>NC_080100.1:2380000-2685000 GCF_950005125.1 Chionomys nivalis | reverse complement strand
TTCTAATTGTAGAGAGAAACTTTCAAACTTTGACTTGGTTCTTCTATAGAGATAAACATGTTATTTCCTTTTTATCTTTGTTGGGATGAGATTTCACTTTTATTATATTTCTGTAGGGTCCTCCAAAAACAGGTCTTTACTTTGATCAATATAATCTTGGGTCACTCTGGGAAGGGGGGTTCAGCTGTTTTCACAGTTTCAGTATCAAGAGAGAGGACGTCTTAGGAGAGTTTGCTAACAGTGTAGGCTCTCCCAGAGGTACGAGGTGAAGACCTGCTTCTGTCAGGAGTCCTTGACTGAGACACCCAGGGAAAACAGTGCCAGAGTCAAGTCTAGAAGTTTTTCTCGTGTGAAGATGTTGCGAGTGGTGAATAAGTGTAGCACACGGCTCTGTCTGAGATGGCGAAAAGCCCTTCCGGGTCCTTGTGAGAGTGAGCTCTGGACTCAAGCTGTACTGCATCTCAGTTAGATACTTGATATTTCGTACTGAGACTGAAGCAGTGAAAAGACTGTCTCACTCACAGCCACAGAGCACAACTTCCACACATCTACTGTGCCTTCCTTCCTGGTGCCTTGGCCACCGTATCTGCCTTAATGCAAGCATGAGAGAGGCTACATGCTCCCCGGATGTGCTGGGGGATTTGAAGCTCATGAGACTTTTGCAGAGATGTGATCTCTTTGGGAGAGCTTTGAAAACAAATTCCTGAAGAACACATCTAGAATGTCCTCATCTACCTGAAGTCACAGCTACATGTCTTTGAGAAAGTTGTGTTCAGTCTCAAAACACTCAACACTTTCTAGTGATGAGCTTCAGGAGGAAGACTGATTCATCTCCTCGTGGGTTTGACTTTCTGGGACATCACAGCAAGTGATCAGCCTGTTGGGAGCTCCTGGTGTCATTTTCAAAAACCCTGGAGTGCAACATGTTGCAGAATAAAAACTCAAACTTAGGAGAATGCATTCCTGTACTACCAGGTCACCATGCAGATTGGTAAGACAGAAGTATGTGTCTCTATGCTGAATATTTCCTTAAGTTACATGTAGAATCTTAGTGGCTGTAGACCTATCTGTCACAAGGGTTGTGTATGGTGGCTAGAAAGTGAAGTACAAAAGGTCTAACTTCTCATGGAACAACCTGAACACAGGAGAGAAACCCTGTTCCTAGCAATAACCACTTGCCTTCTGGGCAAATTCTGTCCCCTTCTACTCAGATTCAGTTGCTGAAGGACATTGGTGAGTAGAGGAGGTGAGTTAACTGAAAATAGTCTGCCAAGCCAGGTGTGGTGGCATGCCAGCAATCCGAGCTATAGGGAGACTGAGACAGGGGGAGGTCTAGGCTACTGCAAGACTTTCTCGCAAAAACTGGAGAAAGAGAGAGAGAAAGAGAGAGAGAGAGAGAGCTCATTTTCATGGAATCCATTTTTTTTAAGCCCAGAACCTCTGTGGCTCCATGAGGCCCAGGACACTGTGTATGAAGTTAGGACAAACTTCCCTTCTTGGACCTGTTTCTTTTTCATGTAGCATCTGGAAGAACTATCTTATATTTTGCTTTATGCTTATTTAATTATGTGTTGAATAGCTTCCTTCCTGAGGGTAAATAACCCAGTTGGTCCATGAGTCCAAGGCCCACAGTGATTCCACACAAGACAGACATTGGGAGAGTTCATGAAGAAATGGTGACTTGTGATGCTGGACACTGACATCTCCATCACCAGACAGTTCTGTACTCAGTGCCCTCTCTACTGAGACTCACCCTGTTGGACACTCATGTCTTCATCACTATACAGCAGTGCACACTGTCCCCTCTCGGCTGAGGCCCCACCTCTGCTTTTCCACTCTGTCCATTTCCCTCCCGTCATGCTTCATAGCTGCTCTTCACATGACTGATGCTCAACATCAGCATCCCTGTCTTACTTGTGTTTGCCAGCTCCGACCTCAGGCCTTTTGTCTTACCTATTCTCTGCAATGTAGAATTCAGACTGTCAATAGGACATATATTTGTTAACTTTTTTCACTTCTTACTTTCAATAGTCCCGTCCTTACAGAATCTGAGGTTTAGTGAATTAAAAAGATTGAAAATTGAACATCCCTGTCCCCATTTAAGTGTTTTCAAATAACAACATAAACTAAACTCTGTTCTTTGCTTTGAAAAGCCTTTTCCGCATTCCAACGACTTTGAGACCCTTCAGGAGTTCAGACACTGCTATTGGACCCATCGGTGTCCGACTCACAAACCTTCTGAACTCACAGGGCTCACAGAGGACTTGCCAGTGCACTGAGCATAGGTTTGTGGAAGAGGCAGCTTGGCAGTGCTGTGGGAGGAATTTCAATGAGCAAGGGACTCAACCTTTATGACCCATCTGGTCACCTGTAGAGTATCAGGTGCCTCTTTCCACAGTTTACTTCCTTGCTGGAATAAACATCTCACACCTTATCCTGGGCTTGACCTGTGGAGGAACCAACCTCCAAGCTGTTCATTTACCTGACTCCTCTCCTTCCCAGGTCTGAATCAACCCGATCCTTAGAGCTAGGAGTCCCCACAACTGGCACTTCTGCTCATCAAGATCCTGATAAGACTTCATCTGTAAGTCTTCTGGCACTGGCATTTCTCTCTAAAACTTACCTTCACCCTCCATCGCTCTTGCTTGTTGTGGGTCTGCAGAATAAAAGACCACACCTCCACTCTCTCTGTGCCTCCCACGGTATCTTGAGCCAGTTAAGATAGAGTATTCCACGGCTACCAGCTATATTCTTGGAATATACTTTACTCCTTGTTTGCCCTTTTATTTTTTGAGCTAATTTTGAAGTGTTCATAGGACCTGGGATTCATACCCTTGCGGAACTAATGGGGACTAATGACCATGTACTGCACTGCTCAGTGTTAATAGACTGATTTTAACAGGACACTGTTTACAGAAATAAAGCCAGATTTTCAGCTCTATATTTTTTCTGGGACATTGTAGTCAAGGTTGTCTGAGATTGAAAAATACTTCTCATAACGTTTTTAGAATAGTTACTTTCTAGGAATATTAGTCATTGAGAAGAAATTGATGATAAGAACAGAAAGGTGATTGAATTATTTAATCCATTTACTTATTTGTTCATTGAGCAGAGGTCTTCCAGGAAGAAAGGAAGGAATTGTGCATTCCCATGAATTAAGTCACAAAGGAGACCAATGCCATGTGCAACTTGGGGCTCCAACCAGGTCCCTCTGTTTTCAGAGATGCTTATCACAGTATTTTGTCTTGGAGTCATTTTGTAGAAAAAGGCTTTAGTTAAATTTTTATTTCTAAAAATTGTATAGTCACTGTCTTAAGGACCAAGCCAAAATGTTAAAGAAAGAGTTTATTTTGGCTCATCGTTAGAGAGGGTTAGAGTCCATATGTTGTGGTCAGCATGGCAACAGAAGGCAGGCATGGAACCAGGAGCAGGGGGCTAGAACTTCATGACTTGAGCCGCAAGCAAGAAGCAAAGGGAGCACACTGGAAATACTGCAAAGATTTAAACTCCAAAGGTCCAGTTCTGGTGATGCCCTTCCTCCAGAAAGGTCACCCCTCCTAAATGCCCCAAAGAGCATTACCAACTGGGGACCAAATATTCAAATGTGTAAAACTCTTGGGGACATTTCAAGTAAACCACCACAGTCACCAATGTATAAAACCCTAAGTCTTCATACACCCCAATCCTTTGTTCAAATGAGATTTGTCTTTGGCTTGTATTATTGCTCCTCCCTGTTTTGAATGGGCCCAAAGATCTTGGCCCAGTACTCAGCTGTGGATCTCTGCATCTGCTTCCACTCTCTGGTCCTTTACCAGTAGGGTTTTCAGGGCTCCATCTTGCCTGCCTGGATTCATGCAACTCTCCTCTTCTCTGTCCCTCAGCGTCAGGTCCAGGAGATCTTGTCACCTTCTGCTTTCAACCCATGAGTCCAGGCGAACCCAAGGCATTAGGAGACACAGATCACATTGGCCTCCTCTTCAGAGCTGTCACAAACACCTTCATGGCTCTTCCTCACACAGCCTGGACTCCAAGTTGACTCAACTGTAAAGGAACTGGGAAAGTCCCTGACTCCCTGACCCAGGTGGATCCAGGCTCGGGAGCAGCAAAGCAAGAGGTAATCCATGCAGATGCAGATGCCAGGCAGCTGACTGGTGCTACCTTGAACAGAAGTGGAAGGCTCCTGTCTGATTGACGGGCAAGGTGCCTGTGATAGCTGACTAGGGTTGCTCTAAACAAAAACAGCCTGAGCGAAATAACCCTCCAGGTGAGTATCATCCCACGGTCATCCTGAGAACCCCAGAGCAGTGCTCCCGTCGGCCTCGAGGAGAGTTAAGATGGATAGTGTTTTTCGAATCCCCCTTCACATTTTTTTCCTTTTTTTTTTCTCAGAGAAAAACCTGCCACAAGAATACTGGAACACGAAGACAAATTTCGGGCTGTAATTTATGGAATGTTGCATACCATTTAGCCAGCAGATCTCTCCTGCTCCATTATAAATGTCAAGGCTTCCACTACACTCTGCAGTCGTGTAGGGAAGAAATTTAAAGCATAAATTATGAGCTCCCTTAAAATATATAACCCTGAACAAGCAGACTAGCTTTACCAGGTTGTCACGATCTTTCACGTAAATATGAGCCTAATGTCTTTAAAGCGCTGTTTTGTCTTCCCAGCTGACAAAGACACCTCTAAAAAAAGTCAGTTTCTAACATTTTATGTATAGGAAACAGTCAAGATGACTTTCAGACCACAGACTCAGGGAGGATCCTTGGCGTTCCTGTCTGGGATTGGCAGCTGGTGTAAATTAATGTTGATTCTCATCTAACCAAGAGAGAGCAGCCACCCAAGGACAAAGGGATGGACACCTGATGATGGGCCTCTTGCTACCCCTGCACTGTAGTAGATCATCTCTAGAGAGCCAGCATCTCTTGTAACTGCATAACTCTGCCGACCTCAGATGCCTTCTGCTTTGTCAAAGGCAATTTAACGCTCTTACAGCCAGAGAATCCAGAACTTCATCTCGTTTTCCTCCACGGGTTTCCAGGGACTGGAGTCACATCCTTATGTGATCAACTGATCAGAAAACTGAGAGATAAAGAGATAAAGAGTCCTCCCTTTCCTCCATTGGAAAAGCTACCCAAGGGGTATTAAGCGAGAGGCGCCCTACTAATTCTGGAGTCTCAGAAGCAGGATATAGTAGTAGACAAGTTAGTTTGGTGCTTTCAAGTGCCACACAGATTTCATGAACATGGTGAAGATGCCCATGCATCGTCTCCCCAGGACTCCAGTGCATGCGCACTGTCAGGCAAAGGCTGCCCCTCCACATTCTCGTTAAGATACAGTCTCAGCTTCTGTCTCCACTGACGCCAGTGAGCAGGGCTATGAAGGTAGACATGGGATGTAGGGACTCCCTGTGTAACTGGAATGAAACTTGAGCACCATCTCACCTCCTGAGATTTGCAGGAACTTTAAGACCTGAAGTGAGCAGATTTGAAGACGTTTCCAAAAAGTGCTTGGACCTCTGCTTAGTCCACTATAGTCGTGGTGCCTCTGCCCTAGAAGGAGGCACAGGAGCAATGGGAACTCAAGTCCCGAAGGAAAAGGATTTCAGAGTAACTCCCCTTTACCCAGGCACCAGCTCTCTATTCTCAGTTAAACCGGAAAACTGTCAAGTGTAGGCGTCCCTAGAGGAGGGCATGCATCGAGCATTTCTGAGAGCCTTTGTCTGTTCTCATTTTTACTGCCATCTCCCTGATAACTAAAATCTTCTTTAATTTGCTCATCCTGAGATGGCTCTCCTTGTTTCTTTGCAGGCTGCAGTCATTTTGTCCTGGTTCACTGCTTTGCAATTCATAGTCAAATATAATCTTTTGTTCACTTGTCTCTTTTTTGGGTCAGAATATGGGAATCCAATGCTCATCCTGATTTTGTTATGTTATTCCTTGGGATGCACTTTTGCTCCTTCCAGCCCTCAGACTTCCAGTCCTCCAATCTCATTTCAAACTCTCTGGGAACTTTCACATGTTGAAGTTTATGGTGTACTCTTCCAGTACATGGATTGTGGCTTTGCCCCTGGATTTGTTCATCATCTCTGAAGAATGAATCTCAGAGTACAAAACCCAACATAAATAAAAGAAATAAGGCATCGCTGATCAAGGCAATAAGGTAAATGGTGACTCTCAGAGGCTCTATAGGCCCAATCTGTAGTCACAGCCTGCAATACATCCTCTGTAGGAAGTATGGAGGTTGTGTTTTAATTCCCGGACCAAGGAAGAAAAATTAGTTAAGTTTTAAAACAATTGTGACACCTTCCCAATCATCCTACTTCACAGCAAGAGCAGATTCCAGAGATTTGCATGCTGGGGAATATCAAGACTCAAGTCACAGAACCAGAGCTGTGAGCTGTAGGTATCTTGCACTCATGAGAAGGTGCAAGAATAAGGACAGGGTTCCCCACTGCCTGCTGGGAGTCTCTATCCTAGCCATCAAAGTGGGGGACAGATTTGCTCCCCAAATTGTCTCTGAGTTAGCAAGCACAGTTTGTGAACTGAAGCCGGCATGATAAAGTGCTGCTCCTTCACCGGAAAGAATGTTTGTTCATGATGCCACCGTCCCCTAGGGGCGCAGAGCAGGGAAATAAGCCCATCAGTTGTCGTTATGACAGGATAAAAATGGAGCCATCATATTTCAATAACACAACGCGACGAACAGTCCCATCCGTGATGAGTTATGGACTCTCCTCTCACTCCGACGATAAGTTAATATTCTCTCCCCAGGATAATTAGAGTAAAGTTCAATTACTGACCCTGGATTGCCATGTGGGCCACACCACGGGTTCTGACACAGCGTTTTCCACATTTATCTTTTCACCTAACGTACTAAATCTGCATCGCAGTGGTGATTAATCTTGCTGAGCTTCTTCCAGCTTGTACTATTCTTCTTGCATGGCCTGGCAGGTCCCAAGGGTCCCCTTGAGCACTTTGTGAGCAGGCCTGTTACACTGGGTTTCCATGCCGAATTATGCCCCTCTTTGTGTGGGTTATTGGGGTCATTTGCCAAGTTGGGTCATGTGCACCTTCTCATATTGTTCACCCCCTGCCAAGCACAGCCATGCCTGGCTGCCTGCAACCTGTGCCTTTGTGTGTTGTGCTCACACACACACAAAAAAAACAGAGGCCCCTTATGTCCATGGGGTGTGGCAAAGGAGAGTCACTTATTAATCTTTAGGAAGCTTACTTTGTGGGCTTCCAGCCTCTGTGATTCTTGTTGTTACTTTTTTTCTACTGGAAAAACATGAAGACATTGACATACCATCTTGGCCCTGTTGAAGTGTGTGTGTGTGTGTGTGTGTGTGTGTGTGTGTGGTGTTTTCTGATGAGGAACAGAGGGAGAGGATGTTGGGTATAGAAACTAATAGGGTATTATATCAGTGAAGCCCCTTCAAACAGAAGGTCATTTAAGTCAAATATCCTTCTATCTGAAAGCCAAGGATATATTTCAATTTGGGATTTACAAGACCTAAATAAAAAAGAAAAGTAAAGACATTGAAGTATCTTATTTTCTTGCTAAAAAATTCTCAGTCCTTGTCTAGGCCTGTAAGTGAAACATCAGGGCTTTATTCCTGTGTTTGAGAGGGTTTCAGGGATCCTGGCTCACCAAAGTGCAGAAGAACAATGGCCTGGGAGCAGAGTGCTATCGTAGCAGTTTTCAGACCTCACACTGGCACCTAATATCCGGGAGGCTGAGGCCAGGACTTCCTAGGGCTGATGGCATCACTTAGGGGATGTTTCCTCTAGAATGTCACATCCTTAAAGTAAAAATGATCCATTGATTTCATTGGTTTGCTACACACATATGACCTGTTTGATCTATCGGTGGGAGGTCTGAGTTTTAGAACAGAATCAGGTGGTTTACAGCTACCAATGTAAGAAAACTCAACTCTAATATTTTGTCTCCTCGTGATATTATGAGAAGTCACCTGGAAAACCAGGAGTGTGGATCTTCTTGCTGATCTGGATGAGTCTAGGTTTGAACTTTTGACCCCGCCTTAGTTTGGTTTCTATTGCTGTGATAAAATACCATAATCAAAAGCAACTTGGAAATGAAAGTGTTTATTTATTTGGCTTATGGGTTCAGGGGAAGCCAAGGTAGGAACCTAGAGCCAGGAACTGAAGCAGAGACCAGGGAGCAATGCTTAATGACTTGTTCCCCATGACTTGGTCAGCTTACTCTTTGAATGCCTCCACCTGCCCAAGGATGGTGATACCCATAATGGGCTAGACCCTTCTGTATCAACCATCAAACAAGAAAATGACCCAAAGACAATACCCACAGTCCAATCTGATAGGGTATCTTCTTCACTGAAGCTACATATTTTCAAATGACTCCAGTTTGTTTCAAGTAGACATAAAACTAACCAGCACAGACCCTGTGTTTCAAGTTCCTCATCTGTAGAAGCAACTTTAGTCAGGGTGTTCCTCTGTATTCATTATTTTTTTCCTTGGGCCTTGGACCTAGTCATTCCACTGCGCACCAGGTCTTTCCACCAGGAAAACGTAGATATTTTGGATTATCTATTGAATAAATACTAATGGGCTAGATGCCAAATGTAATTCTAAAAAGTTCTGCACATGTGCAAACTTGATTTGAAGTCAGAAGTCAGATATTTTCATCCTTGCTACTGAGCTTTAAAAACAGTCATTCAATGCTGGGAGAGAGAGAGAGAAAGAGAGAGAGAGAGAAAGAGAGAGAGAGAGAGAGAGAATCATTCAGGGGCTCTTGAGAAGGCTCAGCCATTAAGAACAGGTGCTGCTTTTTTTTTTTTCATTTCATAGCACCCATATCAGGTGGCTTTCAACAGTCTGCAACTCCAGCTCTAGGGTACCAATCTTCTCTTCTGATACACGGGCACCTGTACCAATGTCTACATACCCAAGGACAGAAAGAAATATATAGAATTAAAATAAATGAATAAGAAGACCCTAGTCATTCATTGTTCTGTTCAAATGGAACTATTACAGTTAGGTTGTAATTGAGTTGCTGACCTCTACAGAATTCATAAGACAGTTTCTTTTCATTGCCCTCCATAGTGAAACTCCTGCTCAAGGCTGCAGGTCAGGTTCAAGGTGCAGATCACTGTTCTACAGAGTGTAGAAGGTTACTTCCCACAGAGGTAGACACGAGTTTGGTGGGTGTAATAGTTTGAAGTCATATTAGGGTAGAATAAAAATACAGGTCTTTTATCTCCTGTCTGAAAGGCAGGTCCTATGTATATCTCTCTTTATGAGGGTGGAGCTGAGCAGACCTGCTTTCTCTCATTCATTCACCTCTTCTCCCACACCACCAGGGCAGATGCAGAGACAATGACCCAGATCCTATTTTTGACATAAACTGACCTCTTTTGTGAGGGTTTAAATGAAACCTTAACAAACTGATTTGACTCTTGGGTGTCAAGTGCCTGACCTAATGTGAATCAAATTCTAAGAGACAGCAAAGACGCACTTGGAATCCATCATTGACTGCAGCCTGGAGGATACTGCAATCTGGTTACCACCTGGCCAAGTTCTGAGCCTCTGTCAACCGAGCACAGGTTTTCAAACTCTCCTCAGAAATCCTCTCTAGGATCAGTTGCCCAGATCAGAAGCCAGCTTTTGCTTTAGAAGCAAATGAACTACGTGGGAGTGTTTGTGTCTAACTCTTTCTGGAAGCAGGGTTAAAAACAGGCCGCTCTTAAAACTCTCCCTTGGGAATCTTTTGTTTGAAAACTACACTTGGTATCAAACGATTTTGACATGAGTAGGATAAAATACCTTAGTTTAAGCGCATCGCACTCTGCAGGTGAAATACCGTGAGTACTGATGACAGCAGCGACAGACGAGCGAAGGCAAAGAGTCTTTCAAACTTGAGGGGGAAAATGCCTCCTCGACTTGACATAAGCCTGGGAGAGTTTATGCAAGAAAGAGGCAGGATGTGTGTCTCAGCCTCCAGAACTTCTGCATAAGAATGAGCCAACATCTCAGCTGGCCCTCCAGTGCGGCTTCCTTTGCCATTTGTCTTCCAATCATCAGATGAAATGAGAGCCTCATGGGCAGCCTTCTCCTGCTAGCCCTGTGAGCCCCTTCCTCCAAAGTTCCGGTTACTCAGCAAGATTGGAGCTGCCTTTCCCTCCTGCTTTATTCTCAAGAACAGGCGCAATTTGGACTTTTCCTTCATGCAACTCTTTGTCCAGGTACTTCCTTGCTGCTACTTTGAGCAAAAATGCAAACTTCCCCGCCCCCAGCTTTGTGAAGAGCAACATCTGTTTTCATTCTAAAGCTATCCCCATTCCATCCCGTAAGCTCTCCTTGGGGTTTGCTTCAGCTGCACTTTGAGTTTTCTCTCAGCACATTTCCTTTCTGAATCAATAATGTAATATTTGTACTTTTTAACATGAAACAGAGAACTTTTCTTTGTGCTCACGTGATCCTGTTTTCCTCTGGTAGCCAGGCCAGCTGAGCAGCAGATTCAATAGCTGAGAAGTTGAATGTCTGGGATGCAAAAGGCTCTTACTAGGGGTGTGGGGGGAGCTCCCAGCCTCTGACTGACTCCTGACGCTTTGTCATTGTCACTGAAGCACGGGGACTCTCATGGTGTCTACTGTGAGTGGGGTGAAGGGAGAGAGGAGCATCTGCTATAGTTGGGACATTCTTTATACTGTTGACATAACACAGGTGAGCTCTGTATCTTACCAATGGGCCCTTCCAATGAAGGAGGAGAAGAAAATGGAAAGAGAGGGGGGAAAAGCAGAAAGAAACAAATGCAGGATGGTGGAAGTTAGTGAATGTTGGGCAGGGATCAGGACGTGAAGAAAAACACAGAGGTTCTCTGAAGGGACCTTCTGAAGAAGGAGGCCTTCCCCAGATGACTGTATATCTGTGGACGTTGTAGAGAATGAGAGAGTCCCCAAAGCACCAGAATGGTCTGAAATATTCCTCTTTCTGGGGTTGAACTGCCTCCTCCCTCTCTCCTTTGACTTTACTCTAAGCATCTACTAGCTTAGTCATCCAGCTGTGGACAGAGATGACCCTGAAAGCCACATCTGGCCATGGCAGATATGTGGAGTTGTACCAGTGAAAGTATGGACACCTAACCCCAACACATAAACCACCAGAAGGGACTTCTGGGTGTAAAAACACAGCCACGGAATTTAACCCTCAAAATTCTCACAGAAACTGGCCTTGCAGCTAGTAAAGCAGGGTTTCCCACCTTCCACCCGAAGCCCTCCACCCCACTGCCTGCTATCTTTCCCTCTTCAGAGCCTCACCCCAGTGGGCACTCTCACTCATGGAAGAAAACTGTTCTGAACACTTCCTCTGGGAATTCTCATTTATTTGTTTATATTTGTTTTTAATCTAGGTTATTTGAGATAGGACCTTGCTAGATAGCCCTGGTTGGCCCTGAACTTGTGACAGTCCTCAGTCCTCTGCCACCAAGATGCAGGGATTACAGGCATGCACTACCACATCTGACTTTTAACAATTCATTTTAAATTTACTGTGTCTTCCATTGAAAGCAAGGTGATTGGAGGGAAGCAAAGTCAACAATAGTAAACACTGGTAGAATTAACAAAAATCAGTTTATTCTTTAACTAAAGTTTTCTAAAATCCCAGTTTTCTTTTGCTCTTTTTTTTTTTACTTTTTTTTTTTTATTTTGTGTGCATTGGTGTGAAGCTGTTAGATCCCCTGCAACTGGATCTTCAGACAGTTGTGAGCTGCCATGTGGGTGCTGGGAATTGAACCCGGGTCCTCTGGAAGAGCAGTCAGTGCTCTTAACCACTGAGCTATCTCTCCAGCCCTTGCTCTTATTTTTTAAAGATGCAATATGTTTGTACAAATTTTGACAAAACCAAAAATACAGATTTTATGCTAATCCTTAAAATTTTAATATTACACAGTTACAGAAACATATATAGGTTAACTATTTCATGATGTAATTGAGAACGTAAGTAGAGATCTCAAGATGGTGGTTCCTAGGGACCCAGGCAGGAGGCAGGAGCAAGCTTTAAGGGTTTGGTTTAACTTTTATATCTGAACAAGTTATGCCCATGTGAGTAACAGGACTATTTCTTTTACAGTGATGTAAAAATATGAGCAAGGCAGGGTCTGATAACAAAATGCAGTGTGTGCATACAGCCTTGAAGAGGATTCTAACACAGTACGGTGAGTCTCAAGGTCACTATACCCAACATTGTGCCAGTCACAGAAGAAGAAAGGCTGACAGTCACACTGACATGACGTCTCTGCATACTCAGACTCATGGAGCCTCTGTGAATTCATGGATTCCAGGGCTGAGATATGAATGAGCACAGGCTGAGTTCTGCATGATCAACATTGGGGAAGAAGGGTTTGAATAAGAGCCAACAGATCAAGGAGTTTGCTGTGAGATTGTGTCCTAGTAATGTCAGAGGCTATAGCCATAAAACCTCACTGATATGGCTACCTAAACATGACTTGAATGAGGACAACAGCAATAGATATAGGAAGCAGACAGGGGAAAGCCAAGCAGGTGCCTCTCCAAGGAAGCACACATCATTTGGTTATCCAACACGAGGTGGTCAGAAACATACACATATGTAACACTTTATGGATTGAGTTGTATTTATATATTTAGTAACATAAAACAACAATTAATTTTAAAAATATGACTTTGAAAGAGAGCAAGGAGAGATTTGTGGGAGGGTTTGAAGATGGGAAAGGGAAGGAGGAATGATATATTTATTGTCTCAAAAAATTAAAAAATAATTTTAAGAGATAAAATTTATAGAGATGTTGAGCAATCATATGAATATGTGTGGCACTAAGAAAATATACACTTAAAATGGTCATGATGAAAAATTATGTGTCTGTTTTATCATGACAAAAATAAGACACGTAACATAAATATGGCAAATTACTAAGATGCATGATCTCGGGGTGGGGTTATAATAACATATTAATTTCCCTGATTCATCATTTATTAGAGGGGTCAAACAGAATTCAATGGAGATCAGAGTGCAGAGCAAAGCACCTGTTCTTGCGGCCCATGCCACCTCCTTCTTCTCTGGGATCTCCCCAGGTCATGCCCATGACCACAGGGCATCCTGGACACCTGAATCTATTCATCTACTTGACCCTGTCTTTGCTCCACATAAATAATTTCTTACTCCATCTTTAATTTTCTTTATTTCCAAAGCATGGAAAGCAACAGCACACAGGAGGGGCTGTCAAAAAATATTTGTTGGCTGACTTAATAAACAAATAAATAGACTATCCAAACTAACATTCCAGTCTCTAAAGATTGGCAGGAGCCCCTTCTGAAAAGAAATGAATCATAGGTTTTTATGAAGTCTGTGTGTGTTTTGAGTTTGTTTTGCTTAGTTTTTTTTTTTCCAAGTCCAGAACAAGAAGGGAAGTGTCAAGACTGCTTTCAGGATGTACTGTTATCTGTTATCGGACCTGAGAAATACGGAGTGGGACCTCTTCTCCTGGGGCCTTCATGTTCCTTTGAATGTGTTTTCCCGGAAGATGCCCTGTACATCTTGTAGGCTCTGAATTGCTTCGAGGAGCTCTGAGCTGTTGGTTTCACTGTGTGGGTTTTTGGCACAATGGAATGATTCTCCAGCCACTAGACGCTCTGCTGGTGGGAAAAAGCTTCCCAAAGGTTTTCAGCTTGAGTTTCTGCAGGTGGGACTCTGTCACACTATGGTGCTATGAGATTGCTCACTGAGATTCTCCATTGTCTGTTCCAAATCCACGGTTTCTGCTCTCATGGCTCCTCAGATGGCTCTACTCCTCCTCCTCCAAGGAGCTGCAGGGAAGACAAATCTGGATCCCACTGTTGTCCAGAGCTGTAATTGGTCTCCCATGACCCCAGCCTTGTGCAACGTGGAGTGAGGGGTCCCCTCACTCCTTTCCCAACACATGAATGCAAGCTTCACTCTACAGCTCTGTGTTTTCTTTGGACTCAACGAAGCCATCACATATAAAAACAAATTAAGTTCAAGCATCCAAACCAACATAGACTAAGGAGGATTGTGAAGATCAGGTATGATTGACAGACTTCTACCCAACAGTGAGTGCTCCGGGCATAGAAAGATAACAGAATGATTGGTATTAGAAAAGACTGCAAACATTATACAAAACATCTTCAGAGATGTGGCAAGTTAAAGGTTCAAAACCTTACTTAGCCCCAAGCCTCCTCATTCTCAGAATCCAGCTGTACTCTTGTCTACATTTGCCTTGCTTTGAAAATAAAACAGAGACACAATGACCGAAGTCCTGGGGTTCTGGAGAGGATTGAGTGAGACAGATAAGTAGAGGCTCTATCAACCTTCAGGAAGCATACAGACATGAGATCGTAGAGCCTCAGTCCTTTTCTCTCTCAGTAGGTGTACAGACATGAGGTATTAGAGCCTCAGTCCTTTCAGTAAGCGTACAGACATGAGGTCATAGAGCCTCGTTCCTTTTCTCTCTCAGGAAGCATACAGACATGAGATCTTAGAGCCTCGTTCCTTTTCTCTCTCAGGATGCATACAGACATGAGGTCTTAGAGCCTCGTTCCTTTTCTCTCTCAGTAGGTGTACAGACAAGAGGTCATAGAGCCTCGTTCCTTTTCTCTCTCAGTAAGCATACAGACATAAGGTTGTAGAGCCTCGTTCCTTTTCTCTCTCACAGGTTGTCCATTCAGTCTCCAGATCTGGATGAGATTCTGACTATTTCAGTATGAAGCTGGGAGGGAAAGAACGTCCCAGAAGCCAGAAGGATTAGACATCTCTCACACACACATACACACAAAAATCTGCTGGTGTAATTCCCAGAAAGATTTTAGACCCTGAAGAGGTTTATAGAATTGGCTGAATTTGGAGTAAACATCTCCAAAATGTTGGGAATGTTTCCAAACTGAGATGAAATTTGAGGTCCACCCATTTCACTAGTCATTAAGATAAAGAGAAATCCTTGTTGAAATTGGATTACACAATTGGTATTCCAGCCATTGTGGAAATAGATCTACCCACAGATTCCACGCCTGTCTTCTCCCAGCCCAGCTGCTGGCAGGGAAACAAACCCTTCTCTTTCCCCTGGCCATTTGTTCGGTACTGTCACTTCTGAGACAGCCTGTGTTTGATGCTTTGAATTAAAGACAGGGAAATTGAGTAGGGAATGATTCCTGACGTTAGACTCAAATACATGGTTAGTGTATGTGTTAACGGAAAGAAAGCCATAAATAAATAAAACGAAATATCACGCTGAGTTGTGTATTACCCTTCTCTAAGACTGGGATCCGCCAGAGGTGCTCCACCTGCACAGACCCCTGTGTGTTCCTATGGCATCTAGCCTCCTCCACTTACAATGTAAGATGGCCACATGGATTCAATAGTTTTAGCACCAGTGCAAAGCAGCACTGACCGCATCTGGAACCAGCCTGTGAAATCACTGGGGAAGCTCAGGGACTTAATAATCTGTGGACCTACTCTGCCCATCTCCTTCTAGCTAAGAGGCAGATCAGTGGGAGCCCTTCCCCATACTGAGAGTTAAATATCCAATGAAATCAATAACAAATCTATAGTTACCCCATGGCATCATCTTATAACTATAATTCAACCTATGATGTCATTGAACACTCCTACAGTGCCCTGCCTCTCCATGTGTGGGACATGTGGAAGGCAAGGGCTACCTGTGCTATAAGACAGTATCTTAGGACTGGGAGACCCTTTTCTCATTCCTTGTACTTTCCCATACAAGGTGCATGGATAGACCATGACTATGTCCCCCAGGTTAAGTCCATGGTCGACAGGTCACTATGAGCAGCCTGATCTACTCCATTTCAGTTTGGCCACATAGCATATTCACTCACTCAGACTTAGTGACAGTCTTGAGTGCAGACTATTAAAGCCATTGTGATTTCAGAAAGCTGAGCAAATATTAAAGTATCACTACAAATAAGCTATCAGAAAAGTGAACGAAAAGCTAGAATCTAAAAGCATAGCTCCTGCTATAAGTGGCAGTTATTGGTGACCAATTGCTGCTCTCTGCTCATTTCCCCCAGAGTTCCTTGTAGGCAGGACCAGCTTTTCACTTAGCTCCAGCATCATCTGACCAGATAGCTCTCTCCAGCTCTCAGAGGAGCCCTTCAGAACCAGCTATAGAGAAATGATGCATGGCGTCAGCAAGAGTAGCAGACCGCCACTCTTCCCTCTACCACGAACGTTCCAGCTCTTTGGTGTCACAGCCAGGGCACTTTTGGCTATAGTGGTGTGCCATGTCTTTTACTCTCTCATGAGTCAAAGCTTTTTTTTTAAAACATTGAGTTCATTTGTAAATATTCCCCCTCCCTGGAAGTAAAAAGAATTAAAAGTGTTGAAATAGAATTCGTACCAGTGGCCATGAGCCAAAGACGACCAGTTACTTTTGTCCAAGTCCACAGGGAAATTGGGGGCTCAGCAGGAAGAGTCAGAGAATGTCACTGAGAGCTTGAGGGGCTGTGTGGCCCCGGGAGAGTCAGAGGCTGAGCCAGGGGAGTGCTGAAACCTTAGCCATCTTCCCTCAGAAAGCAAACTTCTGTGCACTTACTGTAGACGATGTCTGTGGTCTCTGCTCACAGGACTGGGTTCAGTTCGCTGTTGCTGCAGACTGGAGCTTCGGTCAGTAGCAGGCTGTTGAGATGTGTTTTCCAACTCCTCAGAAGTGTGGTTTCTTCTCTCACACCCCATTCCACTCTCACAGTCAGCTTTGAGGAAGGAGCAGGCAATTTTTCAGTTTACACGTCAGATTTTGGGTTGTCTCTCTTTGTGTTTGAACTGCTGATATGTGAGAGAGCTCCCCACCCCCCACAAGCAGGCTGCCATAACATCCTTCTAAATTCAGGCTTTTTTCTCAATCCTCATCAGCTGGTGGCCCTTGTTTTATCTGTCTGAGAACTCTCAAAGGTTCTATGTCAGTGGTTCTTCCAGCATTACAGAATGCCCCCAGAAGCCCCTAGAGCTGTCCTCTTCAGTGACATCAAAGACCTTTATAATACCTGGCTCCCAAACACCCATCTTTCAAAGAGCCTTAGAGAAGGCTTCCTTTTTTTTTTTTTTTGTATGTTGTTTACCAACTCTCCTCCTGATGATTGTAATGGATGGATACAAAAATGTATGATTTGATGTACTGCAAAGGTTTAGTATTCTACTTTTATATAGGGATGATTGAAATGAATCAGAATTTTGATTTAATCCTGGAAGTTACCAGCATTAAAATATCACTTATATGTCAGTTGCAAACTTCTTATTTTTCAAAACCTCTAATTGTTTGAATACTCATAGATGTTGTATATATGAATACTGCTAGCCAATAGAAGTTTATCTATTCGTCAAAGCATCTGCTTCGTGATTGACGTAGTGGTTAAGGCAATACTATCACAGGGTTGGGGATGTGCTGACATGCTTATATAGGTTGCAGCATCATATTTCTGAAATAATTATTTTGTGTCTATCTCAGCACAGTAAGTAATAAAATAGGGAAAAAATTCAAATGAGAGGTAAAGGAGTCTTGGCCCTTGACACACAGGGCTGACCAGTTCATCAAATACTCCATTAAACAGCATTGCCTCCTGATGTTCTGTGCCTAGGGAATCAATACCCCAGTTACTTCAGAGACAATGTTTTTAAGGGACATTTCTTTTATTGATTTCTCCAACTCCTCATAACTAAGGAGCATCCATGGCAATCTTGCTAACAATGGTTTGCTGAGCCTATAACACAAGATGACTTTTAAGGACACTTGGTATGCACACAGTGCATCCGACCAGGAGAAGAGAGATGGAAATTAAAAACCCAATGGACCTTGCTGGCCTCTGTCGATCATCCACTCCAGTTGGAGGAAGACCAGCCGTGCTCAGATCCTCTCAAAATTCTTTAGCTCTTAGATGGCTTTGTGGCCAAGGTCCTGAGCCTAAGAACAGCAGTTAGGCTTCCTCGGGGAGGGAAACGAGACTTCTTTCCTTGAGAAATTCTACACATGAGTACCCAGGCTGCCATCAATTACCAAGACCTCTGCAGGATTGCTCTAAGTAATCAAGCTATCTCTTGATTTTACAGCTCGCCAAGTGACTGGCATTGTCAGATTTCAGAAAATTGAATTCAGCTTTATGAAACATATGTTTAAAAGCTGTACACTTTCAATAATTATGCTATAACAGCCCAGTTTTTATGCAAAGCTAACTAGATATTGTCATATTAAAATAGCAAATCCAATTCATTTCTTATGAAACACATGTTTAAAAAAAATACACGGAACACTTTAATTATTTCCGAAGTGTTGAGGCCAGCTCGCCAGCCTACTGCATACTGCATTTGTTTAAAACTCAATCATGCAAAATGAAGACTCGATTTGAAAAATTTTAATAAAGATAACCAGCCCATCATGATATCATTTGAATGCTAATGGGCACTCCCATTCAGCCAGGGAGAGTAGTGTCAACTTCGCTGGAGGCTCTTTATTCTGCAATAAAAACATTTACATTCTAATGATTTTATTAAAGCTCAGGAGCTGTCAGCAGCCCCAGATGACTCCCTGGCAAACTCTATCAGTTATCAACTCATATTGCCTTTATCAAAACCACCCAGCGGTGAGCCCACCGCCACAATGAGATGTCTGCTGCTCACAGAGGCAGTATTTAATCATTTCTTCTCCAGCATTGTTCTGCTTATATGGCATAAATAAGAGCTTCAAATAACCCCAGAGTGCTGCTGACAAAGAAACGGAGCCTCGGCCCTATTTATCTTCCTCACATTCTCCAGAAGCCTTCGCTCCCATACCCGCCCCCACCTTTTATTTTGTTGTTGTTGCTGGCACTTAATTTTTTTTTTTTTTATTTGCCACCCCTATCATCATTCAAGAGCTGTGAGTTTCTTCTTCACCTGAACAGGAGGGCTTGGAGAGTCAGGCAGAGAGGTGACCCTGTTGTCGGCAGGGGAAATGATAGCATGGGCCATAAGGGACGGACTAATGGAAGCGCCTGCTGGGGAGCAGGCCAGGACCCTTAGGGGAAGGAGAGGATGAAGGACTTTGCACAAGGTCCCTGTCGCCGGGTGAGCTCTCAAGGCCGAGGAGCAGGCGGTGTGCGGGATTGTTAGGTTCTAGTCCCCTCTTAATTTAAACGTGCTCCGCACAGACAGGAGGATAAGTCACAGCGACTAGAACTTGGATTGGCTTTAAGAGCCCCCACCCCTTGTTTCTTCTTCCAGAACAGAAGTCAGAAGTCGCGAATGAGTGTTCGAGAGGTTTTCTGGAACAGCCAGCTGAGCCGAGCAGAAATTTCTCCTCTCCTGGGCAAGGCTGGAAAAGGCTTTCCCTCAGGTTAGTTACAGGGGATCTTGAGTAGGCATTGACTCTTCTTCTCTTTTTACTTCTGAGTATTCTGATAAAGTTCTTTTCAAAATAAGTGCCCGATTTTACCGCTGAATAAACAGCTCTACTTGCTGAAGGTGGATGGGTGCCTGCCTGGAACCCAGTAGGTGTGCATGATGTTTATGGGAAAGGATGGTTGCTTGGATATGAAATTGAATCTAAATTCACCTACAGGCCTTGAGAGTCTTCATTCTAGATGTCTATATATTGCTGTTTCATGCATTGCCGCACTGGGATCAAATCCGGACAGAAATACTGGCGTTTCATGAACTCTCCCAGATGAACCAAGAGGATTCTCTCTTCATAGCCACTCTTTGAATCAGCTGAAATACCCCTGGTGAAACTCACAGAACTGTGTGAAGTTGTGCCTACTGTGAGCATGGGAATCCTCTGTGAAGGCTTATGCCTGGGCTGGAGAACAGAGTTATCTCCCCAGAGCCAGATCTGGGACCAAGGATTCTGTTCAATGAGAGGCTTTGGGATGTGGTTTGGGCCACACAATGGAGGAAGACACCACTTCTCTGTCCCAAGTGTCTGGAGACTCCAGCAGCTATGAGCCTGGTAGAGCCATTGATTAGAGCAGACTCTACGTCCTCATTCGCCTGGGGTGACCGAGACCAGAACCTGGGCAGAAGTCCCACCAACTCCAGCCTCTTTCCCCCACAAGCATCGGGAGAACCAGGTGTTTCTCGGCTGCTGAGAGGAGAATCTAGGCTATCAGCAGTGCCCCAGTCTCCTCCAGGTGCTTCACATGTCTCCGTAAAAGGGAAAAAAGCCAGACAAGGTCACTTAAACCACGGGTAACACTTGGCAGGAAAACAGACCGTGATACAGTAAAAAGGTGACATTCATCTAATATTAAATAAACAGGAGTGGAGTTCTCTAGAAAATCCCACCCATAATCTATCGCTATATTAAAAGAAAGGTCAGGATAGTGGGCAGACATGAAAAAAACAAAAAAGGAAGAAAGAAAAGAATATAAATCTCTTCACTAAAATATCCAAGAAATTGGCTCTGTCTTGTCAGGAATGAGGTTGATGAGCCCAGGCCAGGAATGACTATAAGTGACTGGAGCTGTCCCTGTGGGGGCACAGCTAACTGAAGGACTAATACGTTCATAGCCAGGGCAGCTCTATGTCCTGTCCTCCCTTCCTGCTTGCCTCGGCTCCCTAATACCTGAGGTCAAAAGGATGAAGCTAGCAGGAACTTTGGCACTCACACGGGTAATGGTGGGAAATGGGAGTCATCCTTAAACACAGATATCATTATAGAATTAAAAGGAATTAGTTCAAGACCAGCCTAGTCTACAAGAAGTAGTTCCAGGACAGGCTCCAAAACCACAGAGAAACCCTGTCTCGAAAAACCAAAAAAAAAAAAAAAAAAAAAAAAAAAAAAAAAAAAAAAAAAAAATTAAAGGAATTATTTTTTTTCCAATCAAACCACAATGAAAGCTGTACTGCCCCCTATGAAGGTGCCACTCGGCTTCCAACTTCTTTCTGTTGCCCTGCCTGTGCCGGCAGCCTGCTTCTAGTGGTCCCTAGCAATTCATAGCCATGCCTGGTGGTCACTAGCAAACCGTAGACCACTTCCTGTCATCCCACAGTTGGGTGTTCTCGGACCACCTGCTATTCTGACACCTTCTGAAAGGTAACATTTCTTTATATTTCAATTTTGAGTCTGGCCTTTAATTACTTTACAAACTGCTGCTTTGCATGTGTTAGGACAGAAGACAGATATCCATACCTCATCAAACCATCCCTTCTATAGCTCTCTCAAGAAGTTTATATCAGATCACACCAAAACCAGATCTCCGGTACTGAGAAAGTACATGAATATCATAGCATTGCATATTTATGTGTCTTTGTTTAAAGACTTAACAATGTCTTCATCTTCTTCAAGCTAGAGCAAGAAGAAAAAGGGGCTGTGCAGCCTTGGGTGGCTGTATTTTGAGGTGCTAAGAAGATTTGAACCCAAGGCAGATATGTTTCATGATATCAAATTGTTCTTTTATATTCTTCTTGTCATTAAAGAAAGGTAAAATAAAAGTGACACTAGACATGGGTTTAAGTCTCCATACTTCACAAAACTCTATGGCATTCAGATGGGGTTACAGTCTTTATGAGTGTGTCATCTGTCTGTCTTCCTACCTATTCATTATCACCTATCAATCACCGATCTATACATCAACTATTTTTTCACGATCTATTTATGCATCTATCATTTGTTTATTCACCTATTCTTTATCTATCTATCTACTGATCTCATTATTTTAGCTTCAATAGCCTTGAATTCCATCTCTCTGTAGCTTTACCTTTGACCCCCCATCATCTGTCATCAACACATCTTTCTACCGATCTGTGATCTAACTAATGCATTACTTACCCGATGAACACAGAGTAGTTCTTGTTTTCCCCACACATGAACAGAGAACACACACTTCCTGGAAGACATACCCAGCTGAAGTTGAATGAGAAAAAAGCTAGAGTTAGATGGCCATCATCATTAAAAAATAGAAAGTTCATTTGCCCACTGATGAAGGGTAAAACGATGGAGAGCAGTTGTTGAGTGACATTGTCTTCTATGCCGTTTGATTCATATAATGTATTAAGGAGCTGAAAATGGAAGAAATCTATAGAAAGAGTCTTTAACTTGAAGCTATTAAAGGTTTGACCTAATAATTCCAATATTTTCCAGAGTGTTAAAACTTTGTCTCCTTCATAGACTCTGGGTGGAGAGTGGATGTCTCTGGCTTTGCTGTTTTGTGTCATATTACCTATTTGTATTAGGTGCTAAATTAGTTTCTATTATCCTACATGATATTTTCACAAATGTATGCCTCACATACACTATTTTATACTATAGGGTATTATTTTGTACTTCCATTTTTACACCCATATGAACTTTGGGAGGCTATGTGTCTGGCAGGGCTGGATCCTGGGTGAGTTCATGAGCCTGTAATCTCCTTTCATTTTAAAGACAGGATCTAGATGGTTTGATTTTTATAGTTCTTCATCTTATTGGATGAGGCCTAACCACAAAAATATCAGCCATTGTTCTGAGATGATATCCTATCTGCATGATATCCTCACGGCCATATCCAGACCTGATGACTCACCAGACCAGTGCTGACTAAATAAGGCTCCACTGTATCCCACCCAGCTGAGGAGACATCAAATATAACATCAGTTTAACTTCAAGTCGTATGCCCATTAGCTCATCAACTGTCAGGGATGAAGGAAATGTCCAGACTCTTTTTGTGCATAGCAGCCAGAAGGCATCACTAGGGGAGACTGGCAGTCACTTGAAACCAAGGACCAGACTGTGTCAGAGTGGGAGAGGTCAAAGTGAGACTGGAGGCCTTAAGCAGTGAGTGTTAAGGTCTAAATGCAGCTTTAATTTTCCATGTATTTTAACCCAAATCTCTAAACCTCAGAAAATTCTATCCTGTCTGTCACTCCGCAGTCATAGTGGGTCTTCCTGAAGCTATAGATCCAGACAAGTAGGCCAGTCATTAATGGTGCCCTTTGACCCTCACCTCTGTCAACCTGGAAAGATCTGATCTACACCTTTCCCAGGTGAGCGAGCACATGTAAGTCTTCCCAGTAGAGCTCCACTACTGTGGAGAGGTGGGAACTTCAGCACGGACTAGGAGCACCACTCTCTTCAGACCCACAGCTTGAGTTTGGGTGTCTTTATGAACCCATTCTAAGTTTTCTTCCATACAGCTCTAGAAATTCAAGTTAGTGATGGATTAACAATACTAACAATAAACTTTCTGTATAGAATTACTAGACTAGAAGTGTTTCATGTTGAAAAATATTGACTAATCAATATCTGGTGTTTAAAACATGTGCTTTCACTGGGATTGAGGCCATAGAGTAGGCTGCATCCCAGGTATGATACAGGTGTAACACAGGCAGAAGATTATGTATGATGTTCGTGCGTTATCAATAGACCCGATCTGTCTGTGGACAACTTCACAGATCAAACACGAGTCAAGATGTGAAAATGAGTCAGGATTAGGAGATGGCCAAGGGGAGGGAGAGCAAGAAGGTAAGAACATAAAAGAGGCCATATAGCATAGCTCTGCTGATAAAAATGTCACCCTGGCAGTAGACACAGGTTGACAGTGTTTATTCACGGCAGATGAACTTTGGACAAATGTCTAAATATACTTAGAGTGCCAATAGTCATAATGATACTCTTCATAGAAAGTAAGTTTCAGTGGCTAGAATCATGATGGGAACTGGGATTCTTGCAAACCTGGGCACGATAGATAGATAGATAGATAGATAGATAGATAGATAGATAGATAGATAGATAGATAGATGATAGATACATAGATAGATAGATAGATAGATAGATAGATAGATAGATAGATAGATAGACAAATAGATATAGTCTAATCTGGAATCATGCCACAGAAGGATCCCTGGAGAGGAGCAAACTGGAAGAAATGACTGATAACTTCCAGGCACTGAGGTCCCTCTCCTGTGATGCCATTCTGTTGAGTCACCAATAAAACCAAGAGTGTCTGAGCCAAGCCTTTTGACTGTGTCAACCCCAAACAGATACCGTGGAGGCATGCTCTCCACAGAAGTAGAAGCTTTGGCAAACCCCAGTGAAAGAAGACTCAAGAAAGAGTCCCAATGGGTGACAGCATGGGATCCTTTGTGGAACTGTCTTAGACCGTGATCCGCCTCGCCACACATGTTAACTTATAGCCATGAGGGTAAAGTAGTCCACTGGTAATCCATGCCCAAAGTGGAGCTTCTGGTTTGGTGATCTGGGTGTGTGGAGGCCCCATCCAAACTCCAGGCAGGTCTCCCATCAAGAGTCTGTTTCTTTTAGGCTAGAGGACACTTCTTTGGCTTCAGAATTCAGAGTGTTCCATTTCGCTTTTGATTTCCATTTCTCCTATTCCAACATGGATCATGACTCCCACTGGTCAGTGATTGGCTATTCCTTCCCCACCCAGACACCAGGGAGCATTCTCAGCACCCTGTATGAATTCTCTTCATTTAATTCAGTTCCCCTGCTGGGGGTTTCTTGGTGGAAAGCAGCCGAGGGAGCATTCCTGGCTTCTTCAGGGATTTGCCGACTTCTCTTTTCCCAGTTTGTCAATGCTCAACCCAGTTTATTAATATTGATGGCCACATATTGCCTCTGATCTTCCAAATACATGCTACTCCATCAGTGAAAATGCTAACCTTGCTTCCCATTAACCCTTGCTGGTAGCATATACTTTTTCTCTGGTCCCCACAGCCAGAGAGCATGTGTGTGGACTTCTCACCGCATGGATGGCACCACCACCCTCACCCCTGGTCCACCCTGCTGGTGAGCAAGGATGACAGGGCCTCACCTGCCAGAAACTGTCAGCCAGGGACGCCAACCAGCACACATCCCTCCTACCTGCTATTCAAATGAAGACATTGGCATATGGGAGCACATTTTTATAATGTGAAGTAAATGTCAAAATGGGGAAAAATGTCTTATGCACATGAATAATAGAAAGGAAGCTTCAAAACTAGCATAAATCATTATTTTGGCAGGTAATTTTTTTATATCTTCCTGCAGTATCTTTTTTCCTATTGATAAATTTATCAGTATAAAATATAGACTATATTTATGAAATGAATACATATGAATTTAAAACAAGGTACAATTATGGGAGCGAAGCTTTGCACAAGCTACTCTAGGAGGGAGTTTGAACGGTACTTTTTCTCCACACTTACAGGAGTTTATTACTTTTGCAAAAAAAATTACGTTAGGGCTTATAGGCTCTAACTGTTTTAAGCTGGGTGGTGATTCTACATGGACAAAACCTGCAAAAAGATGATTGTGGTTCTTCCAAAGCAGAGCCCTGATGTTTCCTGGGTTGGTAAATCAGTGACAAAATGAGAACTCACCCCAAAACACAAGTCCAGAAGGCCAGGAGTCAGCTGACAGGGAGAGATTGGCCATTCTCCTCAGTCCCAGCGATGGGCAGATGCAATACACACACCCCTTCTTCTTTCTCTCTTCTTTGGACAGCCTTTCTCTTGGATACCTGGTGGAGAAGGTATTCTGAATCTCTACTTAAGAATGTGTCCTGGGTTTTGATCCTACTGCACATACTGGCTTTGTGGGAGCCTAGGCTGTTTGGATGCTCACCTTACTAGACCTGGAAGGAAGTGGGAGATCCTTGGACTTCCCACGAGGCAGGGAACCCTGACTGCTCTTTGGGCTGCTGAGGGAGGGGGAGTTTATTGGGGGAGGGGAGGGAAATGGGAGGCGGTGGCGGGGAGGAGGCAGAAATCTTTAATAAAAAAAAAAGCCGGGCGATGGTGGCGCATGCCTTTAATCCCAGCACTCGGGAGGCAAAGGCAGGCGGATCTCTGTGAGTTTGAGACTAGCCTGGTCTACAGAGCTAGTTCCAGGACAGGCTCCAAAGCCACAGAGAAACCCTGTCTTGAAAAAACAAAACAAAACAAAACAAACAAACAAAAAAAAAACCAGCTGGACTGGGACTGACTCTCTGATGTGTCTGACAATGAGGGCTGAGAAGCCAATGATAATGGCACAGGGTTTTGATTCTACTGCATGTACTGGCTTTTTGGGAGCCTCATCTCTTTGGATGCTCACCTTCCTAGACCTGGAGCAGGAAGGGCCTTGGACTTCCCACAGGCAGGCATCCTGACTTCTCTTAGGACTGGAGAGGGAGGGGGAGGGAGAGTGAGGGGAGTGGGAGGGAAACGGGAGGAGGGGAGGAGGTGGAAATTTTTAATAAATAAATAAATTTAAAAAATAATAAAGCCATTTCTTGTTTTTACACAAAAAAAGAAAGAAAAAAGAAAAAAAAAAAGAATCCGAGTGACCAGCGACCATGAGGTCATTCCAGTCATTTTCCTCACACAGTGACCAGTGACCATGAGGTCATTCCAGTCGTTTTCCTCACACAGTATTGTTGTGGATATGTACAGGCTGGTGTTCATCCGAATGTGCCCATGCGTGTGCACTTGCATGGTAAAATAATCATGCGTGTATGTACATGTATGTACTTGTGTGTTTACATTCTGCCTCCACTTCAGCTGAACTAAAGTACTTAGAAATAGTGCTGCAGGAAGGAAATATAATCATAACTGACCCCGCTAGCAAAAAGCCCTACCTTATCCTCTGATCCTCAAGGCCAAGGCAACACGTGCTTGTGAAGCAGAGCAGGTAAACAGCTTTGACACAGACTTTAGTAACTCAAATCAGAAGGAAAGTAAAGGTCTCTAGCAGGGAAGAGCAGCTGGAGGCCAGGACTCCAAATGGTCCCAACATCTGGGACAGGAGCTCTGTCACTAGGCTATGTCCTCTGATCTGTTCAGTGTCTCAGATCCTGAATCAGGATCGACCTCCTTTCATGGAGTCTGATTTTCAAGCATGTGACGCCTGTTGGAGACCACCTAGGAAAGCTGCTGATGTTTGAGGTGTGGCTCATAGGAGCCCCTAAGAAGAGAGAATCCTTATTACCGCCTGTTTTTGGTGGATCCTATGAAATTAGAAACCACGTCAGTCTAGGGAGCTTGAATCCAGGATAGATGAGTGAAATAATTGAATATTTAGCATTTGGAAGAAGATGCAGAAGATCTAACGCACTGGGAAAACCAGTTCATCAAGTTGAATGAAATGGAATCCCAGAAGGTTGTTTCTAGGTGGAGGCCTATAATTCCTTATGTGGGTTTGCGGATACCTTGACTTTCCTCGTTCACGTTAGCATGCTTACTCTTGCTAACTTTTCTTCTTTCTTTTTTTTTTTTAATAAATTGTTTATATTGAGCTATATATTTTTCTTTGCTTTTCTCCCCTCCCTTCCTTTCCCCTCTCCTATGATGGAGGCATGATGGGTGTGGCCCTGTGATGCAAGACAAAAGCTGTGCCGTTGAACCTCAGGCTGGCATGAGCTGAAGGGTAAATTGGCAGCAGAGAAAGTGGGCAGAAGTTGACCCCAAACAGTGGTAAGGAAAGCAGAAACCTCCGAGCAGTGAGAAGCTGGTAAGTGGGGGAGTTGACCCTAAACAGTAGTAAGGGAAAGCAGAAACCTCCGAGCAGTGAGAAGCTAGTGAGGACTGGACATCTTCTTACTAAAGGAAGATAAGGATACAATAGAACAGATTCAGCTATCACTTTCTCCATGAGGATGGGTTGATGGCCTGGCCCTTCCTGCCTTCACTACCTCGGTGACTCTATAAGAAGATCACTGAGGTTCTGTGTGGCACTGTACCACGATGACAAGACCCCAGAGCAAGGGAGGGCTCCCAGGTAGATGTGTTCCATTTGCAGGTTCAGGACTAATCCTGTGAAACTAAACCTTGAGCAGAGGTTGTGTTGCTGGGGCAGCAAGGCTACTCAGTGTCTATGTACCCTGTGGGTGTTCACAGGGAGAGATCTTCCTCCTCCGGCAAGCATGTGCATCATAAAGAGGTCATATTTGTTGGCATCCAGACATTAGCTAATTGTAAGAAACCAGGAAAATGCTATCATCACATGAGATTGTCACCAAGCCACAAGTCTGCCTACTCGAGTCTCCGGGACCGCCTCAACAGCTGGACTGCTCCTGGGTAGGGTGCACTTCACTGCATGCTTGGTGCTCTGAGAGGGTGGTTGCACCACAGACTGCAAGAGCTGCTGTCACTTTTACAGGGGACACTGCTTGTCCCACAGAGAGAGCTGACAGGAGAGGGGAGGGGAGATGCTGATCTAGTCTGCAGACTTAAGATTTTAGCTGCGGAGATATCACTGCTTTAACTTTAAAATACTAACTTGTTGAGTTCCTAATCCACGAATAATCCCTTGAGCTTCCTCACCGTTTTCCCTTGCCCACTGAACTTGACCCACCATCGAGAGGAAACCTTATAAATTTTTAAAATTCCCTATGAGTTGGACGTTTTAATGAACTACTCTCAGCGGTAAGCTGTCACTGCCCAGTGTATCAGGGCAGGCAGGGGAAATTTATCTCACTGGGACAGTATGTACCTCCGCCTTTCACCAGGGCCTGGGCTAATTTAACTCTGCAGTTTCCTGAATTAACAAGGCTTGCCTTCAAACCTGTTGACACAGGCCACTCTGTTCTGATATTATTTTATTGTTCACCTCTCTTCTCCCTGGGGACTCCCTTGATTCAATCCACCTGGATCCTTGGTAACCAGGCTCCGCTCTGCTGACCTTCCTCAGTGATGCTTCCTTCCCACAGGGGAGCAGTTTCTTCCTCAAGGAGCACCTTCTCTGCCTGTGGTAGACTCACAGGCCGCCCATTTTGAAAAAATAGTTAGAATAAATCTCTGACAGGCCAACTGTTTGTCCTGGAAGCTGAAATTTAACGGTGGTTAGGGGGGCCTGGGCACCAACTGTCAAGGCTAAACTCAGTTCTGTCTTGGCTGTGCTTGGGTGGAGCTCTAGGACCCTGACAATTTCACCCACAGATTCAAGCACTCCACGACAAAAGACAAACTTTTTCAAGTGTTAGGTCAGCCTCGGAACCATTTGCCTACGGCAACTAACACTGCATTTTTAAATCTTCTCTAAGCCTTGCTTTACCTCTCTGTGAAATGGATTGTTTTGAAGAACAGGGTTGATAAATAACCTATGAAAATGGGAATTACCCTGGCCACAGCAGCATGGTTCTGTTCTTCCTTCCCTTCCTGGGACTGGATAGACTTTGGTTCAAATAAAACCTAGACAAGCTTAAGCCATGACGTCTCTCCTTGAGCCAGAACAAGCCAAGCATCCTTTATGGGAAAGAATAAACTTTTATTGGGAATTCAAGGGAATGCCCCCATCCTACAGCTCCCTATAGCTCCCCCAGAAGGTTCCCTAGCTGCAGGAAGGAAACCCAGGACTCTGCCAACGTCTTACAGCTTCACCCTGACCCAGCAGTGGCAGCAACTCATCTCTCTAGGTGGCTAGGGTTTCAGGAGATGATGAGAACTGAAGGAAAAACAAAGAACAGATAGAAGTCAAAGAAAAGGGAGAGAGGAGGGAGATTTGCATATTACGCCTTCCTTTGGGAAGCAGCTTGCATCCTGCATTGCACCACGTGACCAGGCTCTGTGTTCATAGACTTCTTATCAGATCTCACATTTAGCTCCCCTCCCCCACCCGACGCCTCACAATGGCGCTGATAAAATGTGAGCAAATTTCTTCTATTAGTGACTGACAGCAATTGGAGTGAAATGAAGTTGTACCATGATATGGTTTATACATGTGAGGTGCAAATATCCTAGTTTGAATAATCACAGCCTGTGTCCTTTTAAACGATTTTTCTCCCCCATTTAAAGGCAAGCCTTTGATGTGATAATGTTAATTCCCTCCGTGAGGGAAGGAAGAGGGGGAAAAGCTCAGAGAAACGGAAATTAAATGAGGAATGCGATGTCAGTCAATCTTCTAAGCCAAGGCCTTATTAACTGCTAATCATTTTGTCATTTTTGTCCCTCAAAGTAATGAATTTGATAGGAAGGGACTGGTGCCCTGTGTTTACCTTGACTAGCGTTAAACAGAAGCAGTTGGGCAGCTTTTCCTGGTGGAGTCGCGTGGCGTTAACGTGATTTCTCTTTAGCGTACCCGAGTCTTCTTTCTCACCAGTGTCTGATGGCTGTAATTTTGGATAATCTTGGCTGATTTTTGTTTTTAAATTTTATCCATACCCTGCTCTGAGTTCCGTCTCTGGGGTGTCATCAGGATGACACCAGCATGGCGGATCCTGCAGCCTCCATCCTGGGGAAGTAATTTTGCTCCCAGAAAGGGACACTGGGACACAGGTTCCCAAGGACCCTGCACTTCTGTCTTGGTGATGAGACGACTTCCACCAGCAGCAGCTGTTGGGAGTAAGAACTTAGCCAGAAAACCAGGATGGCAGTTCTGTGCATGAACTTTGAGACGATCTTATCACGTGGGAAATCATCCGAGAAGGCACCAGAGATGGTTCCATTTGGGAGGGAGAATGACGAAGGGCATGTTCCTGCACACCCTGCTCACATGTGTGAGACGGTGTACCTGGCCAACCCAGCTCCATAGTGACCTAAACTGAATCTGATGTTGCAAGGTCTCTGTTGACCTTGTTCAGATGGAGAAAACAGTGACAGACCTGAGTCCCCATCCCGGGCTCCATGCCCTAAAGAGGTCTCTGGCTGCCTTTGCTGGGTCTTCAATGTCTTATTGGAGACACATTCAACACAACAGGTGATTAATTCTCAAGCCAAATGCACTGTGGACTTCTGTGTGTTCTTCATCTCAGGCCAGGACTAGGCATTATTGCTGGAGTCTCAAGGGTGCAAGGACTGTTAGTGGACTCTAGTGACCAGGGACAGCTGGTTCTAGCATGCACCTGAGTTCATGAGATTCCCGGGAGAGGCTCTGTAGATGGGCTAAGGGCTTTCTAAAGAAAGCTGCGTACACAGCTAAGAGCCCAGGGCTATAGGTCATTAGTTTCCTGTTGCTCAGATCCTGGAATCAGGTTCCTATTTGCTCTCAGACAACTTACACCACTAAGTCTCTGCCTCTTCCTGTAGAGCAAGGAATCTCCAGGAAATAGTTCTTCAGAAAGTTTCTAATGACTTTTGTGAATGAAGTATCTTGATGTCTGAGTTTAAAAAATAATGTTCTGAGTTTCTGTTAAGATGTGAGATATACATGGAGCCTTCCTTCTTTCTCTCTTGAAAGTTGATTCAAGGAGCAAGAATGGTTTTATCTTAAATTTCCACAGTTTTTGTGGAAGGAGCGATAGGTTTGCTATAGCTTGAAGAATGTTCCTCTTTCTCTCAGCTTTTGATGATCACCAGAAAACACCAACGGATTCTCACTGGTGAGAAAAACTGGACTGGAGCTTATAAAACACCACATAGAGAATAGTTCAATGCCAGCTGAGGTCTCTGAATAATGGTGTTAAAATACTAAGGCTTTCCCCAAGTCCTTCTTGATCTCACCGTGATCTGGGGGTTGACAATATCACTGTTGACAATTTCAGGAACCCTGGCTGCAGGATCATAATCTTTAGTTAAAGAGACCATAAAGCATCACTGGGGGACACTTATTCACCGTGAATACTTGTCCTAAGTGGTTCGTTTTATTTCAGAGACCTTTACCTTAGGACACACTGGCCATCTGTACTTCTCTGGGTCCTGTCGTCCCGTTAGCACCTAGTGGAATCCTAGTACACAGATACTTGAAGGCCACCATTTTCATGAACTTTAGGATTTTTTTGGGGGGGGGAGCAATATTTTCATGCTTTCCCTTTCCTGAACATCAGCTTAGAGGTGTGGACTCATTCTGAAAATCTTTCTCCTGTGTTCTCCTTATTGGTAATTGGCAGGTGAAAGTTAGCATTCAAATACTTCCTCATTCACAGCATTGAACTTGATTACCAGCATTAAAGACTCACTCTTCACCTTTTCTTTAAAAAATTACTTTTCATTTTATATACCAACCCAAGTTCCCCTCACTCCCCTTCTCTTGGGCTCCCCATCTTACTCCCCATTCCCATCTCTTATCCACTCCTCAGAGAGGTTAAGGCCTTCCTTGGAAAGTTAACAAGGTCTGGCATACCAACTGGAGGCAGGGCCACATCTCTCCCTCCCTGTATCAAGGCCGACCAAGGTATCCCGCCATAGTGAATGGACTCCAGAAAGCCAGTTCATGAACCTGGGATAGGCTCTGGAAACACTGCCAGGCTCCCCCAAACAGATCAGGCTACATAACTTAAAGACTCACTCTTTTAAAGCTTAAAAGATGTAGAAGTGAAAATTATATTTTTAAATGTTATGGGGCAAATGATACTCCATTCATGTCAGTTTGAGGTAAAAGAAATTGGAGCAGATACCAAGCGAAAGAAAGGCAGGTGCTGCCTAATTAGCTGTTTTACGGACTTGTTTGTATGTATTTGTCCATCATTGCATCTTAATTCAATCAACACCACTCATGGAGTGTGTTTTCCTGATTCCTTAATGCAACGATGCATTTACTGAATTCAATAATGATGTCAAATGCCCCTTTGAATCAGTGATGGTGTACTTCTAACAGATGCTGGATTCCTCAGTGACCAAGTTCCTAACCCCAGACTCAGTTGGCTCACCCAAAACCATGGTGATTATCTTTGACCCATTCTCTTGGGTGCTGCAAGGAAGTAATGCAGAAGCAACCGCTCAGACCTTTGCATCCAGGCCAACTTCTACTCAGATAGCTCGGCCATCTGTGAAGACACATAAAGTAGAGCTTTATCTAGTGGAGGGCAGGCAAGACAATCTTTGATTATAAAGATCTAGTTCTGTTCTTTGTAGCAGATTCCTCCTAACCCTTGTCAACTGTCAATTCAGTCATTTCTTCTGGGTTATGTGCTTGTCTGTGCTGTGGGTAAGATAATAACCTTGCTGAATTGTGTTAAGTAAATTAATGGCAAGATTTCTTCATATTTATGTATTAATAGATGGATGGAAGACGGATGGATAGATAGATGAATGGTGGTTAGGTAGGTAGGTGGTTAGATGAATGAGTGGATGTGGGTGGATGGGTAGATAGGTGGATGATGGATGAGTTGTTGAGTGGGTGGATGAATAGACAGGGATTGGTGGATACATGAATATATGGATGGATGGATGATGGAAGGATGAGTGGGTAGATGGATGGTGGATGGATGGATGAATGGGTGGGTGGTGAATGGATTGGTGGGTGGGTGGATGGATGGGTGGGTGGGTGGATGGATGGATGGGTGGATGGATGGATGGGTGGGTGGATGGATGATGGATGGATGAATGGTAGATGGATAGATAGATGAATGATGGTTAGATAGGTAGGTGAGTAGATGAATGAGTAGACGTGGGTGGATGGGTGGATAGGTGGATGATGAATGAGTTGTTGAGTGGGTGGGTGGATGGATGGATGGATGGGTGGATGGATGGGTGGGTGGATGGATGGATGGGTGGGTGGGTGGATGGATGGATGGATGGATGGATGGGTGGATGGATGGGTGGGTGGATGGATGGATGGATGGATGGATGGGTGGATGGATGGATGGATGCGTGGGTGGATGGATGGGTGGGTGGATGGATGGATGGGTGGATGGATGGATGGATGGATGGGTGGATGGGTGGATGGATAGATGGATGGATGGATGGATGGATGGATGGATGGATGGCTGGGTGGATGTGGATGAATGTGTAGCTGGGGGTGGGTGGATGGAAGGGTGGATCGGTGGATTAATGGGTGGATGTTGTCTTTTATTCTGCTATATTCTTTCCTTGCCATCATGAAGAGAGAGCAGCTACATTCTAGGCATGACTATTCTGCCCTGGAACTAAAACACAATGAATTGCCTTTACTATTGAGCAGTTCATGATCTATGAGATGCCAACAGGAAGCATGTATTGCTCTTCTCCCCACTTCACAATTTTTGGTGCACCCAGTTTTACCCAGTTTCCCTCTAGCACCTTTGGAACTCAAGTGGTCCAAAATTAGTTAGCATCCATTCCAAAGAAGAACAAGTTTTTAGAAACAGAAACCATGAGAGAAGTATTATTCAAGGAGAGCATAGATTCTATACACGCCACGGCGGCTGCACATTTAAAAGTGTATAGGAGAGAGATATACTTTCTTATGACAGCCGTATTTCACTCCCAAACTGCTTGCAAAGAGCTACAGCCATTTGCATTTAAATGGTGAATTTCTGATGAAGAACTGACAGCTTTGGTATGTTTATTCACACCATAAACTATAGCTATTAATCCTACCCTAATGTGAAAATAAATACACTCTACTTATGCAATGTGTTGAGAGCAATTATTGCCCTCATTCACACTTTAAATAGTAGTGTGCCTGGCCTCTTAGCTTTGGTTCAGCCTGCATTCTGTGTCCTAGGTAGAACTAGAAATTAAAATAGGGCTTGCGTTTTGCCTTCCAGGGCTGGGGCTTTCTGCTGCAGTCTCTGCAAACACATCTCTGTGAGGAGAGTTTTTCAGCCTAACAGCTGTTATGGGTTTAAGAAGAAAGATCGTGTGCAACCCTGCTCACATGTGGAAACCTCCCTGGAACAACAACCTTTCCTTGATGCCATTCTATCTCCTATCTGTAGACCACAACCCTATTAGTGACCAGCTAACCGACGAAGCCAGTTACAGGATGAGGGAATTGACACCTACAGAAGGAACTCACTGTGTAGACTGTGCAAATAACTCAGAAAATTATTCATGGCTGCTGAGGGGTTTAGCTCTCAGGGAAGAGCTTCGGGTTCAGTCCCTCTTTAAAGGCATAAGACTCTCAAGAGCAACTTCACCATCCAATCAACCAGGTACTACCCAGAGAAGAATGGGGTTTTAGCAAAGTTTTAAACTCTGATTTATAAACTAAATAATCATTTTCAACTGCCCTTACATAACACACTCTCCCCTGACTGTTGTAGGAAGAATTACTGGACTTTTGGGAGGTTGACGAAGTTTTACCAAGTCAACTATTTACAGAATGTGTATTTGACTGTCATAGAGATTTGTAGAAATGAAGAGGAGCTGGAGATACAGTTTGGTGGCAGAGTTGCCCTAGTATGTGTGATGCTTTGTTGGATACCAAGCACCACAATGAAAAATAACAACAAGAAGATGAATAATTTAGAAATGATTTTTATAGCTTGTACAGCTCACAAACTCTAGTCATGCTTTTTTTCTTAAAATAACATAAAAATCAAAGATTTCGACTTCGAATGTCCACCTGAATAGCAATTTAAATTTGTGATATTTTGCAAAGGGGACATGACAGAACACCCTATGACACCCTTCCATCCATGGAGTCCATCGAAATCAGAAGGATTCATATTGATCAGGACAATAGAGGATGTGAGTATATTCAGGTCCAGCACTACCATGGGAACACAGATGCAGTGGTCAGCTCTGAGCATGCCCAAGGCTGAGGCACGGGGAAGCTTTTCAGCCATAGTCTGTTGCTCACCATCCACAGGGTCTGTACGAGGGTGATCACTCAGCAGAGGAAACCCTTCTGTGTTTTCTCTGTAGGGTGGTATGGCCTCTTGTCTGTCGTTTTGATGAGGTCGTTTTGTGGTAGCTCCTGCCATCAGGCATAGGAGTATGAAATTCCATTCTCAACCTCCTGGATTTGTTTTCTTACCATTTGCAGAGTGAGGCTTGTGAGTTGGTTTGGTTTCTGACCACCTTATTACTAATTTTGGTTTACACAAGTCTATCTCAGAGCAAGTATTAGTCCTTCCCCATCTGGAATCTTACCCAGAGATGTCAAGAAGCTCACTAAAGTGGCTAGAGGGGTCTCACAGCCCACCTGGCTCACGAACAAGAGATTTGTTCCCAGGACCTAATTTTAAAAGCTGGACACAGTGGTGGGTGATAGTTTATACTTAAATCCTACTTCTTAGGGAGGGAGATACAGGAGGACCTCTGAGGCTTTCTGGCCCGTCTACTTTACCTAATCATTGGTGGCACCTGAGGGATCAGAGGAAGACCTCTAAGGATCTGAGGTAGGTCCTGATCTCCACCTGCATGACCACAACTGTACACACCTGAAAACCTGTGCTCTCCCCATCCCCTGTCTCTCAGATCTGCATAGCTCTACACCCTGTGTGTGCAACCATCTGGACTCCTAGTACCTACTGCCCTTGTGACCTAAGATCACTTTGGTACTGGCAATATTACCCAGCTGCGTGTGTGTGTGTGTGTGTGTGTGCTTACCATGTTCCATATTATTTTAATCCTTCCCACAAATCGATGCTGCTCTGGGACAAACAATAGTCTTTTATTCTGCCACTTGTATTATTTTTAATAAAATGCTGATTGGCCAGTATCCAGGCAGGAAGTATAGGTGGGGCGACCAGGCAGGAAGTAGAGGTGGGCAACGAGAATGCTGGGAAGAGAGAAGCTCAGTCTGCAGTCCTGACCCAGCCACAGAGGAAGCAAGATGTGACTGCCTCACCAAATAAGGTACCAAGCTACGTGGCTAACATAGACAAGAATAATGGGTTAATATAGGTTATAAGAGTTAATAAGAAGTCTGAGCTACTAGGCCAATCCGTTTATAACTAATGTAGACCTCTGTGTGATTTCTTTGGGACTTAACAACTGCGGGAACCAGGCAGGACAGAAACCTCAGACAACACAATGCTTCTGTAGAAGTCACTTAGTATCTAAGAACTTCAGAGCATGGCTAAACCAGCCACTGGCAATGTGGAAGAACCTGAGCCCCACTTCCCTGTGACCTCAGGAAATCAAATAAGCAACCAGTTGCTGAACTGAGAAAAAAATGTTGTGATAATGGAGAAAAAATTAGAATGCTCTTGGAACACAGGGATTCTTTTTGGAACTGTTTAGACTGTAAAGGGCCAATTAAAAAATGGGGCACTGAGCTGAACAGAGAATTCTCAACAGAAGAAGTTCGAATGGCCAAAAGACATTTAAGGTCATGCTCAACTTCCTTAGCGATCAGGGAAATGCAAATCAAGACAACTTTAAGATACCATCTTACACCTGTCAGAATGGCTAAAATAAAAAACACCAATGATAGCCTTTGCTGGAGAGGTTGTGGAGAAAGGGGTACACTCATCCATTGCTGTTGGGAATGCAAACTTGTGCAACCACTTTGGAAAACAGTGTGGCGGTTTCTCAAGAATTTCGGGATCCACCTACCCCTGGACCCAGCAATACCACTCTTGGGAATATACCCAAGAAATGCCCTATCATACAACAAAAGTATATGCTCACCTATGTTCATAGCAGCATTGTTTGTAATAGCCAGAACCTGGAAACAACCTAGATGCCCCTCAATGGAAGAATGGATGAAGAAAGTATGGAATATATACATATTAGAGTACTACTCAGCAGTAGAAAACAATGACTTCCTGAATTTTGCAGGCAAATGGACGGAAATAGAAAACACTATCCTGAGTGAGGTGAGCCAGACCCAAAAAGAGGAACATGGGATGTACTCACTCATATTTGATTTCTAGCCATGAATAGGGGACGTTGAGCCTATTATGCGTGATCCTAGAGAAGCTAGTTAAGAAGGTGAACCCAAAGAAAAACATTTAGGCAATGAAAGGAGACAGAGACAAAGACCCACATTGAAGCACCAGACTGAAATCTCAAGGTCCAAATCAAGAGCAGGAGACAGAGCATGAGCAAGGAACTCCGGACCGCGAGGGGTGCACCCACACACTGAGACAATGGGGATGTTCTATCAGGAACTCACCAAGGCCAGCAGGCCTGGGTCTGAAAAAGCATGGGATAAAACCGGACTTGCTGAACATAATGGACAATGAGGACTACTGAGAACTCAAGAACAATGGCAATGGGTTTTTGATCCTACTGCACGTACTGGCTTTGTGGGAGTCTAGGCAGTTTGGATGCTCACCTTACTAGACCTGGATGGAGGAGGGTGGTCCTTGGACTTCCCACAGGGCAGGGAACCCGGATTACTCTTAGGGATGATGAGGGAGGGGGACTTGGTGGGGGAGGGGGAGGGAAATGGGAGGTGATGGCAGGGAGAAGGCAGAAATCTTTAAAAAATAAATAAAAAGAAAAAAATAGCAAAGTGACATTAAATGCCAGGAACATATACTTTTACTTATAATTCATTGCCAATAGATTAAACCAGCCATTTAATTTTGAAAAATAAATTCACTAATATAAACAACTTCGGCAAAAACATTACAAAGTTCTTTTGCATTTTGTAAGCAAGTACTTATTTATAGAGATCAAAAGCATGGCTGGGTTTAACAACGGATAGTTCCCACAAGGTGGGAAGGTCACCTGGGCTGACATCAGCTGAGTTTAAAAGGAAAGGCTAGACAGAAGCCAGGACTGGGAACGTGTGTTTTGTGTGCTGAGGCCAGGCTAGCCATCAGAGACTACAGAGGATGTGGTCTGTGTTTGGAATGGAATGAAAATTAGGCAGAGGTGAGTTGTCACCCATGGCAGCAAGAAAACCGAGGAAGAAAAGCAGCTGGTGGGACTGGGCTCTTAAAGCACTTAGCACACAACCCTGAGGACCGGAATTCAATCCCTCGGTGCTTCCAGAAATGCCTGGCGTGGCGGCACACATTTGTAATCTCAGCACTGGGAAAGTGGAGGCAAGAGAATGGCTATTGCCAGCGGTTTGGCAAGAGAACTTGTCTCCCAAAATAAAGTAAAAAGTGACTGAGGATGATACCCGGCATTGACCTCTGGCTTTTGCGTGCGCGCACGCGCGCACACACACACACACACACACACACACATATACACACACACACACACAGAACTGGCAGTTCTTAGGGGTCACACACAGAAAGTGTGCTGAAGGGGTCGTGTACTAACACGAATGAAAGGTTACAGGCCTGGAGTGGAGATGTGTATTCTAAGAGGCAGGACTAGGGAACTGAGAACCATTTGGTGGAAGCTAAGGAACATAGTAAGATGTCTTCATTGGCTTGTTTTGCTCTACAATGGGGAGCCAGGGAGCACAGTCTGACTTTATAGCAAGTGTCACAGAATTTGCTGTGGGCAGATTGAGAATTACACTGGTTCTCGCCATCCAGGCAGACAGAAAGCCAGGGAAGAAATGGAAGTGTGTGTTTGGGGAAACTACAGAAAAATCAACCAAGAGGTTACATCCAATCACACACACACACACACACACACACACACACACGAGCAGAGAGTGGCATTAACAGACAATATTGTGTAGTATAACAACACAGAGCTGGGCAGATGGCATGGGATGCTTTAGGGCCCAGAAGAATACAGAGAGCCCAGTGCCTGGAGCCCCCCACAGCCAGGGTGAGATCCCTCAGCACCCTTGGCTGAAGGGCTGTGTCCTGCAATCCCAGGAAAACTGAGTGGGCAAGAGGAAGTCAGTGCTCAGGAGCACCTGTGTTTGGCTGCTCAGAAAGGAGCTACACAGATCCTTCTTAGAAGAAGTCATGGATGCTGAGAGCTATGTACTCGCAGCAGGTGAAGAAAGTGCAGCCTAGGCCCAAATCTTAGCTTCATGCAAGGCATAAACAAACAAGGGTGGATACCAGGAATCCACACAGATCAAGCTGCGTAGTTAACCAGTTTTTAATTGCCTTATGAAATCCAATTTGTGGCTGTGTTAGAGTGTATTTTGGTTTTTCCAGCTCATGGTGTCTTTGAAGGAGGTACCCCCTAAACAGGTGTTTCCCAATAGGACTCTACACATTCCCAAGATCTTACAGACTAAAATTTAAAATAACTCATTTTAAAAGGCAAGGAATTTCTATACAATCGTTGCTGAATTAGTACTGCAGGTTTTCATTTGTCAAAGAGACATGCTTTCTATGTTTAAAGTTCTGTGCAGATCCATTTCCAATGTAATATTTAAATTCTGATCCTTTTATTCAACATACCTGAAGTATCAATTATTCCATGAAAAAGTTTTGCCTATCCATAGTATACCCAAAAGCATGTTAGTGGGCTTTAATTTGAAGCCAAATCAATTACTAATCCTTCTTTGCTAACCAGGATAGTCTTGAACATAAATTGTTCTGTCCACAGATAGCACCACTGTCACTACTGACGAGGCCGTTTTGAATCCCATTTAGAAGTTTATAAGTGGGGTAAGCACCATCTCTGTGACAATGATCACGGAGACCTTCCAAGGCTGTGTCATCAATCTGAAAACCTTCGCAGATTCGCACTGATCAGCGTACACACTACAGAAACCAATATTTGCATTTTATAGCTTTATTATGAGGATGACCACCATGAAGATTTAAATTTTTTTTAGAATATACCACAATATTTTGAAATCGAGATTTATTAAAAATTCAGCCTTGCCTGAGTGAGACAAGCTGGTTAGCCTTTTACAAATGGAGATGTCTTCTCTGCAGATAAAAGCTTCAGATGGCTGGAAAATCAAATGCCCAGGGTTTCCTTCTAGAACTCCTGTAAATAAACACTGTCGCCAGCTCACTTTAAATGGATTAAAAACACATGCTCAAGTTGTCCCTAAAACACAAAGGACTTATTTTTAAAGGATAATATATTCAGCAAGAATGCATTTTAAATTAGACAGAGCCCTCCTGACACTGGAACAGTCCTGGGATTTTTGAAATATTGGAACCGCAACTGGGTTTGCAGACTCAACACCCAAAGCTTCAGAAAACAAACTCATGAATTGATGATGGTTGTGAGACAAAATGAAACATCTCTCCTAAAGGATCTTACCTCAGAGCCTCCCACGCCAGGGCACCCACGTTGGCTTGTGTGTGCCTTAGAGTTCTCACAGATGTATTTTTTCTTGTGTGTGTACAGAGATTCAATTGTTTAAAATGATAAAATTGACATAGTTTATGACTATAAATGGTTGATATCATTAACTTTTGTTAATGTAGTGGACAAGAAAGGCGAAAGGATCCACAGACAGAATCTTTTATTATTTTTTACCTTAATTTCCCACAGACTCCTGCTTGGCAGTGGGGGAGCCACAAGGCACTTGCTCTCATTCCATATGTAACTTTTTGAGATAATGTAATATAATTTAGAACATATTCCTTAGACATAAAATGATTTAAAACATTGATCTGTCCAGGATAATTATTAATGGTTAACCATTGTCCAATTCAATGACCAGAGACTATGATTAGCAATAACACAGAGCTCTGTCAAGAGACAGTACTGCTTAATGTGAGAGGCAGGGATGCTTTGAAGGAAATAGCCGAAGCTTGGGATCCAAAAGCATTTTTCCAGAGATCACACAATAAGCCTTTTCAAGTGCTGTCCTCTGTCTCCTCCTTGCAGCCCTGCCATACAGCAAGTCTGTGTCCCGAGTACCCTACCCACACTGCTCAGCACCTCCCCAGCACTGGGAAGAGGAGAGAGACTAGACCCGTTATGAATTTTTAATAAGATTACCGCAAAGCAAATTTCAATTATCACACCAAGTGCTAATGATCGCCTCGCATATTCAACATTATTGGCTTGCCCGCCCTCTCGCCAGCTCCTTAATTCTAATAATTTGACATAATATGAAGGTTTCATATGTCTTTATTAATGATATATACTTAGAGATTTATTTTATTCACAGGCAAGGATACATTAGCAGATTATCTCTGCCTGCAAACGTGAAATTAACATGCAGTTTTTTCGCTGGAGAAAAAATGAGAACCTGCTCTTCATTCCCGTCCATCCTGCCAGGAGAGTGGGAAGGAAGAGAACGACCACAGGCTCAGCAGACAAACCTCCCGGGGTTCTGGTGCAAAACGCCTCCCACAAGCCTGCATGCATGAGAAAAGATCATAGGAATTGAAACTTTTCATGATAGTTAGATACATTTTAATACACATCCGTCTTCAAGTAGTATGAGAACGTGCATGTGTCTGCAGAAGCATCGGTAGGTGCATGTTCCGTGTAACGCCGCCTAGAACAGGTTTGTCCCTTAGTCGTGGTGCAGTGTGACTCTGGGTGCTATCAGTAATCTAGCGTCAACTGGACACACCAGCGTCTCCATGTGCAAAGGGAAGCCACTCTCCAGCCACTAGAAGCATAGAAGCAGGAAGCACAAATGAAAAGAACAGATGTTCTCCAATAGACATCTGTTCAATAGCACGCATTCCGTGAAATTGGTTATTCCTGGCTTTAAAACAGAATCTCAGCTTTCTCCTCTCACACAGTGATAGAAATCTCATTTCTTGTTGCATTTTCATTTTTGTGTAGGTCTCTTTCTCATGTGTCCTGGTCACCATGGACAGCAGTGAGGATGCAGGATCTTACACACTAGCAAGAGGTAGACCCAGGTCTGAATAGAACTGAACCTCAGACATGATGGCAAACAATCCTTCTGCAAATACATAAACCCTTAAAGAAAGCCCAAAACCTGCATGCATTTGAATTGCTTACCTCAAACTCAATAACTATGTGGGAACGCTGCAGGGATGATTCAACATTTCTTCCTCTTTTATTTATGGCATTTATTTTCTGTGTGCATTGCTAAAAGATGTAGCATTATTGTTTTAATGTTCAGTTTAGCTTTTTATGGAATGGTCTTTTAGTGGGCTGTAACATAGCTCAGTGGTAGTGTTTCCTCCCACACGTGTGAGACCCACACATCACCACGTACTGTGCTCTGCATCCTCCATGAAATTCTGAGTCATCATCTGTTCCCATGTCTCCCGCTGAAGAACTCCTCCAGCCGTCTTCATAGTTCAGGGGTGCAGACTACACAAGTACAAACCACCTCCATCTTCCCTCCCTAGGGACAGTACCTTGGCTAGACATAGACATTGGGTTTTGCATTATGGTGTTTTGGCACCTTAAAGGTTTGCTTTATGTTTCTGCTAACAGCGACATTCTATTTTCACGTCGACAGTCATTTGCTCTAGAGTTTCTGTGTCAACAGCTCTCTGTGCAGCACAATCTACCCACTGGGTCCCACTCTAAGAAAGTACAATATGAAGAAAAATGAAACAGTCCTAATTGAGGAAACCAACGAAGTCTATCTCAGCAAGGAGTCCGGGGGTCAATTCAACCATTCCAGACAACATGTACAAACCCCAGCCTTATCTGGTTTTCCGTGTTCACCTAGCAGTAGATCATGAAGACATACCCATGGCAGTATGTATTTGTTTGGTTGGTTTTATTGTCGTTGCTGTTGATGAGTTTTGTCCTAAAACATTTCGCTAACAGATTGAACCAAACATTGTGCATAGGTGTTTCCAGCTCTGGCAATTTTGATTAAAAATGCTTTAGCCAATAGCATTCCAGGCTTGTGTAGACATAGAGTTGAATGTTTGTGGAATCTTTAACACCTTTCTTGCTTACACAATGTATGTCTGTGAAGACTACCCTGCAGTTCTTCCCCTTCTCTGTACATGTAGGGTGGATCTTCTCCTTCACACTTTGGCACAGGGACGTCTGTGTTTGCAGTAGTTTATCTTAGGTGAGTGTGTGTCTGTGTGTGCGTGTTTGTGTGTACTTACTTTGGCTCCCTCTTGGCTTTGGGGTGTCCATTTCATGTGAATATCTTTCCTACAGCTCCTTCAGGTCCAGTGGTGTCAGGAACTGGCACTCTTATGCTGTAATGCAGGGTCTAAGAGTGTTCTGTTCATAAAGTTAATTTTAATATGTACTGTACTTTCCTCTTGAGAGTTCTCCTCATCTTTCCCTACGCTCAAACCTGTTCGCTGGGGTCACTAATACCTGTAACCATTTTTTGAACCCTGGCGAGACAACAGAAGAAGTAACACATGCCTCTCCTTAGGATAAGTGGCTGTATGTTCTCCTTGGGAGGCCAGAACTTCCAAACTGAGAAGATGAAGACAGACTTATTTCAAACACTTACTTTGGTCTGTAGATATTTCTCAACTGTCCATTATAAATACCTGATACGTTTTCTGAGGATAAAGTACATAAGAGCATGGGCATCCTCAGACAGAGTCTTCTGGACTTACCATTTGGATGTTGTCTGGCGTGTCATCATGGTAGAAATTGTCTATTCTGCCCATGTTTCCCCTCCATTGTTCTGCTGAGGGTCTGTAGGGCTCTACAATCTCTCTGGGGCATCTTACTTTTGGATGTGAGAAGGTCTTTAAACATTCAGTCTCAGCACTCTGATGAACTTGTAGATATTCACTGGGGATTAAATTTTCTATTTAATTCTTATTTTATTTTGAGGTTATAATGTAATTATGCTTCTCTTTATGCTTTCCAAAGCCTCTCATATACCCCTCCTTTCTGTCTTTCAAATTCATGGCCTCTTTCTTTCATTAGTTGTTTTTGTATGTATAGATACACACATATATATTAGGAATATGTATGATATATTACTAAATATAACCTGCTCAATCTGCATAATGTTACTTGTTATACGTGAGAACTAAGTCCATGCTCTTCGCATGAATGCTGAGCTGGAAACTCCAGTCTTTGTTTGGAGTTCTAAAATGTCCATACTAGATTTTATTTTCCCCTCTCTTAGATTTATGTATGTATGTATGTATGTATGTATGTATGTATGTATGTATGTATGTAAGCTTGTATGTATGTATGTATTTAGTGGTGTTGGAGATTGCATCCAGGCTTTCCCATGTGCCAGGCAGTACTCTGATCAGCACAGTTCATCAAAGGTCACTAAAGTCTTATTTCTTTGTAAATGTTCCAGTGTGATCTTCTCTACGATGCTTGTATCCCAGTTCAAGCGTCTCTTGGGTTAGTTCCCCTGATGTACACCCTCACTTCTCTGGGGTGCCCATGCTGTGTACCGTGGGCATCCATTGGCATGGCACATGCTTTAGGCTTTCTAGTTAGCATAAGGTATTTCTCAGAGACAAACACATCACTGGCAAATTTTTGCCATCTCATGAGTTTGGCATTGTTCTTTGGGAGGTGACTACAGAGATTTTACAGTTTCTGGGTGAAGAGCAATTGGATTTTCCCCTTGTTCCATTGAAATAATTTAAAAGTAAATAGGCAAGAGCTAGATGTTTTAATAAAAATAGAAATTGGACTAAGTCTACATATTGAGTCATGGCTACATTTTGAGCAGTAAAAGTGACAGTCACTTTGGAAAATGATTCGGCATCTTCTTGGCAAACTAAACATAGAGTTACCATGTAAATATCATTTTTAACCTTGAAACTTAGACTAGAAATAAAATCTAAGGTTTTATTCAGAACTCATATCCAGTGCTGCTCACTGTAGACACAATGCCTTCCATCATATAATCACCTGTAGCCCCAGCACACTAGAGTGTACTTGATTAACAACGAGAGAAGTTCTGTATATGCCATCTGTATCTGTGGAAAGACCAGACTCTATTAACAGAAAGCTAAGGCTAGAACAAAGCTGTAGAAATGGGTAACAGATTTGTCGTGGGGCAGGGGTGGGAGGAGGTGGGACTGACTAGAGAGTAACATGAGAGGACCCTACGGAGTGGAGGTGCTGGTGGTCTTGGTTGTGTCAATGTCAACCTCCTAGCTAGAGTGTGACACTACAGCTCACCAGGTCCTACATGATTCACAGCTGCGCACAAATCTAGATGCATCCTCAAATAAGAACTTCAAGGATTAAATGAGCACCAAAGTTAGTTTTGTTTACAGCTTTGCTAACCTTCGAAGTTTTTAAGTTTGATAGCAGGGCTGTGGGAGATGGCTTAGAGGTTGGGAACAGGTTAAGAGTTCAGTTCTCAGCATCCATATTGGACAGATCACAACCACCAGAAACTAAAGCTCAGGAAGATTATGGCACCTTCTCTGTCCTCGGCAGGCGTCTGCACTCACATACACATTCCCACACACGTACACATATTTAAAAATACAGGTTATTGGTGTCTTTGAAATTTCCCACTTCATGGAAAAGTGTGCCAGATGCTATGGGCCTGTAGGCTGAAGATGGATGCCCCAACGGTACAGAAGAAGTTTGGGTGACTGTCCAGACAACAAGATGTCTCTGTCAATTTTAGAGTTTTGGAAGTTGCTTATAATGTACTTCTTGTTTTCTTAGGTAATATTATATCATTATTGGATTTTTACTGGAGTTGAAGAATAGTTATTATTATAGTTTTCCCTACTTATGATAAAAGAAAGTAGATATAAATGTTATAACTGTAATTCATGCTTGATACTTGTCTTATTGTATATAACTTTACTATGTTAAAGTTAAAACCTTCCTTTTTTAATTAGACAGAAAAGAGAGGGTGATGTGGGATTCCCCTCTGTATACCATTGGTTAATAAAGAAGCTGCTTTCAGCCAATGGCTTAACAGAATGTAGTCAGGCTGGACAAGCTATATAGAGGGAGTAGGCAGAGTCAGGGAAAAGCCATGTAGTCACCACCAGAGACAAATGTGACAGAAACTTGCTGGTAAGCCACGGTCACATGGCAATACACAGATTAATGGAGATGTGTTAGTTTAGGATATAAGATCTAGCCAATAAGAAGCCAGAGGTAAACAGGCCAAGCAGTGATTTAATTAATACGGTTTCTGAGTGGTTATTTTGTGGACTGGGCAGCTGGAAAATATCAAGCGGTCTCCACCAACAGGTTATGACGGTAGTTGGTTTGTCATGGCCACAGAGCAATACACTTTGTGGTACTAAGTGCTGGGTTTGGTTAGTGTGGAGAGAAAGTCGGGGAGATGAACCATGTACCTTAGATCCAGAAAATTACTCCACAAGATTACGACAATAAAGGGAGAATGCCAAAGTTTAAACAGGAGACCTATGCACCTGGTAAAACTACTAGAAACATAAATGCTTGAAGAGGGGATTAGTTGAGGAAATATTTAAAAAATTATAAATAAATGTCATGAAATTCTAAAAGAAATTTAAAGTACAAACTCATACATAGCTTGAAAGGGCATAAAAGTACATTTACATAAAAGATTTCATTCAGTTTGTATATGCATACATTTCTGTTATTTAGTAAACTTACCTCAGAGGGTCACTGTTTTTAATAAATGTGACATTATGTGCAAATAATTTAATACACAGATATTCTAACCACCCATTAAGTACTCAATTATTTCAACATTGAATGAAAGCGGATTAAAATATCAATATTGTGAGCTAAAACTCCTACAATTCAAATTCTTATGTTTTTTTTTCAAATTAAGTCATTTTATAATCAATTAAAAGCTTAGTTTAAAAGGGAAATTACAAGCAGGGACTTGCAGAGCATTGAAATCCTGTCAGCACAAAAGCAACAGGATAGGCCTTTATTGTATTCATTAGCAGATGCACAGGGCTTCTGGTCAGTCCCAGCCTTCAAAACATTGTTTTTCAGAAAGCTATTATTTGAAAATGAGGATACCAAATTGCTCAAATGAAAACCACTACTGCTCCATGCACAAGGTCGTGTGAAGGAGTAAATTGTGTCCAGAGTACTGGTTCTGGTTTTCACGCTCAGAGATGACTATGTGAGTTTCCTGAGGATCTCTGACAAATTAAAACAGTCGCTTTTGTAAATGTTCTGGATTACAGTTTCCCCATTTCTTCTTTTATTGAACAAGTAATACATAACAGGTTCGCATTTCATCCAAGCCGGGATCACGTTCAGCATTTTAGCAGAGGCTTTAGACTTGGCCCCCTAGGAAAGGCTTTCAAAGCAAATTCTTTCATTATACCCTCATTGTACCCTTGCCCGCTTAGCTACTCATTTCTTAGTTCAAAAAGTGCTTTGGGCTTAAATAGATGTATTACACAATTTGGGTTGTGAGGAGAGCCTGACCCTTAAAAATGCTTTTAGCCTTTCTAGAGTGGTGCTGGAGACTCCAGACCCTGGGCTTGCACCTGCCTGCTCCCCAGCCTCACCTTAGGTCTGTCCAGTAGACCATTATCTGGCAAGGAGGGGAGATGAAGGAAGGGTTGATTTTGAAGGTCAATAATGGACCTATGAGAGACAGGGTCAGTCTCGCAGAACACACATTTGGTTCCCCGGTGTGTGGATTACCCAACATTCCATACTGGTTTCCTTTTTTAGTCACTGGCCAGGAAATAGTTGTTGCTTATCCCTGATGCCATTCTCGGACTTGGGACTTGAAACCACAGCAACTCAATAAAGAACACAGTATGGAAGAAACGTGGTTTCTATGATGTCACTAAAGCTAGAAGCATATCCATGAGGCACCTGGGGCTAGCTGACCTCAGTGAGCCACCTCACCTACATCCACCAGCAACCAGGGAAGGCACAGGCAACACGGATCAATGAACTGTCAACAGATACGATTAGTCTGCCCAGGAGATGGGAGCCTTCCTCTTCTGTCACTCTTGGGAGAGAAAGGACCCCAAATCCATTCTGTTTGTTGACATCACAGCGTGCTCTCCTTTAGGAATGTTTCCATTTACATACACAACAGAGTCTAAGAAGACAAATCATGGAAGCAAGAGCTGACTTCTTGAGTACAGCATACTTTGGTACCTCCCATCCAAGTAAGATTGACAGTTGAGTCTAAGCTATTGCATGTTCCCATTTGTTTCTGGTCCATGGGAATAGGAGACTGCATCAATTTCTTTTGGGGACACTGAGCTAATGGATTTTCAGAGTCAACCATACAAACCAACTTACTTGTACAATAGAGCTGTGGGTTAACATTGCACTGAGTGCCACTTATGGGAAGGTTTTGCCATCAGCCTCATACAGAATGTCTGGAGGATCTATTTTCATCTGGAGTTTCTCTTATCCTTCAAGCACAGAAGAGCACTGAGCATCATTCTGTGTCATTCTCCACCTTATTCATTGGAAGCAGAATCTTGCCTAGAACCTAGAGCTTGTGGGTCTGTGGGTAGGTGTGTACCAACCAAGCGACAGTGACCATCCTGTCCCTTTCCCAGCTAGTGCTGTCTTGTGAAGGAGGTGCCCATATTTGAACTCAGATTCCTACCATTGTACAGTAAGTACATTTAACCACTGAGTTATCTTAGGTGTTCACCTAGCTCTTTATGTGCATGCGCTTGCATGGAAGTAGGTTACTGGCTGAGCATCTCCCAGCTCCAAAGCATTCTCATCCTTCTAGGCATCACCACACATAAGATTAGCATGTTTGCCTGTATTCATGGGTGTTGTATTCAGTACTGTGGGTCATTTGGAGCAGTCCTTTGACACATAGCGGCAGTGTCTTATCTAGATGTGGCATACATTAGGATAGCTTGAGCACAACATGTTCACCAGGTGCCTTGAATGATGGTGTGGACTTTATTGCATCTATCAGAATCATTGTTCTGTTGTTGTTTTTCGTTTGATTTGTTTTGGTTTGGTTTTTGGTTTTTAGAGAAAGGGTTTCTCTGTAGCTTTGGAGCCTGCCCTTGAACTAGCTCTTGGAGACCAGGCTGGCCTGGAACTCACAGAGATCCACCTGCCTCTGCCTCCCAAATTCTGGGATTAAAGGCATGCACCATCACTGCCTGGCAGAATTACTGGCTTCTTAAAGCATAAACAAGAAGCCCAATCTGTAGTAGGTAATAACTGCAATAAGAACTCTAAATGTTCTTTTTAAAATGTTTTACTGTCCAGATTTATATTTGGGTTTATATCCTTGGTCTAAATTTTATCTTCCATGCTTGCAGTTAATATGTAACAGAGAACCTGGCACGCATGGTGTCATTTACCCACACTGTTGATTTCTTTCTCCTTTTGCTAGCTCTAATGACTTTTCCTCGGGCTCAAAATCTGACAAGTTTTTATTTTGTTTTGGTTGTATGCCAAGGTAATAAAAGAGAAGGGCTCCACAAAGTGGCATCTTCCAGAATTCCTCTGCCTGGTAATTTCTGCGTTTGTCTTCCTACAGCTCAGCTCTTATTCCACCCAGGGTAGAGTGGATTATCGTAGGGCTTTCCAATGACTCTCCAGCAGTTCTCTTACTCCCCTTCGATTAGCATTTTGAAAGCAACCTGGCTCAACCTTATTGTCTATTTTAAAAGCCTTGATGTCACAGGAATTTGCGTTCCCTATTCTCACACAGGTATCATTTCTCCAAACATAGGAGGTTGGAATGATAGCTTGTGGGCAAAAGACATTGCATTAGAAAGCGTTATATACATCTTCTGTAAACATGGAGGGCCCTGAAGGCCAGAGCAGAGGCCCAGCACCCACCTTCAGATCCCAGAGCTTTCCAACAACTCTTTAAAGGTAGATTCTCTGGCCTTTCTGTGCCAGAATTGCTGTCATCACACTGATGCTGAAAAACAATTGTTCATACAGCCATTCCACTGTGCCAATAAGGCCACCTGGAATCAAAGGATGGAGCCAGTGATTGACCAACTGGGATTATCAAAGAGTTCTCAGACATCAGACATCGGAGGAGGCCTGTTGGAGAGGGCGGGGTGAGAGAAGAGAGATTTTTGGCATATTTCCAGGGAGGGATTGGTTCAGGAAAAATTGGTTCAGGAAAAAAAAGATTATCAGCCAACTGACTGTCTGCTCTCCTTTGATTTATCAGGTCTTTATCCCAGTCTCTGACTCCTGAGTTGTTATTATACAGAACAATTTTGCTATTCACTATAAAAATTATAGGATAAAAGGGTAGATTATTAAATCTACTTTCAAACTAAAGAGGCAATTACTAATCTCAAATATTTTATATTGGTATGGATTTTTGTATAATGATACAAATTTAAGCTTATTTTTGTTATATTGTATTTTATGTTTCTATTTATTATTTAAAGTATTATACCTATGTAACTCATTTAAAAATGTAATATAAAGTTATAGTCCTTGAAAACTAGAATAATAAAGAATTAAATGTTAGTAGTTAGTCTTCTATTACATGCAAATATAGTCATATTAGGTAAATTTTCAAGGTCAATCAGAGGCATATTTTAAATAGATTGTCTTCAAACACTTCTGAGACCTACAGAGTATGGCATTTTAATGTTTTAAAAACATAGGGCTTTTCATGACCGTGAGACATGTCTGTTCCTGGTAGATCCAATTTATTCCAAAAAAAAAAAAAAAAAAAAAAAATGGTGGCCATCGAAAAAACCTCCATACAAATTTTGCTTTCATTTGTGGCAGTATTAGATACTGGGCAAAGAAGCTGCCTTTGCCTCAATTGCAGACAGTATGATATCCAAATTGGACAAGCAGAACACAGAAAAGGCAACTGTTGAACTTTGTCAGTACAAGGCAGGACATTCCTTCAAAATCTCTGCTTCACAGAAAACTCTGTCAGATATTTTAAGCCCATAGTCTAAAGATGGATACCCCAGTGTTGCAGAGGAACCTTGGGGTGACTGTCTAGGCAGACAAATGTCTCTGTCCTTTATTGGTTTTGGAATTGCTTGCTCTGTAATTCCTGTTCAAACATTTCCTTTTTATTTAGAGAGGAAGGAAGAAATGCTGCAGGGAATCATTCATGCATCCATTCCATTGTGCCAATAGAGCCACCTTGAATCAAAGGATGTGGAATGACTGGCTGACCGGCATCAACCATAGAGTCCTTGGAGTACTGAGGAGGGCTGCTAGAGAGGACAGGAAGAGAGAAGAGAGGATTTCCGAAGCATTTCCAGGGCAGGTGGTTTGGGGAAAAGCATGGAGAGAGCTCTGGTCAGCCATTTGGCTCTCAACCATCCTTGGATCTATCAGGTCTTTGTCTCAATTTCTGACTCCCCAGTTTTTATGATACTGGAGCCGTTTAGGCACTCATTTCACACTGAGGCTTCTCACCCTGAGATGCAGGCTTTGGGAAAGCATTCGCCATGTCTACAAGCACGATAAATCACCTCTGTTCACACCATCAGCATGTCCTCAGAAGGCAGCTGCTGAGGAAGTCATGGACTCCGTGCCTCAGTAACAATGCTTCAAACTCCTGGGCACAAGGCCAGTGTTGAGAAGGCTTCACTTCTGTCTGCCCAGAGGAACTCTCTATGGGATGACTGTGTCTTCAAGGGGCAGAAATGTGGGAGTTATCTTTCCCCATGTCTTTCCATTTTAAGTATTCTCTGAAGGTCTTCTACTGAGGAAGCCCAAACCCATTTTTCCAACCATGTAGTTGCCCAAGCATTTTTTTGCTTGCTGTACGGTGAGTTAATAAGAAAAAGGTAGGAGTGAGTCAGTCCAATAGTGCTGGAACACGTGATCACACTTGGAAAGAGAGTGGAGCATGCTGGAATGAAGGACACGGCTAGCTGGAGCTTGTCCTGGAACCTAGTCTGCTCCGGTTGCACCCAGCCTCACAAATCCACAGGCAGTATTACCCAGTCACAGATCTCTTGTCTTCACTCTGAACCTTCTACTGAGCACCTCGTCCTGGCCCCAGCCTCTGATGCTGTGATGGAACACAAGAAATTCAGCCATCAGAACTGAGGTGATGGTGCTCAGAGATAGATTATGACATCAGCCCTCGCCCCGCCCCATAGTGACCACAGAGAGGGCTTTGCTGGGCTTTGCTCCTTCCTCAAGCAATGATGCCACTTCCAGCCTTATGTACTTCATAAAAGGGAAGTTTCATGAGACCTGCCCAGAAACTGCCTTCCTGAAAGTGGCCCTCCAAAATCTGGTATACGACTCCCTCAGACACTGTGCAGCAAGACATGGTCGGCCTATCCTGCCATTGGCTGGATCACTGTCAGTCCTATTCAGAGCACTCACTTACCTTGTCTTTATTAGGAAACACAGGCAGTGTTGTACAAGATGGTTTATGTGGTGTTTACACACACACAACAGCACAGAAAGTTCCCCTTCCTGATCCTGCAGCCAGATGAGAGCTGTATCTCTATGCCCTATCCACCAACTGCAAAAGTCTCACTAGCGTAGAAAAAAAAATCCAACACCAAATGTGGAGCATGGCTCCTACGGAATGAATAGGCTTTTGTACCATTGTAAATCTAAAAATAAAATTCTCAATGGAACCAGTGCAGGTCAGGCTGTCTGCATTTTTGTGGTCACCAGGACTCTCTTCCCTGTGATGGTACCTTTGGCTCTCCCCACCACCAAGAGGTAGCAGAAGCATGTAACCAGATCCTTTGGTCTGCACATCATAGTGAACACATCACTTCTGGGTCAAAAATATTGCTTGAGGTCTATCATTTAATAATAGCCACCAGGGCTGCAATCTCTGCTGTTTGGAAAAATGAGACAGGAGGATCACAAATTCAAGACTAGACTTGGCTACAGAGTAAGCGCCAAGCCAACCAGGACAGCTGAGCAAAGCTCTGCCTCAATAATTATACAGAAGACTGGGCCTGGGAGGGCATGGGGCAAAACCTATTCTGGATCCTGGAGGAATGTATTCCCAAGACCCTGTAGCACCTTCGAGGCCAGGGAGTTCTCCAGACAAAACCAGTTGGTTCAGCCTTAGCTAGTTTGGTAATTTGGGGTGTAAAGGGGGTGAATATCTAGAATGATAGTTTGCCTTAAGGATCACAAATCATTCAGCACGAATGTGTGTTAACAATAGATTCTGAGCTGCATTCAAAAAGAGGTTATGTGGCTGGTGGGATGGCTCAGACAGTAAAGATACTTGCCCTGCAAGATTGACAAGCTGAGTTTGATGCCTGCGACCCATAAAAAGGTGGAAAGAAGTGAGTTCATTTTAGTGAGTTTATGGCTGCAAGAAAAAGAAGCTGTGCATGTGTGTGTACGTGCACTTGTGTTTACATGTACCTGTGAACCTGCGTGCAAAGCTCCATAGGAAACTATGATGCTTTACACCTTGATCTTCAGATTGACTGCTCCTTTCTGGTTTGCTCATTTCACTTTAACAAATTCCTGACATCCAGAAGACTTATTTTCTATTGAAAAAGTCCTTTCCACTTGAATAAACATTGACAGAATTTTCTTTTTCTTTTTTTACTTAGGCAAAAATTCAAATGACAAAACAAAAGATAAGCTTTCCAAACCCAGAAAACAGCTAAATCCATCAATGTCCCTTCCATTACAAGTACTATTAAGTCAAGCCTTAATTAGGGTGTCCTATTTATTTTTCTTGGCTTATTTACCTCCATCCAGGGGAATTCATCACTGAACAAGTAATTACACCTTAAAAGTTTTACTCACTTGATGATATTTCCTAGAGGAAACGGAGGCTGATAAGGTGGTGCCTCCCATGCTTAGGGCCCAGGTTCTAGTGCAACTTTACCTCTATGTTTTATTATGTTTTTATACACATGAAATATTTTAAAGTCTCTGAATTTCTAAGCCTCTACTCTGAAGGCAGGAGGAAACTAAGCAGGGTCGGAGAGAACATGTCTCGTTTGGACATCAGAGAGGATGGTGAATTTAGCAGGGAGTGAACATCAAGGCCAGGCTTGGAAGAGCAGTTGAGCATGGGATGCTTGGTTAATGTGTCCTGATAAAGCATGAACATTTCCATGATCCTGCGTGTGATCCCTGTGAAGTTGACCCACACAAACTGTGGGTTCCAGGCTTTGATTTAAACTTTGGTTGTTGGCTGAAGGGACTCCTCTCTCTGAATGAAGACTTCAGGATGAGACTCTCTGCTTCCAAAGCAGTGAGAAGCCCCAGCTTTGCCTAGTGAAATATTGATAAGTTTCTGATTTGCAATGATTTTCTGTCTTTGCTGATTTCCTCTGCCTGTGGTCAACTTCCATTTCCCAGTGATTTTCACTCATCCAAAGTCAGATGAAATTAGGTCAGAGTTCCTTCACCAGTTCCTGTGCTGACAGCCATGTGCCCAGATGTAGGAACCTGCCATTACCTGGCTCCTTTATTTGATCCACCATAAATATTTCATTCACTCTTTAAAAAGGTGGCTACTTGAGTAGTCACGAGGACCTGCTTGTGTATGTGAGGCGCAGAGCAGTTCACAGTGCGTTGAGAACATGGTTAGTTTAAGAAGAAGTCAGTAAAATATCCACTTCCTATAATTAGTTATCAAGTTTGAAAGAGACGGCCCTGCCCTCAAAAAATACATATGGAGGTAAACCACATGTAATTGCTGGTTAAAAACTTTTGGCATTTTTGGAAAGCAACCACCCATGATTTAATCTAAACAACATGTCCTCGCATAACAGGGATTCACTTTTAAATAATCAGAAGATTCTGTGATAGACCTTAGAGTTTTAATGAAGCAAATATCAGTACTTGATACTTGTTTCAGTTACATCGAAATTAATGAGATTTCATACATGGGATATTGAAATTATTCTTTTCAACAAGAATATAGTGGCCCAGAGGGAAGCATTGTATGTTCATTCTCAAAAATTTTAAATACATGGGCTGAATGACTTCCATCATCAAACTATAATGAAATTCCAATGGACATGAGCTATTGAATTAAAAATCACTCATCTGCATGAAGTCTTTCCAAAGTCTGGGAAACTGTGCAGAAACAGTAATGCAGATATCCATGCTTCTACTAATTATTATCATTATGTATATTTACATATACAGATTTATGAGCACCAAACAGGATGCAGGCCTTGCAGTCTCATAACCACTCATTCACTGGGTGGCTTCAGCATAGCAACATTAATCTTGTCACCACCCCCAATTTCATGGCTGGTCAAAGGCAAAGCAGATACAAGCCACCACTAGCCAATGCCAAGTTCTGTGATGCAGCAAGCTTACAATTACAATATAGAAATATATGTGCATTACACTCATAATATAAATATATTATATAAATTAGTACACTAAATTTAAAATATCTATTCATATGCTATAAATTTATATTATAATTCAGTATGATTTATTATATAAGCTCATAATTTTATATAGCATATGATTATCTTTAAATCATTCAAAGCAATGGTTATTTTACTACAACTTTTATAGGGAGTTTTTCTTTCTGCCACACTTATAAATCTCCAAGGCTATCCTATGACATGGAAAGTTTAAGTAACCTAAAAGAATAAAAGAACTCAAAGTAGGTGAAGAAAGAAGGGATTCACCAGTATTCTTGCTACGGTCCTAGTTCATCCCTGAAGGGTGTGGTAGCCGAGCTCCATCCTGGACAGCTTACACTCACAGAAGTGTATTCCCACAGCTCCAGAACTGGGGAGGCCAAAGCCAAGGCACATCTGACTCAGTGACTATATGGGAGTGGTTCATGGTTTGCACCTCTCACTCTCTCCTTTGTGGTAAAGAGGCTGGAGATCTCTCTGGGACTACTTTCATCGGCTCATCAATCTTACCCCAGAGTGCTCTAACCTCTTGTCTTGACCACCTCCCCGATGTCTTATCCCCCACCATCAACCCAAGTTGGCACTTAGGACTTCAACATATGAGTTTTGGGGTGGACAAACATTCAGTCTGTAACCAACACTGTTATAAGAAAGAGGTGTGAGAACAAATGAGAGGTGCATGCTTGGGGTCTGTTTCAATCTACACATCAGGGTGTATGATTACCCATAGAAAAGCTTCACCTTGCTGCAAGTTCCAGGAGTCACACCTGGTCACACTTACTGGTTGGGGATACAGTCACAACTAGAGCGAATCCCTCTCACACCATGGGGACTGCCGAATACTGCAGAGCACAAACTGGGTCATACAGCCCTATGTCATTGAGCATGAGGGTGACAGAAGCTTGGAAGAATGAAAGCTTACTTTTGCCTTCTTTAAATCTCCAATAACCAAACATTAATTCAAAATCAAATGCTTAATGAATGTAAGGTGTTGCTGACAGGGCTCACCCGTCCTGTCTCAAATGGCTGCCTTGCAGCCTTGGTTTGAACGTATGACATGTACCTTTGTCATTGGGAGTGGTGTCACCCCACACAGCACCACTGACTCTACTGGGAACCCCTTGGCTCAGATTCCAGATGGCTGCATGCTCTGCATGACGGGGTCTCGACAGCACACACACTTTCCTGCTCTCGCGGAGACACAGACTGAGGCCTTCTGAACATCGCTTTTCAGCATCTGAGCAGCACATAGCTTTTTTTTTTTTTTTTTTTTTTTTTTTTTTTTTTTTTTTTTTTTTTTTTTTTTGGTGGTGGTTTTAAATTTTATTACGTTTGCTATTTGAGTTGCTGTCTTGAGTTTCATGAAAAGGAAAACAAGAAAAATATTAAATGGAGCTTGGCTTAGAATCCCTAATAAATTCTTAAATAACCCTAAACATACTTCTGCCACTTTGAACGACCTATTTGCACCAAGAGATCTTCTCAGTATTGAAGATGAAATAATCAAAATAACAACCAACGCTGGAAAACACTGATGGTGTTCTGTGTCCAACTGCATCAAATATTTAGCTAAGATTTAATTCTTCATGTAAAAATAAACAGATACGTGATTCCTATTGGTGTGTCTATTAGCTTTCATTTTTAATAAATTTCAAGATTATTAAGAGCTGTTTCAAAATAAATTCCTTTGTGATTTATTTTCAATAAATGTTTGATTTGTGTGCTTATTTTTATACACCTACCTATTCAGGTCATATGAAAGATTATCAATTGGAAGGAGCTGTGAGCAGGAAAAGCCCAAGGAAACCTGGTCTTCTGCACTGACGTGTCCTCAAGACTTGGTGCAGAGAATCAGAAAGAGTCTGAGCTGGTGTGAGGAAGTGAGATGCCACAGAGTAAGCGACTGGAGGAAGGGCAGAGTGTGTGGGATCCTCTCAGACTGGCTGGTGTACCCACAGGATCCCCATGTTATCCAACCAAGGCAAGAAAGCATCTTAGGATGGTGAGCATTTGCTGGTTTACTTTTTGTTAAATTGTTCCAGGGTCTTAACCAAAAGTTGTTCTTGCTACATCGACAAATATTCTTGAGGAGGTGAGAATCCATTGCCCCATTAGGTGGATTGTGGGCTACAGGGTTCAAGAAGGACCATTGTCATGCTAACCTGAGTGATATGATGGTATATCAGTATATCCATCCTTCACACATTCTGGAGAGACTCTTGATCCTGGTCAGTTGGGGTGGACTCAGAAGCTGGCCAGGAAGTTGTTCAATGACTCTTGTCCCCAGAGCAGCCATGCTTGGAAGCTGGAGATCTGTCCATCTCCACACGGTAGCCTGAGGTTAGGTGCCCTGTGCTGCTTGGCCCCAGTACTCTTTCTGCATCATGTGCTTGCTCCTGTGAGGAGCATGTGTCCCCGAGTCACAGCCTGCGTTGCTATTGCTTCTCCCTCCCTCCATGCCTGTCTTGCAGGAGGCTCCTAACAATAAAGAACTTCATGGCTTTCTGTGATATTCCACATGGTTGTTGGATGGGAGAATAAGACCTTCTGGTACATCCTTGACCAGAGCATGACCCAGAGTGTGCCAACTCTCAAAGCACAGCCAGGCCGGGACTTTCCCAAGCAGTGCTATTCCACTTGGCTCAGTGAAGTGTCCTGGTAGTTGACAGGGGAGACTTTGATGCTACTATACCTTCCAGTGAGATCTTCGAAGCAGATGAACTGCACAAGGCACCCTCTGCAAGCAGGGAGGACTGGACAGTCATTCTCCATGTCTGTAAGTAATATGTTAGGACTTTTTAAACACTTAGGACTTCCTGACTCGTTTGCAAATTTATTTGTCTATCTTTTTCATTGTATCTTCTTCCCACATTGAGAGGGGCCTCTGCTTCCCCTTGTTCTCCATCTTGCCTGGTGCAGGCCCCTTGAACACAGATTCCACCTCTTCTTTGGAACCATTAGCAAGGCCTAATATTTGTTAGTGGAATCGACTTGAGTTCGAGCCATCAGCAAATCAAGTAACAATTGTGCCAGGGTGGCCAGCAAAGCCTTCACCCACACTCTGATCCTACAGAGGCCAACAGGATCTCAAGGCTCTCTCTTAGAAAATGTGAGAGACGGTGGCCAATGGCTTTATTTCTTTTCCTTTTTCTTTCTCTCCTTTCAGTTGAAGTCACCTGGTATAAAAAGCAAATAAAACACTTGCAACCCCAACACTGTTGCCTCAAGCCCCGTGGCAGCCCTGAGCTTTTAGAGATTGGTACAGTCTTTGAGATCCAATTTTTGCACAGGCCACACATTTCCATAATCGCTCCTCCCTGCCTGTCCCCGCCCGCTGCGATTCCCATTGCCATTTTATAACTGCACGCCTAAGCTCCGTCAATATTCAAGTTAGTGCTCTAAAATGAAACTATAAATTTCAATTTGGAGGAAATAAGCCCTCATTTGGGTTCATAAGTTTGAAATAACACATTACCATGGGCTGCAGCTAGGTTGCATTCCTGGTGGGGTTTTTTTTATGCGTTTGACAATGGATGATCCACTCTGCAGAGGAGAGCCAAAGTGGGTGAGAGGAAAGGCTGCTTTCAAAGCAGCGTTTATTAGATCTGTCAGTCAGTGCTGCTTCTGAGATTCTTACTAAAGAAATCTGACATGTCATTGTCTGCAGCTTCAAGATTTGGTCACTGTCTTTTTAGGGCCGGCAGAACAAAACAGAGACTAATTTAAACATTAGGAACATGGCCACAGAGACAAAACCATGCTCAAAACTGGGAGAGAGACAAAAGCGCAAGTGGGGTGCTCAGGCGAGGAGAACAGGAGGACAGACACTGTGATTCCAGTGACAGCCACCTCATCCCACGATTGATTTTTGCATCATCCTGAGGTCCATATCTATACTGGGCATGCAGGAGAAAGCACCTGTGGGCTTTCTTTTACCCCTAAAGTATTTGATCTTCTGTTGAACTGGAAGTATCAGAACACTGAGTAAAAATGCATTGCATGTAACCATCCCAAGGGAGAAGTTGCTCATGACTAGGGCATGGCCAAGGCTTCAGTCCCACACTCCTTGTCGAACAGTCACCTCAGAAAGCAAGATGGGTGACGATACAGTTTTCTAAGGAAGTAGCTGAGCTGGTGTGCATTCTGTTGAATGGCTTTCATTTTTGACCACAGCAGTGTAAGTCAGACCAAGGGGTTTGCAGGCTGCTGAACTATGATCAAAGCTCTGAAGTCTGGAGATATTTGTTCCACCATGAGAGGCTGATACCCGTCACCAATACCATGATAACTAGCATTCACTATGATTATATACTAAACTGGATGGAGACAGAAATGGAGTTTAGCTGATGGAATGTCTGCCTACCATGCATAGAGTTCTGGGTTTGAACCCCAGCACTGGGCATTTTGGGCATATTGTTAAGATTTCTCTGGCCTTTTATCTTTCTGACCCTTCTTCCTGAGCCTTGTGTTGAAATGCATCCGATGGGCCTCATCACATGGTTAGCTGTGCTCTGCAGGTGAGCCTATTGGTCTGCATCTGCTTCAGGAAGGATGTTCACAGTTTTTTTTTTTTGTTTGTTTGTTTTCTTCCCTGCTATTGCTGAATTAGGAAAAACTCTCTTAAAGGAGCCGCAGCACGCCGCCAGCAAGCAAAGCCCAGCCGGGGGAAAAATTGTGGCTAAACTTTGTTCTTTAGTGTCTAGAACTCCTTTCCAAGCCCTGAGGTTTTAAGTGGATTTTACCTGGCCACATGGGTGTCTATTTGTAGTGAGGAGGGGCCACTTGTCTGTTCCTGGCTGCTTTGCCCCCCAAATAATCACACAGAGACTGTAGTAATTAAATCACTGCTTGGCCCATTAGCTCTTGCTTCTGATTGGCTAACTCTGACATATTAATTTAACTCATTTCTATTAATCTGTTTATTGCCATGTAGCTGTGGCTTACCAGCTAAAGGTCTCTGGTAGGCTACATGGCTTCTTTCTACTTCAGCCCTTCTTTCTACCAGCATTCAGTTCCATCTTCCCTGCCTACCTCTGCTCCACCCTGCTATAGGCTCAAGTCAGCTTTCTTTATTAACCAATTGTATTCACAGCATACAGATGGGAATCCTATATCACTCAGGTGTTATTCCCTGGCCTGGAACTTGCCAATTAAACTATATGCTGGTTGGCCAGTGAGCCTGTCACCCACCAGTCAACATCTCTCCAATGCTGGTCTTACAAGCGCACCAGACATCACACCCTGCACAAGCCCTGGGAGTGGAAGTGAAGTCCTCAGGCTTGCAAAGCAATGCTGTGTTGACCGAGCTATCTCCTGTGCCCTGAGCTTGCTTATCCTCCTGTTTTCCTTGCAATGTGTTTAAGCCTTTTCTGAGCTTCACTACATCTTCCTCACAGCTGGTCCAGATGTCTGAGCTGCACTGGATGTGGTTGTATGGAGGTGCAGAGTCTAGTCCTGAAAGAAGCATTTTTGCAGAGTAACCACTTCTCCATCAAGATGCCAAGACTTACCCTGGGCGGGTCCCTGGAGGGATTCTGCACTTTCATTGACCCTAATGCTGTAACAACTGTCTAGACACTTCTAGGCTTGGGCCCAAAGCAAAGGAGAACTTCATGGAGCAAGCCAATGGGATAGTCCCAAGGCAATTCTGGATCTGATTCCTGGGTCTGAATTGGACCTGACACATCTCGGTGTGATTGACAACAAAGGTCAAACACTCTTAGAATTTCTAAGAACAGGGCGCAGCTGGGTCTGATCTCTACTAAGCAACCATAGACCAAAGACCTTGGTTACCGGGCTGCTGGTGCTGTTGTTTGCATGCTGTGATATTTTGCCTGGTTCTTTTCAACACTCTCCAGCTTGGCAATTTGTCTCAGCTTTAAGCAGGTGTTTGTTATGACCGGGAACACAGGACTGGGCTGGTCTTTCGAGCATGCTGGCTGAGCAAACGAATGTTGCCTACAAACTTTCCCCAGGCTATCTGATGACTACCGAGCCTGTTTCCAGCTACTCTAATCTAGCTCAGGGACATGCAGGCACATGAAAGCCTTTGTATCTCCTGCCTCACACTTTTTAATTGATATATTCTGCCCACTGCAGACTCCCTCTGTGTTTGATGCGATGGTTTGATTATGCACAGGATGAATCTATTGGGGCCGGATAAATGAGCACAAAATCAAGGGGAGGAATGGCTTGGAAATGTGATAAAGCAGAGGACACACTCATGGGCTCACCTTTGATTTGAAAATTTGAACTGATGGAAAAATGATCAACTTCACGTTGAAGACAAAGGAGAATAATGCAGTTTTAATAATGTCACAGACATGATTAAATCCTGTGTAAATACATGTATGAGCATAATACACATACATGTACTTGGTATCAATGTGCAATTCATAGATTATCAAGGTTGGCTTCAGATATCTGTATTTCAAATTACTGGTTCTCCCCATTGCCCTCCCCAATGCTGATTTAGAGTTAATTTCCAGTAACAAGTGGGAAACCTATGGCTTCTTGTCTATAAAATTTTTCATGACATGGGGTCTGTAGATGTTTCTGAGCAGGGCAAGCAGCAGTTCAACTGACCTGCTGAAGTCCTGGGAATACTGTGATTTACATACTGATTTTATGACATTACAACTGTCTTTCCAAAAGGAGCCAGTTTCTCATTCTCCATTTATTTTTGGCTCCACATCTGTGTTGGGGGAGGTCAGTGTCCCCTCAGTTGGATGATTAAACCTCCATGCCATATTAAGAAGCATGATTGATAAAGTGATAAACAGGATAGAGATAACCAAGCTTGTGCGTCTCGGGATAGGAGTTGTCAGATGTCATCTATGCACAGGGTTTGATCTAACTGTTGTTTCTGGATCATGGAGAAATTACTAGCAGCTCAGAAGCCATTCACTATCTCCAGGATTTCAGGGTCCATGTCTCTATTGTGTTTTTTCACACTGGAAACAAATGGAACAAGCCAAAGAGCTGTTAAACAATAGCAATGGACTAGATTTTAAAACACACATACACACAAACACACAAACACACACACAATAAGAAAAGTCATTTTATGTCAGAAGAGGGTGTCTGGTCACCTGGAATTGGAATTTCAGAGGTTTGTGAGCTACCTTGTGGGTGCTGGGACTAGAATCCTGGCCCTCTGAGAAGAGCACAGATGCTCTTAATCACTCTAACAGTTCCCAAGCCTCTTGACTTAATAAGAGACTCTGTACCTGGTTAAATTCCCTCTCCAGAGCAGAGTTTAATGAGATGGAAGAGTTCAATAGATTAGGTAAGCCACAGACCACTTGACTGTAGGGAAAATGAAGTCACAGATTTGGATCATAAAATTCTATGTGTTTTCTGATTTAGCTTCCAGAGCTATCTTATAGAGAATCTGATCTGTCCTGGTATCAACAAGATAAGGAATTTTACGTAGTTATGTGCCTCAAACTTGTCAAAATATCTAAAATGTCTTTGAACCCCTATTTAAATGTTTCAGCAACATAAGACAATGTATTATCTTTAGGGGCAATTTTGACATGGCTGATATCACAGGTCTTTGTGTGATATCCACTCTGTACAAATGCTGCTTTTCTTTACAGGATTTCAATCATACATGAACACACATGTATTGGATAATCACAATCCCAGGCAAGTTCATTCATATTGTAGGCATCTGACCTCTTGAAAAAATCAAAGCGCAGTTCTTTAGGATAGTAGATTTAAACTCCACCAAGGGAGCATATGTGATGCGGCCTCTGTTTGCCCCATGGACTCAGGGCACTGAATGCTGTAGTCTAGTAGTAGCAATGTGCTGTAGCAGACTTTGGGAGTAAACGGTGAAATCTTAGATAAGTTTGAACTCGTAGACATTCCAGGATTCCATTTTCTTGTCAACAGCCACTGAATGCTCTCTGAAAAGTGAAAGTTATCTCTATTGTAATGTTTTATCTTTATTGTCTTCTCAGGGGGAGGAGGATTTTGAATCATCATGGAAACATATACATCCAGGAATATATATATATACATATATTTTTTTTTCTAGAAGTATTTACCTGAGGAGAAGGAGCCATCTGCAGTACAGGTGGGTTTATTCCGTGGGACCAGACACAGTGATGTGAGCCCCAGCATTCACTCCTGTTTCAGGACTACTGATGTCACATGAACACTTACCTCCAGCTCCTGTCACCAAGCCTTCGCAGCCATGATAGATTGTACCCACATACTGCGAGCCAAAACAAAGCTTTCCTTTACCAAATTGCTTTGGTTGGGTGTTTTGTCAGACAATGAGAAAAGCAATGGATACAGAAAATGCATGGTGTCTTTTCATCACAGAGTATGGGTGGGAAATTGCCAGGACACTATGAGAAGAGTCCTCATGTCTAAAGACTTTAGAGAAATCTATGGATTGGATCTTACATGTCCTCTCCCCAAAAGTTGGCCATCAACCTGTGGTGATATAATAATGTAGGATATCCTTTAAAGGTGGGGCCTAGTGGGCGACCATGGGCTTTTCCTGTCTCTCTCTGCTTCTGGGACGCTGTAGCTGCACAGCATTGCTCTACCACATATTCCAGACAGGAAAAAAAATCCTTGGTACATGGGTATACACTGGTCACTGAGGTACAAGGTTTATGCAACTGGAAGCTCCCTCAATGAGAAGACAGGCTCTTCGTTAAGAGTCTTTTCTGGAAGGTGACCCTTGTCGGGGGCAGAGGAATGTTAGCATGGAAGGTTTCTGGGATGTGGTTCAGAAGAATGACAAACATACAGATGGACGAGGGAAGCAGGGTGAGGGGCTTGGGTGGGAGAACACTGAAGAGCAATTTATCATCCTTTCTCCAAAGAAAGACACAAATTCCTGACATCCAACAAGGTCCCTGGCTCCAGTCCTGCAGTGCACCAGGCCCTACCAGAAAGCATTTTTGCTGTTCTGGTGCAACAGAGTCCTTGGTGCAAAGTCCGGCAAATATCAGCAAGGGTGGCTGAGTAAAACCCTTCATCTTGGGTGGGGGCAGTCGCTCTGTAGAAACAACTCCTACAGTTTGGCCCCATGCCCTCTCAATCTCCTTTTCAGTGAGTTACTTACCTGCCTCCAATGGACAAGAGTGGGATAATGACTTCACTGTAGAAGAGTGTGTCAAAGCAGCCATGTTGTAATGTTCCAGAGAGAGGGGCTAACCGGGCAGGTGGTTCTGTAGATAGACCATGCTCTTTAATTACTTTGCAAAGGACCCTTATTGGTGCAAAAGGTTATGCGGGCTGAGGGTGGAGTGCCCAGGACTAATGTTAGGTTTTCCCAAGGCTTCTAGGACTTGCTCTCAGTATCCAGAACAGTGGCCCTCGAGTTCCTTGCACACAGTGACAGAGTGTACAATGGGCAACCGTATTTACCTGCAAGAGGTGGGCAGAATCCTTCCCTCAGTGGCCTCCCAGGCCTTGTGGCACAAGGGTACAGACCACCTAGAGTTCTCTGAGTGACTCAGGCCCTTGGTGTCTGCTCCTTGCCACTCTCAAAGCTAAGGAAGTCAAGAGTCCTAGGTGGAGGAGCTGCCCCAGCATTGGATTGAAAATGGAGCTTCATGTCCTGACAGCCCCCTCCACAACAAGGACCAGCTCTGCAGTAGGAATTTGCATGTCTAGGACCTGGATTAGGAAGGCTGTCCCCCTTGTAAGACTGTGTGAAAACTCTGAGCAGACTCAGCATGAAACAAGGAAGTAAAAATGGGGGGGTCTTGTGTGCAAGGACTTTGCTGTTTAAAATTTTTTGATGTTTTTTGAGCAAAATGTGACAGGAACTAAATATGGACATGCCTGGGGCTTCTATTGCAGTCAGTAGGGTGTTCTGGCTGCGGATGGGCAGGCAGAAGGTGATGCACACGGGTAAGCAGACTCTGTTCCTCCATCTTTCACCTCTCAGTAAAGGTCAGATATGGCAGGGCTCAAATGCAACTAACAAGCAAACAGCAACAAATAACGTCTTTGATACAAGGGAGGAAGCAGTTGAACCCGTGTCAAACCATGTCCCCATCTGAGTGGCACCAGTCAGCAGCAGTTAACAGCTGTTATATAAACACGATGGAATGCACTCGCTGCTCCAAGCAGTGGAAAAAGGTTGGTCATTGGCCACTGGGGATGCCCCGTGCCCATGCAGCTCTCCAGCTGCGGTGCAAGTGTGTTTGAATAAAACCTTAGCCCTCATAACAGGGAGCTTGATAGAGTGTTAACAATCCTCAGCTCCAGGCCGAGCTGTTAACCAACAAAGTCGTCATTAACTGCTGGTAATAAGTACGTTTGGGGGGATTATTGCTTAATTACGAATGAGAGCGCCAAAGCCGGGCCTCTGACAGTGAAGTCGTTTGCTTGGGAGCTGTTTAACCACAACCTCCTTTGTCATCATCGTCTTTGCCACTGGAAGCTATAGAAGGTTCTGGATCCCTGCATGACCAGGCACTTCACACAACTTCAGGTTGTTTTAGGCTTCCCCTCGACCGCACTCTGTGGCATTAACGAAGCATGGTAGAGCTGAGGGTAGCAAATGATTTCTCGGGAACTGTTGGTTCATCATAAACAGAAATAAGTCACTCTGATTGGGGAGATTCTGAATCCCAACTACAGCCAGAAAATGTCCCTTCATGCACAAGTGACATTCACACACACACATACGACATGCACATACTTGTACATACATAGCTGCATATGAGTAAATCTCACACATGCTCTTCTGTGTTCTCACTGCTCAGGTCAGAACCTAGGCCTTGCTTACACTCTGGCTCTGTCTCCATAAGCTCCACCTGGGGACAGACTGAGGCTTTCATTCCCAGTCTGTGAAGGGTGTGTGCTCTTTAGAAGAGTTCAAGTTTGGGGAAGAAGCTGTACAAAAGAGGCCCGGTGGGAGCATCATAGCCTAGGGGATTCATCACAGGGATTTGAGAAAGGTATGTCAGCCATCCTTTGTGCTAGAGGACCTCTGGTCACAAGATTCTACAGGAGATGTGTCAGTGTGGGCAGGAGGGGGCAGGCACTGGTGAACAAGGGTGTGACAAGGACAGAGGGCAGGGCATAGTCCCAGGGCCCCAGTCTCCTCTGTGTCCTTGGTATAGAATCCACCCAACATTACAAGATTGTCTCTTGGGCTTGTCAGGCTCCCAATGGCCTGAGAAGTGGAAAGAGACCTTGTGTATAGAAGCCACAGCCTCACCTCAGGACAGCCTGGAAACACTAAGCCAACTCTGGTTTTCATCAGCGGACAGGTAGAGACCGGGATGGAGGGACAGAGTAAAGAAACTGACGTCTTTTGGCAGACGATCGAGTTGCTCATCCAGTCACAGTCCTTTGACCTCATTGTGTAGAACCCGTGCATTTATGTGTCCTCAGTATGACTTTCTAAATCTGTATCTGGTCTCTTCTTAGAATATGAAAGGCATTGTTGGCATTCTTCTTCATCTCCACCCCTTGTTTGTAAGAAGCTACGAATGCGAATTTAGGGGAAATTTTTGCAGACACGTTTGTCCTTGCCAGAATTAAATTAAAGCAATATTAAAAATGCCTTTGAACATGTTGCAAAATTTTGAAAGAATATTTATAAACTGTGCTTGAGAACAGACACTCCTCTGTCCTCCCGTGAACAGCATGCAGGATTCATCTGGCTGTAACAAGGGCAGCTTCAGGCACACAGCACCTCCGAGAAGCTGGACCCCACCCTACTGCCTGCAGCTGGGGCCCCTTGGAGAGGACCAGACACTGCACAGGAAGGAACTTCAAGCAAACAGGCAAGCAGAGTGCCAACAGGCAGTGTTCAGCACCATGGGCTCACAGGCGTGGTAGTGCTTAAACAATATAGAGACTGGATAAACGTGCAAAACCTCCCCAGAAATGGTGTGATTTCTCTCTCCTTCCCTACTGCCTCCTTGTCATTTCCTCTCTATCCCCTCCCCCGTCCTTGCCCTGGGCTGGATGCAGTAATGCCACAGGTGTTTGCAGTTACAGGACTGTTTCAGGCCAACTTCTTATTTCTTACTGCAGGCTCCCAGAAATGCTAAGTTTAGGAATGAATTGCATAGCGCAAGTCAATCTTCTCACCACAGATGAGAATGTTAGGTCCCACAATACAGGGTGCAAACTTAAAGGCAAGCTATATCTGCCATCAATGATCTGCCCTTCGTCTAACTCCCTCTGTATACATCGGTATATCTACTTGTCCACCATCTGTTAACCTGTTAATATGTTGTCTATCTATTGGTCCATCATCTGTCCATCCATGTATACATTATTTATCCAACATCTATCTTCCTGTATAAACATCATTTAGCACCAATAACTTGTATTATTTGCCCACCACTACCACGTATCTCTTTATCTTCTATCATCTATCTATCTATCTATCTATCTATCTATCTATCTATCTATCTATCATCTATCTATCATTCAACATCCACCCATCATCTACCTTCTATATATCACCTATCTATAACTGTCACTATCTATAATCATCTACCTATATGTATCATCCATCATATTTCTACAATATATCCTATATCTATATATAATTTATTTCTATGTCCATCATCTACCTATCTATCACCTGTCTATTCCTTACCTATCATTTATCTATATATCTGTTAATGATCTATGTATCTATCTTTATGTCATCTATGCATACACATAAATGTGTGTATACAGAAATACACATATATACATATCTGTGCAGATATACACATGCATGCACACACACATGCAACTGCACCACTTCATGCTGAAACATTAAGACATTAAAAGATTAGAGAGCAGTCGCATTGATGCAGAAGACTCCTCACATTTCCTAGTCTGTTCTTTCTTTCTAACTGCTGTTCTAAATCAAGGTGGAATTTTTCTTCAAACTGTCCATGCCCAGCCCTGCTCATCCTCTGAAGCCATGGGAGAAGTCTCCAGTGAGCCTCTGGTTTACACAGCCTCTTCCATAGCATCCTTCACCTTAACCACAGTCGTTGCCCCCTAAGGCTAAAATCCCAGCAGGGAAGACAAGCCCATCACCAGCCCCTGGCCCTACGTGTACTCCACTTTAGATATGAAGTAGACGGAATTGTGTGTGGATCACAACACCAGAAATAATCTGGATATTAAAAATCACACGTGATGGATGTGACAGCTACCTGGTCACAGCTGGAAACTTAGTTCCTTGGCATTTAGGGGAAGCTACGTTATCTGTAAAAATGAAACATTTCACACTTGCAAATGCAGAACTATTCTATCTATAAGAGAGAAATATCAGGGTTTTCACTTCTTGATTTTATGTTTGTTAATAATCCCACCAAGACAATTCCCAGTAATAAACCACATGGTGGTGGTCTTGTCTACAGCAAGAGGAAAAGCAGGATCAGCAATGTTGCTTTCTGATTGATAGGAATGTTATTGAATAGTTTTATGATCTCTTAGATTCAATAACATTATGCTTTGTAAAATTATGGGTTGGCATAAATTTTAGATTTTAATGTCAAATTAATAAAGCCACAAACTGATGTACATGTTGAGGTTATGCAGTCATGGAATGTTCAAAACTTTTTTTTTTGCAAATTAAGAAACAGAAAAAACAGTCATCCTAGCTGGTGGAAAAGTCTGTCAGCAGTTTCATTTTTCCTTAAACTCTTTACCAGCTCCTATGATTTTCAAACTTTTCTTTAAATCTGCTCTGCACTCAATAATTTTCTAAGCAAGAAAATGTACCTTAGGGAGAGAAGGGTAGACCCCAGAGATATCAGGACAGATCTCAGTGAGAGCAAGGTAGACCCCAGAGAGAGAAGTGTAAACCCAAAGAGATCAGGGTAGAACCCAGAGAGAGAATGGTTGACCCAAGGGAGAGCAGAGTAGATCCTAGGAAGAGCAGAATAGACCTCAGCAAGAGCAAGGGAGACCCCATGGACAGCAGGGTAGACCCCAGAGAGAGAATGGTTGACTATAAGGAGAGCAGAGCAGACCCCAGAGAGAGAAGGGTTAAATCTGAAGAACTCAAACTTGAGGAGTCATTTCTTTCTTAAAGGACCTGGTTGAGAAATTATGTTTTAGGCAGAAATCTCAGACAAGGACTGAAGAGAGACACTGACTGTAGAAGTTGAGTGCACTCTAGGCCCAGAAGAAAAGTGCAGGTCTGTTTTTAGAGTGGACACATTTGGGCTGAATGGGTTGTACCACAGAGGTAGAGTAAAATTTGTTCCAGTGCCAGCTTCAATGTGACATTTCCTGGCCTCCTCCTAACCTCTCGCAAGGTATGTGTACCACTCTATGTCCAGACACTCAGCAGATGAATGACTAGTGGCCTTCCAGGCTTTCCATAGAGATATCACCCAGCCTCCTGGGACTTGAGGTAGAGATCTCTGCTATCTCCTGCATGCCCCACTAGAACTTGACTCAAACCTCACCTGGGGGACTACTTCCTCCAGACTGGTCTGTGCGTATGTCTCTGGAGCATTTTCTCAGCTGACATTTGATGTGGGAGGGTCCAGTGCACTGTGGAGATGTTATCTCTAGGCAGAGGGGCTGGATGAGCAAAGCAGCTGAGCAAGTCAGGAAGCAGCCCTCCTCCATGGTCCCTGCTTCAGTTACTACTTTTGCTTCTCTGTGAACTGAAAGAAACCCTTCATGCCAGAGTTGTTTGTGATGTCCAGCACAGCAAGGGAAAGTAACCTAATGTCTCTGTCCTGTCTTCACGCCAGGTAGCCAAGTAAACTCAGCTCCTGATGCCCTAGGAACAGGTTATAGGGTCTTCTCCTATCCCCATTAGCCAGCTGAATTCCTCTCTTTGTCTTCCTGCCACTTGTGAATGTCCCTGTAGCTCTTCCTCGGTGTCCTCCTTTCCCTGATTTTTTTCCTGTGAAACCTTTACTTAAGCCATGCTCTTATTCCTTCTGGCCTCACTGATGTCTGCTAGTTGTTCCTGTTTAAACCTGAGTGGCTGGTTTTCTTTCTTTCTTTCTTCTTCTTCTTCTTCTTCTTCTTTTTTTTTTTTTTGTGGCGATGCACAGATCAATGGAGATGGGTTAAATTAATACGTAAGAGCTAGCCAATAAGAAGTTAGAGCTAGTAGGCTAAACAGTGTTGCAAATAATATGGTTTCTGTGCAGTTATTTCTGGAGTCTGGGCAGCCGGGAAATGAACAAGCAGCCTCCCACAACAGGATTTCCGGAGTGGAAGGAGCCACCATGCTTGCCTTATGCTGTGCTAGGGATTGGGTCTCTCAAGGATGCTGGGCAAATCCTCTCCTAATTGAGAAGTTTCCTAGCTTTTTGAATTTTTTTTTGTTTTGGGAGAAATTGGAACTTATTTTAAATTGCCTCAAGAAATCACACAATGTTTAGCCTATTGAGTAGATTTCAGATTAAAGGGTTCTACAGACATAGCTTTGTTTTTGTTAAAGATATCCCCATTCCCCCTGGAAAATAAAGCAAATATTTTAAATGATATCTCCTAGATAACCACCTCTTTTCCTGCAACTTTATTATTGTATTAGTTGGCGCTCTCTAGAGGAATAGAAATATCAGGTGTGAATATATATGTGTTAGATCCACTTACATGAGAATCTAGGCTGTCTCATACCGAAGAAGCTGAGAACTGTCAGCTGCTCAGTCCAAAAGGCTGGGTGTCTCAGTAGGCCTAGTGTGCTACTGAAGGTCTGGAGGGACTCATGGGAGATACTTTTCTTCAGCCTGTGTTGGAAGGCTGAGGAATCTGGGATCTAATGTCATCCAAGACAACAGCAATAATATCTGCAAACTGGGTAGCTGCTGTAACAGAGTAGATTGACTTGCCAGCAGGTCATGAAGACAGGCAGGCAAATAGAAAGCCTTTTCCTCAGACTTCCTCATAGCTGGCTGTCACAACAAGATGCTGTCCACATTTCAGGTGGGTACTTCCACTTCAAATAAACTTGTCAAGAAGGCCTTGGTTTGTTTCCAGGAACTTGCAGTTTAGTTGATTGCATGTTCGGTCAAGTTGACATCTGAGATTAACCATCGCAGGTACCACCTAAGGTGTATCAGTCTCGGTGGGGGTCAGGGGCAGAGCAGTTTCCTGGCAGGCATGTGACCTTGACTGTGACCTAGAGCATAAAACTATGTTAATAATAAATAAAGAGATGAACCGTTTAACATCACAAGCTTTTCAATGTCCACAGATAACACCAAGGACTCAAACTTGTTTGGGGGAGGGACTTAGCTGCATTATCAAGGGGTTAAAGAATTTCACAGGTCACTTGAGGGGCAGAAGAAGAAATGAGCTTGTGGACTGCACTGAGTCATAAACATTGGTGTCTCCTGGTTCTGCATGAAATGACATACAATGTGGTAACATATAGTCTTCTGCCTGTGCCTCTGTACATGGCTGGGGCAGCCAACCTGTGAGAACAGAAATAGTAGGTACATGTCAAAAGTATTGGTGGAAAAGACACGTGATGGCTCAGGAACCCAAGGAAGGTAAGGCGACTGAGACAGTCCACATGGAAAGGCGGTGTGTGTCTTTCAGGGAATATTTGTGAATGGCAGTGATGAACTGTGTCTGGACTTTTTGATTCCAGCTTCTGTCCCCACATCAGACTAACTCCAGTCAAGCAACAGCAACACAGGAACAGTGGAGGCACCCTCCTCTTTCAGTTTGATAAAGAGTAGCGTCATGTGACAGGTCCTGGGAAGTTAGGGGGATGGTCCCTAAGATGATTGATAGGTACTCTATGGTGTCTTCTACATCTCTACTGGTCTATTGGGCTCCCCAAGGTTGGCAGTTCCTTTGGGAGGACAAACCAGTGGTTGTAAAAGTTACTTAAAAGGACGCCCTCCTGAACTCTACGCGTGGACTCATCTACCTAGGGCTGTTTTAAATACCTGTGCCCTGCAAAAGACTTGACAGTCTCAAGTAGCCAACCATTCCAGATTCAGTTTTCTACATCTCAAATGATTTTGAAATAATTTATTTTGATATTAACTTGTAGTTTTCACATGGCCAAAAGTTCTTACAAGATGTGCAGAATTTGTATAGGCTTGGAAGTCTAGATAGTGTGGATGTCCCTTCCATGGGTATTTCCCAGTCCCATTTTTCAGCTTTACATATAATTTCTTTCAGTTTCCCTAAAGCTCTGTTCCTGCTCTCTGCACATTGTCTGGCCCAGACTCTTGCTTTTCTTTCTTTTTCATTTTGTTCATTGTACGAAGAGTTTTCATAATGACAGTTTTTAAGTCTATCTCTTCTTTGGCAATCTTCACCCTCCATTATCTCTTTCTGTCCTTCTCAAGTCCTGCTTATCCCCGTCCTCATGCCAGATGGCAGTCTATTTTTCTTTTTTCATATGTGTATGCACATCTGTCATCCGGGTAGCTATCACCATCATCTATCATCTATCTTCTGTCATCTATCATCTATCTGATTTATCTATTAGCTATCTGCCATCTATCTATCACTTATTCATATCGCCTATCTATACCTATCATTTATCATCTATTGCCTATTTATCTATCTACCAATCATCTCTATCTATCTATCTATCTATCTATCTATCTATCTATCTTTCTGGGTCTGACATATTTCATTTACTATGACAATCTCCCGTTCCATTCTATTTCATTTTTCTTAAAAATAACATAATTTTATTCCACTTTATGGCTGAATAAAGCTCCGTTGTGTATACATTCTTTATGCACCCACTTGTTGATGGGCCTTCAGACTGATTCCGTGAGCTCGCATTAGTGAATAGTGCAGCAACAAACAGGGATAATAAGTCAGTAACTCTGCAGTTCACTGACTGGGATTCCTAAGCCAGGTACCCAGAAGCAATATAGCTAGAATGCGTGGTATATCTAATTTTTTTTTAAGTTTTGAGGAACCTTCTTGCTGATTTACCATGGCTGCACAAGTTGATATTCTCACCAGCAGCATATAAGGCTCTCCTTCTACCATCCTAGCAAACATTTACCAGTTCTCTCCCATGATGGCTGTTTTGACAGAGAGAGGCAGGTTCTCAGTGGCATTTTATTTGCATTTTTGTGGTGGCTGAGGATGCTGAACACTTTGCTCAAGTATTTGCTAGCTACTGAGTTTGTCTTTTGAGAACAGTTTGCTCATTAACCTATTTACTGACTGGATGCTTAATCGTTATTTATGTTTAGAATTTGGACTTCTTTATAGATCCCAGATATTAATGCTCTGTCAGATGAACAACCCCACCCCCGCAGCATCTGTGATATCTTCCCACTGTTAGCTGTTTTTCTTGTTGTGTGAGCCATGTCATGTTAGGTTTCAGGATGAGTCCCAAGCTGGCTGTGTTTCCACAGTTCTCCTGTTTGCAGTAGCCACTAGGCTGTGCTAAGTGCCTGCTAACCTGTGAGTCTGTATCCTTTGAAGAGAAAGATGGAAGTTACTAGAAAAAAAAATAAGCAGACTGGATTCATAACAAGAAAACATTTCAGAAAGGAGAGGAACTCAGCTGAGCGGACTTCTCTGCTCCTAATTACTTGACATCACACTTCTTCCTTCTGTACATATTTTCCAAAATTAAACACCACATTGCTGCTGGCAATGAGTAGTCATTTATTGATCTTTAACCACGGGCATTTGAACATTTGCTGCTTTAATTGAGCAATTGCTCTCTCCCTACCGTCGCTGCCAGTCATAAAGTTGGAAGTGCTCTGCAGGTGTTTCCAGCCAGCAGCTACATTTCATCCCCAGAAGCACACGGGGGAAGCCCGAGGTCATAAGAGGGATCTGCCCACTACAGAAAACTCCTACATCTGGCCATACTCAAAGCAGGCTAATCCAATTATACAGAAATAGGAGTTTTGAAAGGAAACAAAACTCATACTGCGTTTTGGCAGAGGTCTTAGCAAGGTGGGTGAGGGGCTGCCTTTCAGAAATCTCTGGCCCTGATCTTATAAATAATTAAGTTTAAATAAGCTGGTGACTTGGAGGTGAGAAGTTCAGCTGGCCAGATGCTCTTTCCCACAGGTCATCCCTGTAATTGGGGAGGGCACACCTCTGCAAACACTCCCGCAGCCTCCAGACTCACAGCAGCTTGCTCTGTCATCATTTCTGCTGCAATTCTACTCTGAGCGGCGCTTGGGGGCTGGTATCTGAGGGCCAGGCCCTGACATATGTATTTGATGCAACCGTATAGAGACATTGCTGTAAGAAGCAATAACTCACCTTACAACAATGATGGATTACATCAGAATGTAGCGGAATTGACTTCTGCCAGGTAAAACTCCTACACTGAGCCAAATAAGAATGCTGGTCATGTTCAAGATGCGGAAAGATGGGTAAGCACACACTGTTACCCGGAAAACTAGCAGAGTCAAGGTTTGTGCTGGCTCATGGTTGTTGAGGCTCCCATCTGTATCCACCTGTCCTTTGACTCAGAACCTTTGTTAGCACAGTGCTTTATGGAAGGGAGATGTAGGAGAGGAGGCCTCTTCATCTTGTGACAACCAGAATGCAAAGAAAGGGACAGGGTGACAGAATTCTTTTCCATCCTATCAAAGTCATGCCCCCCTCCATACTGTCTTCTTTGCACCAACTTCCTCTTTCTAGAGGATCCGTGGGTTTCTGATCTTCCATAGGCTGGAACTAGGCTGTGCTGAATAAAGGATTTAGACCCACCATGGCAACACCCTTCTGGATGTGTCTATGAAGGTATTTACAAGAAGATTTAATTGAAAGATTTAACCCTGAATGTGGATGGCATCATCCTTGCTCTGGGGGCTCGGAATGAATGAAAAAGAGCAAGTGGGCTGAGAAGCAGCCTTCCTCCCGCTCTGCTTCCTAACGGTGGATGCCATGTGACCAGGTGCTTCAAGCCCCTGATGCCACCGATCCTATCATGATGGTAGGTGCTGTCAAAGTGTGAGTCAGGCTGAGCCATTCCTTTTTTAAGTTACTGTCCTGAAGGACATTGTTAACCAATGAGAAAAACATCTTGGTCAGAAAGGCTTCAACAATGGACCTTTAGGGCACAGTCCAGATACAGACTCTCTACAGCAGACAACTTTTAATGTCACTGAAAAAAGGAAAACCACATGATTACAGTAACTTAAAGGTGGAGAGAATTTTATTCTGACTCACAGATTCATGCCCAACTGGACTCATTGCAACTAGATAGAGAGAAAGTGGGAGGAGGGTAGAGAGAAAGAGAATAAGAGAAATAGACACACACACACACATAGAGACAGAGACAGGGACAGAGAGCAGGGTTGAGGTCCACGTAGAAAAGGTACCTTTACAATACCTACACACCTATGATCTGCAAAGGAGGCACAACCCCTTAGTTTGTATCACCTCAATATCAAATTATGAACCCATTCATAGACTGATTCATTAACTAGGTCACAGCCATAGGAGTCAGTCATTTCCCAGATTCCAATATTCTGAGCACAGTCTTAAATATTGCTCTTTCAAAACATGGGTCTTTGGGGAGTTTTCCCTATGCAACCTCAGACAATAACAACAACCTGAGTCTTTTAATCCAACCCTAGCTCCGAGTCATCACTGCACCAATCCAACCCTAGCTGTGGCCATCACTGCTCCCATCCAACCCTAGCTGTGATCATCACTGTTCTATCCACCCCTAGCTGTGGTCATCACTACTCCATCCATCCCTAGCTGTGAGTCATCACTGCTGTATCCATCCCTAGCTGTGGTCATCACTGCACCATCCATCCTTAGCTGTGGTCATCATTGCTGTACATTTGTAAGAAGATATTCTTATGCTTTATATAAAATTGAACAAATTTGATCTTCACCAACCCCTTATCATACTGAGGTCTGATCTCCAAAATGTGATATCTCAGAAAATTAGGAAACAACTTTCCTCAAGACCCAGTAATACCACTTTTGGGTATATATCCAAAGGATGCTCAATCGTGCCACAAGGACCATGTGCTCAACTATGTTCATAGCAGCTTTGTTTGTCATAGCCAGAACATGAAAACAACCTAAATGCCCCTTGACCAAAGAATGGATAAGAAAAATGTGATTCATTTATACAGTGGAATACTACACAGCAGAAAAAACAATGTCATCTTGAATTTTGCAGGAAAATGGGTGGAATTAGAAAACATTATTTTGAGTGAGGTAACCCAGACACAGAAAGACAATTATCTTATGTATTCATTCATAAGTGGTTCTTAAACATAAAGCAAAGAAAACCAGCCTACAAACCACAATCCCAGAGAACTTAGACAACAATGAGGACCCTAAGAGCGATGTACATAGAGTTAATCTACATGAGAGGTAGAAAAAGAGAAGATCTCCTGAGTAAATTGGGAGCATGGGGACCTTGGGGGAGGGTTGAAGAGGGGGAGAGAAAGGGGTAGCAGAGAAAAATGTAGAGCTCAATAAAAATCAATTAAAAATGAACAAATTTATATTTTAATTTACATTATACTTAGGCATACAGAAAAAGTGAAATGATAAAACAGATGGTCCCCATATGCCCACACTACAAGTCATTTATAGTTAACATTTTATCCTAGTGTGTGACACCTTCCAAGGGTGCCCTGACTTCTTTTCACATCCTGTAACATCACAACACAATTAGTGGAGACACTTCGTGAGTGTTCTCTTAACTGTGAGTTTCTCAGAATCCCTTGTCTTTGATGCTCTCTCGGCTCTGAGGAGCACTGGTCATTTACTTCCATTGCTCCTCGTGTATTTTACCTGACTCAGCTGAGGTAGCTCTTGTGATGTGGTTACAGAGTCAGTGTTGTTCCCTTTGTCCAGTCTCACCTATCCACAAGCCCCACCCAGGCTGCCATTGGTATCACTCCTCAGTGACTTTGGTTAGTTTCCTCACAGTGAGGCTGCTCTCAATATCCCCTACTTTTCATGCTGCGTCACTTTAATAACGTTGTTACGGACACCTAGGACCTCAGAAATGAGACTTAGCTCTTGTTCTGTGTGGTGAAGCCTGCACGAACTGTTTGGGATCCTTCTACACAGGAGATAACTCTGTTTTCTTAGATCTATTGATTTATATATACAATAAATTATGTTCATCATTGCGAGACCATACACATTCTTCTCATATTTTGAGATACAATCCAAAACTCTTTTGTGTGTTGCTCAAGTGAATCCACTCCAGCTGTTGTGATGCTTTCCCCTTAGCTCTGAGTCCCTTTGATGTGCCTACCCCTGTCTTGTGTGTGTCTGGGTGGGGAGCATGTGTGTCCATTGCACACTTCTGTATTTTCTTGCACTACAAAGAACTCAGGGCTCATTTGGAATATTGCCTACCATGATGCTAAAATAAGTTGGCCATTTCTCCAAGAAGCCTTGACCCCTTTCATTGCATGGACCCAGAAAACAGGAACCAGTGTGAGGGGTGGTCATTGCTTCTGGACATATATGGCTTCCCAGCTCCCAGAGCTAGAGGAATGAGTTCATTCGGAACAGCATGTACAAATCCTTGAACACATGCTGCTGAAGCTCTCTCCATATGTGATCCATATGTATCAAGTTAAGCATGAATTCACGCTGACTTCTCCATCCCTAATTCAATAACACACAGGCTGTCTAACCCTTTTCTGCCACTTCGGCCTTGTGGTTGGTCATCCACTATGGGTATCACCTTCACCCAGGTGACACTGGCCAATCAGAAGCCATTGCTTATGCCAGGCTTTGCTGCCCATAATCTGACGATGTCCAGACATTTAGAGTCTCACATCAGCATGATTTCAGTGGAGCTACTCCATATATCTGAAATAGTTCTGCTACCCAGTTTGTACCCTCACTTAGGGATTCTTCACTTCCAAGGTGGTCATTTGCCTGTGCCAGGCTTTACCTTCCCAGCTATAAGGAGACAGGTGTGACATTTGTCCACTGAGTCACTATGCTGAATATGAATGGCATTCAAATTTTCCTCCCCCGAAGCATACCTGTAAACTGGGATAACTAATTATGTGTTCTATTTCTTTCTTTTACTAGACCATGTTAATTGAAAGATCACCCAGGCCTTGGCATGGCTCATAAGCTTACCTTTTTACTGATGCATGTTATTCCATTGCTCTTATTGACCAGAAGCCCATTGGTCATTCATGAAGTGCTGAAGGACACGAATTTTGTTTCTTCCAGATTTGGATAGTTAGTTTTTAAATTGTCTAGTGTGCATACATCCTCGAGTGAGTATCTGTGTGAACGCAAGTCTCCAAATCAGATGCATGACTGTGCAGGTGACCTTGCCATTGGGATTGGAATTCCAATGTTTGCCCTTCTGTAACTAATACTACCAAACTCCCTAGAAGCCACAAATGAAAGCTGTCAAGGCTTCCGTGCTTTATTTGCATGGGGAACTTCTTTCTGGTAGGTGTGTGATTAAGTATGTGTATATTTGTATGCAGGTTCCTCTGTGTGTGTGGAAGTCACTGTGGATTTCTTTCGTAGTTCTTCCCACTTCTTCTGTTTGAGACAGGCTCTCTCAATAAACGTGGAGCTCACCCACTGTCCTGAGTGGCTGGCTAACACACTCCAAGGATCCCGCTGTCTTCATTCCTGCAGCACTGGGGTTCAAGTCCGGTCCCTACATTCTTAGGGTGGGTCAAACTCAGGCCCTCACAATTATACAGCAAATGCTTTACCACCTGAGTCATTTCATGGCCCTGACTCTACACTTTAAATTGAAATTCACCAGCTAAAGCTTATATTCTGCTTTTCATCTATATACCTTCCCTGGGGAGATTTTGTTCCTATACAATGCTCAATTTCAAGAACTTCAAAAATTCTATCTGCTTGATAGATAGAAATACTTCAGCAAACAGTGTCTTATAGTCATTTCCGCCCAGTCTATTTATAGAAATGCTTTCACAGAGCAGAAGTTAAAATTAAATTAATGAATTCATTGTAGTACTTGGGGATTGCATATGGTCTCTCAGAAGTTTGGCAAGCATCCTGCCGCTGATCTAGATAGCCATTCATTTTTGCCTTTTGTTCTGAGAGTCCAACATGCCAAGCTGGCTTTGAACTTGGCATTCTCCCTGGTCTGCCTTTCTGGTAGCTGGGATTAAAGACTTGTGCTACCAGTGCTAACCAGAGTAGAAGTTTCTAATTTTAATGGAATCTAACTTACTTTTTTTCTTTCATGGGTAGTTTTTCTCATTTGTGTCTAAGAATTTATGGCCAAAGTCTTAGATGTTCTCATTTTCCCCTCTGGAAGTGTTGTGTAACACAGATGTGTAAGTCTGCGGTCTATTTTGGGTTTTCTTGGACACTGAAATCCGTCTGAGTTCATGCTTTGCATAAAAATATCCAACCCCTCCAACATATTGTGGAAAATGCATTCCTTTCTCTAGTGTACTGCCCTCTCAATATCATGTTACCATGTCTGTCTTGGTGTTCTTTTTAACTCTTCCAGGGCCCCATTGGTCTATGTCTCTATCCTACCCCCAAAGCAAGCCTGTCTCACACCAAGGCTTTGAAATAAGACTAGATATCAGACGTTGGGGTGATTGAGCCACCCAGCTTTTCCATGTTCCTTCAGTATCGTACTGGCTCTTTTGATTTATTGCATTACATGCAAACTTTGGGTAGAGTTTGTCAATATTTTCAAAACAGCTAACCATGACTTTATTGGTATTGCATTGAAAATGAATCTGCGAATCAATTGAGTTGGGCAGAATTGATACCCTAGCAATACTGAGTGTTCCTGTGTATAGCCACAGGTTTGCTCTCTATTAACATAGGAATTCTTTGTTTTCTCTCATTATGTATTGCAGGTTTTCACACACCCATTCTTATAGTTTTATACTTGCATATGTATTTATTTACACAATACCTTGCTTTTAATTTCAATTTAAATTCTAGTTTTTCAATGATGGCATACAGAAAACAACTGAATTTATGTACTTTGCAAATTTGCTCTAATTACATGAGGTTTGGTGTGTGTGGTGTGTGTGTGCATGTGTGTGTGTGTGTGATTTTTGAAGCATATAGACGACAGCCATGTAAACTGCAAATCACAACAGTTTCCTCTTCCTTTGTCATCTGTGGACCCACTAACTGCACATTATATAAAAATGCACTGGTCATGCCTTTGGTAAAATGAACTATAATGTTGTAAATCATGATCTTGACATTATTTTGGGTGAGATAGATACAAGGGACTTTCAGAGGTAGTGCCTGATGAGAAGTCCTTGGGCTATTGGAGCTATGATTTGAAAAGGTTTGGGACACCTCATGCCTTCTTTTCTGTCTCTCTGTTTCTCTGTCTTTCTGTCTCTGTGTGTCTCTCTGTCTCTCTCTGTGTGTCTCTCTCTGTTTCTCTGTGTGTGTCTCTCTGTCTCTCTCTCTTTCTCTGTCTCTCTCTGTCTCTATGTGTGTCTCTCTCTGTCTCTCTCCATGTCTCTCTGTCTCTCTCTGTCTCTGTCTCTCTCCCCCTCCCTCCTCAGACTTGACTATTGGCAGTGGCATATATCCCCACCATACTGCAGTGACTACCAGAAGTTTCCCAGTTGTGCCTTTGAATCTCCAAAATCATGGCTCAAATCAACCTTCTTTACTTTTCAGGTCTCCCATGTAAAGCCTTTTATTACAGTGTGAGGAAACTGACCAGTGCACAGCAACTCTTTCCCTTAATCCTTACACTGGAGAGTATCATCTACTCAGCATATCTAGGAAGCTAGGCACTTAAGTTCATGCGTATGGTCAAATAGCAAAGGCTTTCTTCTAATTGTAGTATGCTGAGAGGTTATATTTTAAATGGGTAATGGATTTACCGCATGTCTTCCCACACACACATCAATGTACTTGTTTTTTAAACTATTGGTTTTAGAGATTATAGTAATCATTTTTACTTATGTCAATCCAGCAAACCTGGAATAAATCTTACGTATTTAAGCAACACTGTCTTCATTATACAGTTAAGGGTTTTGTTTGTTAACCTTCACTGGCAATTCCACCCACAGCTTTGTTCATGAGAGACACGAGTCCATAATTTGCCTTTTTTATGAAGTTGGGTGAAGTTTCTCTCATAGACTAAAAGGAAAAGCACTTCCAGTCTCGATGTCATAGAAAACAGTGGGGAAATTTTTTGTTTGTGTTTAGTGGAATCTTTTAGCAAGCATTCCACTAGTGTGTTTTCCCTTTCTCAAATATTTTAATTAACAATTTGACTAGATATTAATAGGTATCTACTGTATCTGCGATTTCTGTTAATAGGGCACGGAGCAGTTATTCAGGTCCTGCAGCTCTCCAGGAATTATGCCTCCTCGTCCGCATTATCAAATTTCTGAGTTCCTGTTCCTCAATTGTTTTATTTATTTACTAATTTTCTACAGTGCTGAAGATGGAATAAAAGGTGTTGAGAATTGTCCGCAAAGACTCTGCTGCTGAGCTCATCTTCAGTTCTGTTTTGCTTTTTATTTTGAAGCAGTTCTTTCTAAGTTGCGCGTCCTGGTATTAAGCTCACTCTGTACACGAAGCAGATCTTACATTTGGTATCTTGCACTTTAGGCTCCTGAGGAGCTGGGTTCAAATCTGTGCCACTGGGTCCAGCATCTTCATCTGTGCTCTTTACTCCTGTTGCTTCAGGAGTCACGACCTATGGTGACCGACCTCACTTACATATCTGTAGTCGTAGGTTTATACTTCTCTATTTCTCATGGCTCCAACTGCTGCGATTATTCATGTTACTGATTTTCTCAGGAAAGTCTTAGCTTTCTTGACAGTCTTTCTTGTTTTCAGTTTGATTGGTTTCTGCTTGATTTCCACCATTCTTCATTCTTGATTTACATCTCTGTTTATCTGGTTGCTTAGGTGAAATAAAGCGTTGCTTCTTTGGATATTTCTCCATTTGGGTCACCAACTTCTAAAACCGGTTCTTCTCCTGTGACATATTAGCTATTTTTATTTTTATATTGATTTAGTTAAAATAAAATTTTCCTAAGACTTTATATGAATCAGAAATTACTTAATGTTTTGATTTTTTATTAAGTATTTCAAACGATGTATTTTGATCAAGCTTTTCTGTTTATCAACTACTCCCAGGTTCTTTCCACATTGCTACCTACCAAACTTTACTATCTACCTGTCTGTCTGTCTATCTGTTTATCATTTATCTATTCATCATCTATCTATTTATCTATCTATCTATCTATCTATCTATCTATCTATGCTCCCCCATCAAGGCATATCTTTCATTACTCTCCCTGTTCATCCTGTCTCCAACCTGCTCAACCCAATCCAGAAGTCAGGTCAGGACCTACCCTAACACTTAAAATGGCTTTTAGTAACCTATTCCCCGTATTGGGTTGCCTCGCCCAGTCTTAATAAAAAGAGAGTAGATTAATTCTACCTTACCTTGATATGCATCCTTTGTTGACACCCATGGGAGGTCTTCTCCTTTCTGAACAAAAACAGCAGAGGAAAGGAGACTTGGGGAAGAAAATGTGAGGAGAGGAGGGAGGATAATTGTGGTTGGGACGTAAAATAAATGAAAAAAAAATAAAATTAAAAAAACTTAAAAAATAAATAAAGGAAAAGAAACAAAGAATAAAAGTGCATGGAAACAAAACAACAACAACAAAAACCATGTAACTCACTTCACTGGCTGACTACTCCTTGGCATGTGTTTCTAAATTTCTGAAAAAATAGAAATACCTATCCATTTTACTGCCATTTCATTCCGAATGATTCCATTGTGTTGTGATAATGATCTCTGTAGGGTTTGTCTCCTTTAAGTCACATAGATTGAGCTTTATGGCATAGCAGGTAGTTTCCTGTGGTCCCTCTTAGCATGAGAAGAGAGTGTTCCGTGGACTTGATGGACAGGGCAATCTTCACAAGTCAATTAGAGTGAGTGAATTAGTAGGGTAGTTTAGATTCTGCTCCCCCCCCCCATTAATAGCTTTCTGAGAGAGAGCTGTGGAGGTTTTAGGTGTCTCTATCACAACGTCTGTGTTTGTCATTCCAGTCTAGGAATCGTTGCTTCCTATACTTTAATAATCTGACTTTGGGTGTGAAGATTATAGACACTGTTCTTTCTTGGAGAAGTAACCACCTCATCATTGAGGAACACATCCCTGCTCCTCTCTAAATTCCCATGCTCTGAAGTTTCTGCATAAAATTAACACAGTTGCTTCAGCTTCTTTCAACTACTGTTAAAGTTGCATCTCTTTCTGTTTCTGGTTTTAATTTCTGTATCATTTAATTTTATCACTTTATCTTTATAATTTACTAGAGTGAAGTTGGACTTAAGGTAAGGTCTCATTCTGTGTCCCAGTCTGGCCTCAAATTCTGAGCCTCTGGCTCCTTATATGTGGAATTTCTGTGTGTGCTGCCATACCTGACTTTCTCACATCATATGTAAAGAATATTCAGTGTGATGAAAACAGACAGGTTTCCAGTGGCTGAGGAGACAGCTTAGTCAAAAAGCTTTCAAGCTTGAAGACCTGAGCACCTATGAAAAAGTCAGTGATGATGCTACATACCAGTCATCCAAGCAACTGGGGGTACAGAAGCAGATAGATCCTTGGGGATTCTCCATTGGTCCCAAGGCCACTCTTTTGCATTTGGCAGAGGCCTAGAGACAGGTGAAGACTAGAAATCTCCATGTAGGAAAGAAAAGGCCCAGGTGACTCCGGGGAAAGCTGTGTGCTCAGGGCAGACAGAACGTGCACCTGTGCCTTGTGAGATTAGGTAGGCTGTGTTTGCTCCGTTCTGCAGCTGATTCCGAGCTGTGGCTGGGTTTCCTGCTCTTGCCTTGCTGCTCTAGACTGGCTGCAGCTGAGAATGTAAACAGAGCTCTGCAGTCATATGTGGGTTTTCACGTGTGCCAGCATGGGAAGTGCATCCTACTTGCAGAGCTCTGGTGTTCTGGGCAATGTGTTGTCTCCTTCAGGAAGGCAACATGGCAAACATGGAACACACAGTTGTAGCTCAGAGACACTGCTCCAGAAAAACCAGCTTCAGGGTCAGGAAGCACATCTTGCTTCCACTAGGGTTGCTAGTCACCTTGACTGACAGTTTTTCCATCACAAGAGCAGATAAAAATTGCTAGTGACCTTGACCAGAGGTTCTCAATCACAGTAACAGAAACTCTGCCTTCATCCCTGGTCATCAGTCTATGGCTTCCCTCTGGTCTGGGGACTCTCGGGAGAGAAGGTGGCTCTTTACTCGTGATAGAAGTGACATTGTGGTCCCATTATTGAGAGGCTATGGAGAATGCACTGCCTCCCTGCACTGATGCTGGTGTTTCACAGAGGCAGATTGTACCTTTTAAGTACCCACTGGGGCAGAAAAGCCTCATGTCAAGGGAAAGTTCGCTGTCTCGATTAATTCTGCTGCTAATCAGCTGTGGAATGGTGTGTTGTTAACCTAAGTGCCCCTGTAATGGATTCATAAGCTATGTAATCTCTAAAGAAAGGAGTAGCGCAGACACTTCTACATAAATCACACTCAAACATGTCTGTCTTTTCATGTTAACTGAAACCCATAGGCACCACATGCAAACTGGTCCCCATTACAGGCACGCAGTCTGACAGGTGTATTTAAAAGCCAGTTTTCATTGTTGTGTCTAACTCACAGGCATGGAAGAGAAATAATTTTACGATGTGTAGCCCTTGTACAGATGCAGAGCGAGGAGACAAAGGAAGAGGAGGGTTCAGAGGCCAACATGGCTGGGTCCACAGGATGACTGGGTGCTGGACCACAGAGCCATCAGCTCTAGAAAGTCCAGTCAGGGTACACATTTCCCTGTCGCAATTTAGGCCTCACTCATGAGATTTTCAAGGACAGTGGGACAGGGAAGATATGTGGAGGGTTTCCAGAGATATCCTCACAGGGCAACAAGAGAACAAATACCTTCTTTCCATCTTGAATGCATAGGGTTCTCTTGGATGGCAAATAGAGAGAATCATGGAATCAAAAGTTCATCACCATGTGAGCTCTTCCACCCTGTCCCTGATGTCAGGGACTGCATGAGAGTGAACCCTACTAGCAGCTGGCTCTGGTATACTGGCAGAGCTGGCATCAATGGCTGCACACCCCTAGGAGCTGTGCATTCCCTCTGTCTGAACATAAATATGCCCATTCAGGTGAGTGAAGGGAACTTGGTCAGAGAATGGTAAGAGCTGTTAGTAGGCAGAGAGCGTCTGGCAAAACAAATGTCCTTGAGGAGAAGCACAGGATGCAGTCACCACGTCACTGTCCTTAGCAGAGTTACCCACCCTACCTGAAGTCCTCAGTGGAACTGAGAAGCAAGCTCCTGGATCTGGTGAGCAACTTTACCTGGCTAAAGCTGGGAGCTTGCTGTCTACACGGAGATCTGAGTGACTTGCCGGAGAGCTCTCCTGTGTGCAGTTCCCAGAAGCTGGAAGTGGCTGGAAGCCCCACAGGACCTTCTTCATCTGACCCTGATGGAGGCTACAAGGGCTCCTCGGTGAGAAGCTGTACAGGACCCCAGGACTTCATTCAGATGCACCAAGAATATGCCAGTATAAAAGATATGTCTGACCCTTCTCAGGTCTGAAATGAACTCTCCTACTGATGAGAAATAAAATTTTGTCCTGCTTAGTTTTTATTTTCTACTTGGAATAACCTGGAGTCATCTGAGAATAGCAAAGCTCAAGAAGCAGATTGGCCAGTAGCCGTGTCTGTGAGAGATTATCCTAACTGAGGATTGATATGGAAGGTTCCAACCTATTGTGCGTGGCAACATCCCTTAGGCTGTGGGACTAGGCTGTCTCAGAATGTAAGCTGAGTAAGCCAGGGAGTGAGCTTAGAAAAGGTGGTTTCTACTTCAGTTCTTGTCCCAACTTCCTTCAGTAATGGACAAAGGTCTAGAAGCATGGGGTGAATTACACTCTTTCTTCAACTAAGTTGCGCTTGGTCATGACATTTCTCACAGCCTCAGAAAACAAACTAAGGTACGGTTCCCGTTTTTGCATATGGCACGTTTCCATTGGGCTGAAGAATCTAGACAACTGAGCAAAACAATCTTCATGGCAAAGCATTTAATCACCGGGCATGAATCCGTCCTCTGTGGCTGCAGTATGGCATGTAGCAGCTGTTACAAGATGCAAGTTATAAAGACTTCTTAATTACTTCTAAACAAGATATATTCATCAGCTCTAGCTAAGTTTCAAACCCACATGACCTGAAGGATTACCTTGTATTAATTTTAAGAGGTACAAAATTGCATTGCTAATATTATTACCAACAAAAATTTCTAATGAATATATAAATATATCTTAATATTTATAGTGGTTATCTTTTTAAATTTTTAATACTGTCTTAAAATATTTAAAGTGGTTAGTTTTTATGTTTTATTTTTAAAATCATGTGTGTGTGTGTGTGTGAGAGAGAGAGAGAGAGAGAGAGAGAGAGAGAGAGAGAGAGAGAGAGACTGTCACATGAAGCAGAGACCAGAGGCATCTGTTGTCCTGGAGCTGGAGGCATACCCATACCCAGCATCACCCAGCCACCAGAGGTGCATGCTGGGAACTGAATCCTGGTCATCTGGAAGACCAATACATACTTTTACCTGCTGACCCATTTTCCACCCTTTATTATTTATTTTGTGTTTATGTCCGTGTGTTTGAACAGGTCACTCACTGTCCTTGGGTTTACCAACTGGGCTATTCTGGCTGGTCAGCAAGCTACAGGGTTCCTCCCTTCTCCATCTACCCAGAGCTGGGTTTATAGACTCTGCCTGGGGATGGAACTCAGGTCTTCCTGCCTATACAGTATCCATTTTTACCACTGAGCCATTTCCTCAGCAATGGTGTTTTTATTAATTAAAGACAGCAGGATCGAGGCTCTGCATGCCTCTGCTCCTATGCTGTCAAATGGCAGGTGTGAATTGCTTTCCAGCTGGGCTTCGTGCAACTCTTGGGCTTAACTGGGCACCTCTGTTGTAGTGTTTGCTTTCAGCTCCACGGAGCACCAAACTCCACCTCCCTGACCTTCGTATTTGACTTTGATTCGACATCAGCCATTTAAATAGGAAAGCAGTAAGCTGTGTGCAGATAAAGCTGCAAGGTGCAGATGCGTAAAATGGGAAACCATGTGCATTTGCCACAGGCATGAGAAAGAGATAAAAGAGAGATTAAAAAAAAACTCTTTTTAAAGACAGAAAATAATGAGGAAAAGAAAGAGGGAAAGAAAAGGGGTTTGTGTTTTTAAGTGTAAAGGAAAAGTTTCTTCAAGTAACGTGCACACACACACACACACAAATACACACACACACGCACGCACACATGCCCCTGCTCTGGAGAATGTCTGGTTTGCTCTTTCCAGGTTAATGGAGTGCAGACATGCAGGCTCCTGGCATTTTGAAGTGGGCTGAGACCGAAGAGGTTCACCTCTGGCATCGGGTTCTTTGCGATGAATTTTTGTGTTTAATGGGATGCAGGGTCATTTCCCAAGAGCTATTTAGGGGACCTTTGCAGCTTCAAATGTGATTCCCCCTCAGAAGTGCCTACAGCTGATTACTAACCGCAATCCCTGCATTCTTCCTGGCTGATCAAGTTATTCACACACATTCACGAGCCGTGGAGCTCTTTCTCTCCAGCTATAAGGACCCCAGACTGGCAGGCATTTTCAGACTGTTTGCTCCTTTATGTTCTTCTATTTGCACAACATTCTTAAGAGAATATATATGCTCATATATATATATATATATACATATATATATATGTATACACACACACACACACACACACAAACATTTTGCTACCTGCCATTACTTTTCCTCTGCAGCCTCTGCCTGAGCAAGAAGATGGTGGAGAGTCAAAGAAGGGAAGTCTGCCGTTCTCGGGCAGAGCACACAAGGAGAGGCACTTGTCAAGTCTCAGTAAAACAGGCAATGGTTTCTATGCTTGGCACAGGGAACGGTCACTGGAATCTGGTATATTACCTAGGGTTAGGAGGGATCAAACATGGAGGGACCAAGATGGCAGATCGCTGGAAGAGCCATGGCCAGGCTAGATGACAGCAGACTCTCTCATTCACCTACCTGTAAAGACAAATGATTCGATCTTGTTTTATCATAAAACTACCAGTTTTGACTAGATGCCATGATTTGTGACTGAGCCCTCTACAGATCAAAAAGCCAGAGAATCCACACATTCAAATTTAAAGTGGTATTCATTAGTGTGGAACCTGTCTCTGGAACTCATTCTATTCTGCTTGTTTGTAAACAAGATCTTTCTGTGTGGATGAGGCTGCTCTCAGCCTTCCTGCCTCAGCAAACTAAGTGCCTGGGTTAAAATCGTGTTATACGAAGAGAAGCCCTACTTAATTTAGGACAAGACTGTGACTTCAGCAGAGAAGTCACACTGAAAGGAGACCTTCTGAGCTTGTGATTTACAGCATAGCTGCTGTTCCAGTCTTCAGATTGGGTGATTTTATTTAGAGAAAGATCTACCTGATGAATTACCAAATCTGAGAAAACACACTGTTACATGGATTTCTTTCTGTAGAGTCCTTTGTTTATATGAACCCTTTCCCTTCCCAGTGTTCTCTGCAACTCAAGTTCCACTAGAAATAGTACCTGACTGACAAGGAAACACTGTAAGTTCTAGATTTTTGCTACCACAAGTATAACAGTGTGCTTAGAGCAAATAACATCTTCTGTGGAAGGCACTGGAAAAGGAGACGGAACGTTTCACTTTGACACTATATTCTGTTGGATCCTGAGACCAGTACTGTTACACAAGTTTATGTTAGAATATCAAGTTGACATGGTGACTTGATTCATTATTCTGTCTGGCAATGGATTTTGAAAAGAATTATGACTGCAGTGTTGGAATTACCCATGTACCTCTGTTTAATGGCCTAGAAAGACACTCTCCAGGGCACTGCCCACGATTTATATACCAATATCCTGAGCCCCATCTAAGTGTGGCTGTGTTTGGTAGCAGATTCTTTAAAGACATAAGTAATTTAAACTGAGTTTGTACAGTAGATACTAATCTAATATGAGAAGAAATTTGGAGGCAGGCATGTCATGAGGGAAGGCTCCTTGAAGAATCCGGGAAAACACAACTTCTGAATATCAAAGACATCTGGAAAAACCAGGCTGTTACACCTTGATCTCACACTTGCAAAGCCCAAGCAATGAGAGGATGGTGTTATACTGGCTAAGCCAGTTGGTCTGTAGTATTTTCTCATGGGAATATTAAGGAGCGCATTGCCAGTACGTGGGACTTTCACCTTCCCTGGAGTTCCAGTATAAGTTCCATCTCCCTATGTTTTAATTTAAAGATACTTTAATAGAACCCTGGATTCAACACTCTGCTGTGGTAGATGCTTGCCAGCTGAGGATGCCTTGCTAGGATCTTTATTCCCAAGACCAGTCAGTGTTGGAGGCAAGAACTCTAAGCTCAACCTGTCTGTTCTGGGAAACATTTTAATGTCACCAAGTCTTGGGTGCTGTCTTAGTTACCTTCTATCAAATGCCTGACTACAGGGAACCTAAGGTAAGAGCAGTTCTTCCTGGCTCAGTTTAGAGGCACACAGTCAGTCCATCATGGAGGGAGGGGAATGCTTGTCAGTCTGAGAAGAAGTCAGCTTGCCAATTGCATCACAGCCAAGAAAAAGATCCGAGCAGAAATAGGAAGCGAGGACAGACTACAAATCTTCGAAGCCAGTTCCTAGCGATCCACTCCTTATGAGGCTGCAGTCACATAATCTTCCCACAGAACACCACCAGCTGGAGACCAAGCATTCAAACACACGAGTCTATGGGGGATGCTTAACATTGGAATCACAATTGTCCCCTCAGGGAAAGCCAGCCAACACAACACACGGGACTGAGTACCATGAGTTATTTTATATGGCAATTCCCACATCTAGATAATAATATTAAATGCAGTGGGTTAAGAGCAAATATTGCAAAAGTTAATCTACTTAAAGCAGATCTATCAATCTAATTACATTTCCAGCTGCTATGTGTTCACACATGAGCAACAGATGTTAGTATCCAGTGATGCAATGGTCCCTTCCAGATGTCTGATCCTGGCTCTCTCCAATCCGTGGACAGTGCTGTCTAATAGTTCCTGTTTGTACAGCAAGGTTCTACGGGGCATGGCGATGCTTTTCCATGGGGTGAAATTTCAAAGCAATGCTCTGACCCAAATTAAGAACTCTAGTAAGAAATCTAGAGCACGTACAGTACATAGCTACTGTAGAGGTTGATCTAACTAAGGAACAGATGTGTGGAGAGGCTACCACACACCAGTCACCACTAGCAATCATGGAGAACCCTGAGGGATAGACACAAACCTTTCCCCGTTTGTCCATTTCCTTTGATAGTGTACTCTGTCAACCACTAGATAATTACAGCATGAACCAGCCATCCCTGACCCACAGAAACACTGAAGGTTGGGATATTGCTTCCTCCCCATTTCCCTTTGTAAACATATATAGTTGTGTCATTTCTTATTTTTTGTTTTGTATTGAATCAAAATGCTATTATTTGTGTGTATTCTTTTGAAACTATATATATATGTATATATATACACATATATATATACACATATATATTTGCATTAGCTTCTCGTATGCTTTCTCTATTCCATACCTTCTGAATTCATTTTTCCTAACAAGATTTACTGTCCATATTCTGTGACCCCTGCATTTAATTAGTGCTGCCTGTGCCTGCATGCACATACATGGGCAATTACCTGTGTGAGCAAGGGCAGCTTGCGAACGACTACATCACTGAGGAAAGAGACTCCCTGACTCTCTGTAACCAGGAGTTATCTCTTGAGCTCTTCCCACATCTGCTTTGAGCTGTTGACAGCTGAGCATTGACTTCGTTGCTCTCTGTGTGAAGAAAAGAATTGCTTTGTACCCATTTTCTTAGTCTTCCATGCAACTCGTTCTATCTTCAGAAGACCTAGAGACATTGGCAGAGATCAGGAAAGCATAGACCTTCCCCTTGGTAGGAAGAACTATGTTCCAGATGTTTCTAGAAACTTGCCATCCTTCCATGGAATCTATATTCTTCTGCCTGTCCAGGAGCACCCCAGACTGGAACAGAGGAGGTGCTGGGCCTGGTGAAAGACACTTCACAGGACAGCACTCTCCCTGTATTTAGCAAGCTGTTCCACTCTGGACTTGGCCCAAACAGACATGTGCTCTGACTGCAGGCGTCTGAATGATGGTCTGTCAACTGGTGGTCATTTTATCTAGGACTCAGGGTCATCTTCTATCTTGTCAGTGACAGGGTAATGATAGGTCATGTGGGTCATGCATTAGAAGTGTAAAGACAGGAGCTAAATAAATATGAAATTAAAGTTTGGAGAAGCTTGCATACCCAGAGTACTCAGCTGGGTGTACTGTAGAGCACTTAGCAAGGCTCTCAACTAAAGCCTTGTGAAACCACAGGGATGGAGGCAGCAAAAACAAGAAAGAAGCAAGGGGAACCAGGTCTCAGGGGAAGAACAGAGGAAAATATGGAGGGAACCAAAGAGACGAGTAGCCCTCAGTGTATGAGGCAAGGAAGAGGGAGAGGAGAAGGGAGGGGGAGAGAAAGACATACACACACAACAGAGAGAGAGAGAGAGAGAGAGAGAGAGAGAGAGAGAGAGAGAGAGAGAGAGAGAGAGAGAGAGAGAGAGAGAGAGAGAGAGAGAGAGAGAGAGAGAGAGAGAGAGAGAGAGAGAGAGATATGCTCAGGGAGCCAGGCCCAGGACCAACTGCTCTTTTGTGAGGGGCTGGTATGTTTCCTGAGTGTCAGTTTTATCTCTAATGTGCATGGTGTCTTTAAAGAATCTAAAAGGACCCTCAGATCAAATGTTATAGGAAGCATGAAATGCTTCATTCCCATATTGTCTTTGCTTTATTTGCTACCATAGATATTCAAACATAAACAAATAAAGGTAAAGGAAAGAAAGAGATGAGGAATAGTAACAAAAGATAGGCAGGAAATGAGTACAATTACAATCGCATTTGAATTGAAATTCTGGTCTCCTACACTGTCACCAGAAGGGCCCACTGAACTTGGCTTACAGCATCCCATGGTTTGTTCACGATAAGCTTGTTATTGCCAATGTGAAGAGGTGGGATCTCTAGAAGGTCATGTGTGTGTATGTGGGGAGACATTTGGAGACACACTCTGTAAGATAGACCCTGATTAGACACTGATAATGCTATGGCTTGGTCTTCCCATCTCATGAGAACTGAATGCCTGGTTTCTGCAAATCGCCCCACCTGTGTAATTTGTGTGAGTAGTCTGAGCAATTATGACACCGGACAAGTCCAAGTAGCAGTCAAATTCACACAAGTGCCTGAAGAATCGTTTGGAATTCAAGTCCCAGGCAGCAAGCCCTGTCCAGTGCATCACCTTTCAAACCTGTCTGCTTTTGTGATTTTTCACAAATGCCTTTAACTCCTGGATTGTTGTTTCCCCTGGGGAGATTTAAGTAATTTACCCATGCTGCAGCAGAGAGTTTGCAGAATTCCAAAGCCCAAACTGAACCTGAATCCCAGTAGTGGATGAATCGGTGGGTCGCAGTCAGCATTTCTATCTAACCTGCAGGCAAAACTGAAACGTGGTGAGCACTCACCACCTAGGCATGCATTTTCAGCAACACAGCTGGAGAAGGGGCAACAGCTGCTGTGGTTAACAAACCACTACCAGTCTTTGTGTACAGGCAGACAACAGGTGGTATTGCATTTTGGTGTCCCTCAGAACTGTGGGCCACGACTGGAAAGGAGATGGCCAGACATCATTCCTCGTCATGACTGCATCCCTGACAAACAGGTCCATGGTTGCAGCCTAATCATAAACTCTACAGACAGATTTCTTCTTTCCAGGCACTGTGAGTCTGTTTTATGGCACAGGGTCTCTGTTTTAATACTGAGTTTTGTTGTGGGTAATGAATCTGACAGTTATTTACAAACAAAGGCCAGGGTCATTCTCCAGTTGTTCACAATGATGAAATATCAGTCTTTTTTTGAATAATTCTTTCAAAGCCATCTTTTGATGACTCGGGGTATGGATGTTTGATGTGGGAGGGTCATCTGTCTATGTGTTACTCTCATTGGTTAATAAAGAAACTGCCTTGGCTTTCTGATAGGGCAGGATTTAGATAGGTGGAGTAGACAGAACAGAATGCTGGGAGAAAGAAAGCATAGTTGGTCAGACGCCATGGATCCAGCCGCCAGGTCAGACATGCTGAATCTTTCCCGGTAAGCCATCACTTTGTGGTGCTACACAGATTATTAGAAATGGGTTAGTCAAGATATGAGAGTTAGCCAAGAAGAGGCTAGAAACTAATGGGCCAGGCAGTATTTAAATGAATACAATTTGTGTGTTGTTATTTCAGGGCATAAGCTATCCATATGGGAGCCGGGTGGGACAAAAAGCAGGCCTGCCCGCTGTGCCCGCTACAGAATAGCTCCTTCTACAGATGTTGAATTTTGTGTGCCTTGACGACACATCCCCTTAGCTCCCTAAGCCATCTCTTATCCCCTGTTTTCTCAGTTCCTCCATTTCTGTGACCTCACCTGGGTGTCTACTGACTGCGACTGCATGGGTATTCACTGCCTTCCTTCTCCCCAGCAGGGAGTTGGTCAGAGAAGTAAGGCCTTGCTTTTGGAGACTGAAAAGGAGCAGGTGTGCTCGTGACTGTCCTAGGCCTGAGCCACTTAGGTAGAGTCTTACTCAAGAAGAGTTAAACGTGGCGGTAGGAAGCAGTCAGCATTTTCAATATGTTGTCAACTTCTGATAGCAAAATATCCTGTCTACCCTCAGAAGCCATTTAACTATCAATCAGTCTGGTCTTAACTTCTGGAACAGATGTACCTGTGACCAGAGTGCTGGAGTTCTTGCATCAACACAGAAATCAGCACAGTGGTCTGTAACCATGTTTCGGTTGTGAAGGGCATGCCACTCTTGCAGAGGACCTGAGTTCCTAGCACTAGGTCAGGTTTTTCATAGTTCAGAGGACCTGACACCTACTTATGGGCCCTGCAGGTGCCTGTACTCACATGCAAATACCCACAGACAAACAAATACACATATGCATAAATAAAAATTAAAAAGTAAATAAAAATAAAAACTGCTGGGGGTGAGATAACGTGGTAGGTAAAGGTGATTACTGCCAAACCTGACTACCTGGATGTGAGGCCCAGGATTTGCAAGGTGGAGGAAGAGAACCAATTCATCGATTCACGGAAGTTGCTCTTTGACCTCCACCCCGCCTCCACATACACACACACAAACATACATACACAAACACAACCATACATATACACACAAACACATATACACACATACAAACACAAACACACATACACACAAATGCACACAGGCACGCAAACACACATACATTCAAACAGGCACAGACATACACAATAAGTAAGCAAATGCAACTTTCCTTAAAGTCAGAGCAGTGAAATCCGTGCTTAGAGCAGCTGGTCCAGCAACATCTCTGCTCCTCTGTGGACCTTTACCCTCGTCTTTCATCCCTTAACTTTTAGATAGTAAGATCAGAATCTTTTACAGTTATTAAAATAAGCTCTGAGCCTCAGGATGGTCCCAACACATCTTCTGGGGATCCAACAAAAAGGGGGAAACTGGAGACAGATGGAAATGAACTGTGTAGAAAGCGAAGAACCACATTGGCATAGTCCGGTGAAAAATAGCTTTTCTTTAAGTACTGTGATAAACTGTGTCCCTGAAGACTATGGATAAAAAGATACACATTTCTTCCTAAGCCTCTGAAAGGCCACTCCATGTCACCTGGTAAGCACTTCTTTTTTTTATTGAGGGGGGACATGAGGGTGCAGACACACGAGGGCTTCCCCTTCTGTGTTGGTGCCAATTGTCTTCTATCTAAAGACCCCTACATCTTATAATTTAATAAGTGCCACTGGAGTGAGCTGCCTCTGTGTTGATCCTGATATTAATAAACTTTGATCCAAAGCTAAAATTCTGAGAAGATGGAGAGGAATGCCGTCTCTTTTGTCCCCTCTTAATGCTGGATGTAAATTGACCTCCTGTGCACTTGAGGATCAAGTGAGGGGCTCAATTTAGATTTGTGCACATTGAAAGTTCTTAAAGACCCAAGTTCTATTCAAATGTGAGGTTTTCACTGCGCACACAGCCTTAATCAAAGGGAGAGATGCATAGAGTGGTTTAAATTTAATCCAAATCTCAGCGAATTTCATGAATCTGCCTACTCAAGCTTCACGCCATTGGGCTCATAAATGCTCTTTCTGCTTCGTGCATAGTGGCGGGAGGCCATCTGTGCTCTAGGCATCACAGAACTGCATAAGCGGGGCTCCCTTCTGCTGTCATGGGGCTATGAAATTATCTGAAAGACAAAATCCATGAATTAATTGATGAAATTATCAAAGTGTAACTTTTTCCCAAATAGGCTTCATTTGTTACGGAGTGATCCACAGATCCACAGCCATACAGGTCTAGAAATACAATCTGTAAAACAGTATCTGTTCAAGAACAATGGAGTGTGTGTGTGGTGCCTCTGTGTGTGTGTGTGTGTGTGTGTATGTGATTATGTGCAAGCACAAGTGTTGTGGGGATATGGGCTTGAGATGAGAAGGAAAGAGAAGAAATGACATATTGAATGACTTTCGATTGTTATTTCACCCTAGAGCAGAATGGTTCATCTCACACAGGTAAAAAAAATTCTGAAATTTATCAAAGTTTAAAATCTTTAAAGACAAACCACATAATGTATGCAACTTCTGAGGTTCATTATTAGATTATACGTGCTACTATATTTCCTTCTAGTGCAATATTTTTAAGTCAAAAAGAAAAAAACAACTATTCCGAAAATAGCTATTTAAAAAAAAAAAAGCTGAGCATCCATTAATTCTTTTGGGTCTATGAAACTCTGAATACTCCGGAATCAGGGAATACACATTTTCAGGAATAAACAAATTTTTAAGGGAAGACATCTGAAATAACTGTGGAAAGACAGGAAAACAAGGCTGCTTTTCCACATATCCCCCATCCCATAGCAGCTGTGAAATGTCACCAACTCCCCAGCTGGCTGTCTTTAGACGGAGTCTTCTGCCACCACCCCCTGCCAAACTCAGCCTTTCTCCTCTGCACCTTGGTACTACAGTCCAAGAAATGAAGGTTAAAAAAAAATAAAATCTGTTCTACCAAAAGAAGCATCCTCTGCCTTTGGTGGAACTCCATCTTTGGTCATTTCTCTTAAGGCACAATCAACATGAAGCCAATTCCTCCCATCTTGCTGTTCTGAATTTTGACGAGTGTTTGCAATGAAGTTCTCACCACCACATTCAAGACAGACTGCCTCCATCAATAGAAATGGTCCCCCGTGCCTCTTCTGTCATCTCTGCCCTCCATGCCGGCTTCTGACAACCACTGTTGTGATTCTTGCACCCTCTGTGCCAATGTCAAGTCCCTGACAAGTCCTCAGTGAAATTACACGCTTGCTATTCCAAGACTCTATTGAGGGTTGCTCTCTCTGCTGTAGTTCATTTGACACTGTGCCTTTGGGATCACCCATGTTGTGTGTCAGTGTGGATGACTGGAGTCTTGGTGAGGGTCACATGTTGTGTGAGTCCTGGGTGCCCAAGTATCCTTACCCAGTCACCTTTTGATGAGCCCTTGGGTAGATGTCAGATGCTGTCTGCTATGAATCATGCTGTATCATTTGTATTTGCGTCAACATATGTTTTACAGTTCCTGGGTGGATACACAAGGGCTACATGACTGGGTCACATTGTTGTTTTATGGTCAGGAACCCACCAAACCCTTTTGGATGAGCCCTTAGAGTCAGTAAGGCTGACCCAGGCATCACTGACTCTCAACATTGTTGTTTCTGTCTCAGTTTCAAATGCTGTGCTTGTCACTTTGTGCCTATAGCTCCATATAGTCTACCTGCCTCTGTCAGTTGCTAGACTTTGGGCCATCTTGTCATGGCCTTAGTGGGTATTGTTGTAACTTTTTTGCAAGTTATCAGTTCGGTTGTTCTACTAATTTTTCAATAGTCTTAGATTGATGGCAAAATTAAGTAGAAAATTCAAGTCTCCCACATTTGCTCTTCTGCTGTCAACATTTCCATACACTTGGCATTTGTGGGAATCCAGCCCTGGGGAAGACCTGCTGAGGTTCTTATCTGGCCACCTGTTGCAGTTTGACATATAAAATATCCTCCCAAAGGCTTCCCTCTTCAACATTTGATCCTCAGTTAGAGATTTTGGGGGATGTTGTGGAACTTTTCAACTGAGACCTGCTGACAGAGAGGACCTTAGCACTGAAGAGGCAGCATCTATAGGTAGTAGTCAAGCCCCAGTTCTTTCCTGGTCCTGGAAGACACAAGACTCCCATGACTATACACTTTCACCATGAGCCTGGTGTTCATCTTTCCCTATGTTGTCTCTTGTTAGGTATTTGAAGACAGTAATGAGAAAAGTAAAGAGCGTAGGGCCCCTTGCCCTGTTTTCTTTAATTCCGATGCTTTTCTCTTGTCTTAATATTATTTTCATAATATATATATATATGTATATATACACACACATATAAATCTTATATGTTATTGTCATTAGCCAGAAATTTTCCTTAAGATTTCAAATATACCTTCTGGACTATGTCTTTTCTACTTCATGTCATTAACAGTTATTTTTCTCTCTCTCTCTCTCTTGAAGCTGATGGCAAGTGAATCATTATTTCTACATCAACATCAATCTTTGTGTTGACACACCACCAACTAGGCATTTTGAAAGAGAAGTAAACCTGAGTTACATATGTATTTATCCTCAGTAAAATTTTATTTGGAAGAATTGTTGTATGGGTAACACACCTGGACATTTTGGTTTATGCTGTGCTTGTTGGGGTTCTTTGTGTAGACCCTTTACTCCAGGACTAACATAGGGTGACAAGCATGTTCACTCTCACGAACTCTGGGACCCAGATCTGGGGTCCAGGGTCAGCAGATAGCGCTGTACCATCCTGGCCATCATACATTCTCAGACACCTCAGTCTGTATGGCTCATAGTACAGAGGAGGGGCTGGCCAGCAGCTCGGTGCTGCAAAGGAGGAAGAAGTGGGGGTGAAGTGAATTCTGTCATAAAACAGCTTTACCTCTCAGAAAGAGAAGACACCGGAAGGAGACCCAAGGGAGCATGAGCCCATTACATGGTTATGACTGCGGTGGCACTAATTCCCTCCCAGAGGGCCAGTTAGCAGTTGGCACAGTCAAAATCTTTATATAGCGCATCATTGGTACTTACGCATGCCGCTTGAGCTGTCATTTAAATAGACAACTAAATGATTCAGAGTCACACTCTCCTAGGCTAGCTTCGAGGAGCTGTGTAAATTTGAAATATGCTCCCCATGATTTCACATTATCATCTTTCTAATCTAGTTTTTCCCTAAACCCTGAACCTAATACGGTTTTTTTATAAATAACACTGGTAATGATCTATGACATGGACACCTCATTTTAACTATTTTGAGAGTCTAGGGCAATGGCCTGGAGACAGCTGCCCACACCATCACCATCTATCTATCTCAGTGTCTGCTTCATCCTCCACATCTGAGGCCCTGTACCCACGGAAGAACTGGCGCTTCATCCCAGCTCTTCCTATTCCATAACATCCTACTATGTTTTCCCTCTGAATTGGACCATCCTACCTGCCCCATAGCCATGGAGCTATCTAGAACGTCTCCTTTTGTGTCGGGCTTGATTAACTTCTCATGGCGTCTTCAGAGTGTTACACATCCATCCTGTGGCATGACTCAGCTTTTTTCCTGTATTAAGACTGGAAGGAGGTGAGGTCTGACTCAGTGGTACAGTGTTGCCTAGAATACACGAAACATTCCCTAGCATCACATAAGGCAGATAAGGTGGTGGACATTTAAAATTCCAACCTTTAGGAGGTTGACCCTTGCTAGCCTGGGCTACATATAAACTATCTCCATCTGCCTCTACCAATAAAGATTGATACAGTATGTTTCTAATGTGCATGTTTCTTCACAGTTTAGACCACAGTCTGTTTCCCTTGTATAGATATTAAGAACAATTTCACAATAAACAGAGGCTATGCAAATGGCTGCTTAAGTGCCAGCATCAAAATCTCACCTCCAGTGAGCTGCCATACTATTTTCCCCAGTGACAGCCTGCAGTGTTTGACATTCCCCACCAGCAACCCACAGGAGTTCCAACCTCTCTATGTCTTGCCAACATTGGTCACATGTATTTGGCAGTGAGCATCTAATGGTATGACAGGAACTCAGTAAGGACCAAAGATGCTGGATTTCTTTACATGTCCTGCCTCACCCGTGTATCTTCTTCTTCTTTGGATACTGTTATGTTCTTTGCTATTTTAAAATTGGATCTATGTTTTTAAGCTGTTGAGACATAAATGATAACTTTCCTGTTCGTTTCCAAACCTACAACTCTCCTCTAAGATCTGGAATTGTGACAGTTCATATTTGAAATGTCTAAGGAACACGGTGTCCCTTCTTGCTGCTCTTGCATAGAACTGGGGTGGGATAAAAAAAATCCCCTCATTTTTGAAGAAATGTGTTATCTAGTACATGGAAGGTATTCAATTAATTCTAGTTGGATTTGAATCTGAACCTTTTCTTGATATGATGTGAGAGGACCATATTTCTGAGAAGGGAAGAAAAAGTAAGTACAATTATTTGACATAAACTATGTTAGAAGTGCTTGTTATTCTGTAATTTAATAACGAAGTTAGAGGGCAAGATAAGTGAATTTAATAAAACATTGAACAACATGGAGTGTTTGTATATATTAATGGTATATTTAATGCCTAGAATATTGTGTATGTGGCAAATTGAGATAATTAATTTCATTTCTTGCAAGAATCTGCTAGGCTGCTCTTGGCTAAGGGTGTTGCACTAAGCAAGTGCCAGTTCCTCATTGTGGACGAGGTAACCCATTGAAAATGTATCCTGTTTCACCAAAGCAAATGGGATCAGCATACTCCTTTGCCAAGTTTTTTTTTTCTATTACTTGAAAAATTTGGAAAAGAAAGCCTCAACTGAATGCAATAATTCATCCCTGAGATTATCTTGGAGTTTCACATTTGGAGAGATGGTAGCTCAGAGGCAATCAGGATGTATATGAGGCTTCCACAATCCCACGGTAACTACAGAAGGCTGGATGGTGAACAGAATTAACAACAACTATCATGTGAGCAATGGGAGAGAATTAGATTTTATCTATCTCTCTCACTGTGTAGCCCTGGCTGTCCTGGAACTCACTATGGAGACCAGACTGGCCCAGAATTCAACGAGATCTACCTGACTCTGCCTCCTGTGCTGGAATTAAAGGTGTGTGCCTCCATGCCTGGCTAGAAATGTTTTTGCAAATTTGTTATTTTGGAGTTTATAGATAAAGCATTATGTATCAGCATGCCCACATACTGACAAATGTAATTCATTACACTCTTTCTACTATGGGCCAACTGTTAACTGCTAGAATAATAACAAGTATGGAAAAAAAGGCAGATTAGCTATCTTTTCTATGATTCTACCAATATGAGCACACAACACACACACACACACACACACACCATAGATTTGGGAAGAGCATCTGTAGTGTGCTAGTTAATTTAAAACACCACTCTTTCCCACCCCGTGGATCTCAACACAGTGCACAACACACGATGTATAAAAAAGCACAAGGCATCATATTGGGACATTGGGAAATGGTCTTTGAGTCAAGTCTCAGACAAGAACTGGAGGTGTGATCTGCCAGTAGATGGCTTATCTAATGCACAAAGCCCTTGTTAATCTCCAACGCTGCACAAAATGGGTATAGTGGCCCACATTGGTCTCCTCAGTCGTAGGAGGCAGGAAATGAAGAAGGATATATTGAAGGTCTACCATGGCTATACTTCAAGTCCAAGGCCTCTCTGGGATACCTGGCACTCTATCTCAAAAACAAAGCAACCCATAAAGTGTCTGCCATACAACTCTGCTTGCAGCCAGCCTTCCCCATGCCTCCTGCTGTGGGCTGACTGCAGTGCCTCTCTGGTCTTTAGGCTTCTCAGCCTTCCTCTTTGGTGTCCAGGGGTTCTGCCTTCATAAGTCTCCTTTAGCAGAAATGTTCCAGTCTCCAACAGCACCTCTAGTGCTGCTCCAAAGCCTGGGTATCAGTGTGGAATGTGGGAGCATTATGCTTTTCAGGTAATTTCAACAGAAGCAACAGGCTAACAAAAAAGTGTCCAATGCTGCGTGCAATTAAAAGGATACCATAAAGGACTGTATTGTGTCTATCAAATATCAAACTCTCAACCCCTATCTGCAATATGCTATCAGTAGGTTTCTGAAATAATCAAGATTAAATGAGGTCATGGGGTGGGGCCCTAATTCAATGGTACCTGCATCCTTCATTATAATCAGAGAGCACAGAGCTTTCCTCCTAACCGTCTGAGCATACAACTAGAAAGTGGCCATCTAGATCCAGGAAGATGCCCTCTGCAATATCCCTGCCCTTACCATATCTTGACCTTGGACATTTTCCCCTTCAGAACTGTGAAGAGAACAGCATTGTGTGCTATTTAACCCACCGTCTTCGGCATTTTCATTATGGCAGCCTCAGCTGACTAAGATGGATCTTACTTAGTTCTTAAAAAGTCCCTGTGTGCATTGAAGGTAATTCCAGAAGAGCTGATGATTCATTTGGATGCCGTTGTTAGGTAACTGAAATGTTCTCCCCCCTCCCCATAGCCCTGGGTTGCACCTTTTGTATATACAATGCACTGATGTGTATCTAAACACAATAAAACCCTCAACCGTTAAAGGAAGAAATCACTATACATAACGCATTTTAAAGCAGAGCCAATTTTGTATCAGACAGTTTTGTTCCAGACACACATTTATGGTGAGGTCTGATTTTTCTTCCTTCAAAAATAAACGTGCATTTTAATTTGAAGCAAAGTTTGGTTTAAATTGTTTTCTTTTCTTTATCTAAACCGACCGACTGTGGTCCTTTCTGCCATAGTAGAGTTCTTTGCTGTAATATTGCGTTTTATTCGCTAGACCGCCTTCTTTCAAGAGAGCAAAGCTTGATTTAATATTTTCCATTTTTGCTGCAGACATCCGGAATAGGAAGAACATTTGGTACTGTGATTGCTTTGGGGACAAAATGTCCCTAGTAGGTAATTAGGCAAATGTCCTTAAAGAAAGGTTCTACACAAGATTTGTTTTCATTAGCTCAGATATATAAAAACCAGCTCACCTCAAAGCCATGTCCTGGCATTAGCTCCATCCCAGGGCACAAACACAGCAGAGTAACGCAGACAAGAGCCCCCTTCCACACGTACACACACAAAGCAGAAGCACACAGGACCTTGGGAGACACTGTCTGCCTGTTTCTTCAGGAGAGACCTCAGGCGTGGTAGTGTGGCTCTTGCCATCTTGAGAATGTTTCTACATGCCTCCCTGTATGACCTTGAGTCGTTAACTCTGAGATTCTTTCTCTACGTGTAAAAAATTAGGTCCAGACCCTGCTTTTAGGGTATCAAGAGGCTCAAATGAATTTACAGGTGGAACCTGCTCTGAGTAGAGCATCATGGGTATCCTACTATAGTCTTAGTAATTACCTCAGTTCTGTCTTAGTTTGGTATCCTGATTGTACACATAGGAGTTAGAGTGAGGGGTGGGTTCTTGATGATTGTCTGAACCTTTCTGACCTGGTTCCTCTCACATCTTGACTTTTCAGCAGGTTCAGTTCATATTTAAAGACCAGGTGGTGTGAATGCGCTGAGCTATGATGAGATGTTTTCACAATAGGCCTGCCTGTTATCCAGCTGGACTGATGGCATATAATTCCCACACCACTTTACTCTGGTATTTAAACTGGTACATACATTTATATGATACTCATGGTAGTTCAGGAAAGTTCCTCCTGGTCATTATAAGTAAAAATCTTGCAACCTGAGCTTGGATAGTCTAGAACAGAGTTGTTCAGTTCTGGGAGAGTGCAGGGTTCAGCAAGGGTAGTGTGAGAGGGTCTACACTGGCCATATCCTCAGCTCCCACACCTGCCATTCCATGATCTTAGCCAAGATGCACATGAGTCCCAGCCACCTCCCAGAATGTTATTCATGCAAAAACAATGAGACTGCCAAAATCCTTAAAAGTCACAAATAGATGAGTTTTAAACATAAACAACAAGCTTCATTATAGAGAAAGAAATGCATGTGGGTAGAACTCAGTTTCCCATCTTCGATTTCCATCAGGGAGAGACTTTGCACACTGCATTCTCTTCTGTTACACACCTAAGACACTCGGGTGCCTGTCTTTCCCGTCTTCCCGAAATGTCAGGGAGCAGCCTGGCATCTGTTTCCTGGTCAGAATGTAGCAAAGACACCCGAATGAGCCCCAGGCTCTAACTATCAACATCTGTCTCCACATCTGCTGAGGGGACCCTAGTCATACACCAGCAATTGCTGCTTAAGGAATATGGGGCCATGGGGGCAAGCCGCTGAGCTCTAGCCTCTCCTCCGAAGGCTGAAACAATTGAACTCACCTGAGTGACTTGATTTGGCAAGCAGAACAAATGGCTGAGTCTCAGGGGTACCCCCGTGCTCAATAAATTCCAGCTTTTGTTGGTTTACTTTTTACAGCACTGCCTGGCATCCTGTCTACCTGAAAACAAAGAAACAAGAGTCTCTTCTCCTGGCCCTTTGCCAGGCAGCTGTGTGTGCATCTCTCCTTATCCTCAGTAGAAGCTCACGTATGAAGTATAGTCTCTGTCCTCTGTCCTCTGGAGACCAGGCTCCAGGAAATCGCCACTGAATCAGGCTCATCAGCTACTTCTTCATCCTCCTCTTCTTTGGCCCACAAGAAGTATCCCTCCTTATGACTCCTGCCTCGCTCCCTCATTGGACGACTCCTGGCTCAGACTGCTTCAGTGGGTCTCTCTTCCTTCACATTAGAGCTACCCTTCTCCTGGCTTCCTCTTCCATATGCACTCTCCCCTAGTGACTTCATCAGCGTTGATGACCACCTTCTCTGTTCAGGTGCTGTCATTGCCAGCTATGTGAGTCTAATTAGCCTGCATTTAATTGGCAGAACCACTAGGTAATGGCAGAGCACCCACCTCACACACCTGGAGCTGGAGTTCTGAGGACACTGGGCTCCGACTAAACCTGTTTTCCCTCCATCCCCTCTGGAGCAGGAGTTCTGAGGTCACTGGGCTCCGACTAAACCTGCTTTCCCTCCACCCCCTCTCAATCTGCAAGAACTCTACCACGCTTTCCTGATCTTCGGGCTGCTGATTTGCTGATCCCTGGGCCCATACCCTGTTCTTCAGGGAAGCTACTTGTCTGCCTTCCTCTGCTGAGGAGGGACATTCTTGTGGTCCTTACAGGTGGCTTACTAAGGAACCTCTAATAGCCTCTAATAGTCTCTGCCTTCATATTCATGAGTCAATCTTCAACTGAACAACTCAAGAACATTGAAGAAGGGGAAGATGACTTCGACCTTCTGAAGAGCTCCTGTCAGCTAGTTACTATGTTATTGAAGAAAAGTCCTGTTTACCTAGCCGTGGTACTGCCTGGCCCTCCGGAGGCAGTGCACCTGAGGAATGAACCCTGGCAGGCCTTTCTTTCTTGCCTTCTCAAGTCTATGTTCTTAGCCACGATGACTGTGTCCTCTATTCACAACCCCCTGCTCTCAGTTGTCTGGGCTGTTGGTGTCCTAGATGCCTACACAGGCTCCTTGAGTGAATGACAGGCTTTCAGTAAGAACTCTGGATCACACCCCCCTCTAAGGCGATGTTCCTTCCAGAACCTCAACTTTTCTTGTTCTGTTCCAGTGATCCCTCAACCTACAGTGTTATCCACTGTTAAGTTATAGCGAATGTTGATTGGCTCCTTCTTCTGGCATGAAGGCACAGTGAGGTTCCGAAGCATCATCTGGTTATTAAAACAATATTTTGGTTTAGATAGCAAGTCTTTCCAAAGGCCCCTGTGTTCAAGGCATGCCACAGTAAAATGTTCAGACGTGGGGTTCAATGGTGAAGTTTCTGACCTTATTAATAAGTTAACCATGGGTGTGGTCATTCTATGTCTTCATTAATAAATACTAGAAAGTGAAGAGGGGGCTGTTTTGAGGAAGTGGATCAGTAAAGTATGCCAGCAAAGAAGAATATCTATTATCCTTGGCATATTGTTCTCTCTCTCTCTCTCTCTCTCTCTCTCTCTCTCTCTCTCTCTCCCATTCTCTTTCTCTCTCTCTCAGCCACTCTGATGTTTTCCTTCACAATATGCCCACTAGCAATGAAGCCAGTTATTTCAACATTTAAACCTCTGAAGCCTTGGGTTAGAATACAACCCTCTATACTTTGTTTACTCATTTCAGATGATTCCGTACATTGAGAAATGTTGACTAACAAAGCTAATTGTCACAGGAAACATTTGCCACATGGCCCTTTGAAAGTAGCTGTGTTAGGAATCAGGGACCAGATCACATCTGCCCTAACTTTTAATGGATAATATTGCTGATTCTAGAAATAGTGAAAATGTTTTCTTTTAAACTTTGTAAAGGTTATGGAACTTAAATATAGTGTATCAACTTCCATATATAAATACCAATAGACATATCACTATCTACTATATCCACAACTAAAATTCACCTCTCAATTCCAGTATATTAAAACAAATAAAACAATATACCCTGAATAGAATTTCTCCTGTCTGTAAGACACATTGTGGTTACATCCTACAACCTCCTCTTTTCAAGCACAAGGTCATATAGTTCCTTCACAACAAACATCCAAGTGCCTCACTTCTCCACAGCTCCAGAGATAGGAGACACCATGAACGCCTACAACCTCATGAGTGTTCTCTGTATCTCCTGCCATCTGGAGCCGTGGGGCACACTGTGGTTGAGAGGAGAAAGGAAGCTGCCAGCTTTGTCATGAAGACCCAGCATGCGCAAATCAGTCAGGAGCTGCTGTGGACGCCCCGATCCGACATCCCTATGAGTCCTTCTCCACCAGGGTGAACGCCCCCTTTCCGGCGTCCCTATGCTCCTTCTCCACCAAGACTTAGTGCTCTGAGGCCCAGTGCTGAGTTATGCACCAGACACTATGGAGCTGTGTGTTCCACTCCAACTAAAATCAGAGCAGCCAGCTTCTCTGAGGGAGCCAGGAGATGGGCCATGGTACCTGCGGAGGACCCCTGTACTCCCCAAGAGCAGTGCCTCTTACCTCTCCTGGGTCCCGTCTAAACAAAGAGCCAGCCCCGGTGTGCTTTCCTGGCAGTGGGCTTGCACTGTTTATGAAGGCTGGGCAAATCCAATTAGCCTGTGGCCCTGCTCCACACCTTATTAACGTGCTCAGCCGCGAGCCACCGAAAAGCCCCTGCCAATATCTCATTTCTCGCGCGACAGATAACATCAGCTGAGGACATTCAACAGTCTCCTTTCTCTGCAGCTCACATCCTGTCCCAGGCACCGGCATCTTAGCCGCAGTGGCTGGATCTTATTTTCCCACATGAAACAGGATGGCAGCTGCAGGCCAGTACAGCTGCTGGGTCGCAATGACGGCCGGTCGCATGGTGACAGGGCAGCCTGATTCCCCTTATCGCTGCTGGCCCACAAAGGCCGGGCCAGCCCCGGTGATTAGCATTCCTTGGTGAGGAGCGCTGGGCCTATTTCTGTCACCCAGACGGATTGGGCCTTTCACTCAGCCTCACGAGTGAGTGACACATGGCCCGGCCGCGAGGACAACATTGTTATTTGAGTTAAGAAATCAATTTGTATCAAATGTACACTGTAATTTATTTGTTGGCTTTGAAGGGAACCGAGCTGAGATAAATGGGAGCCGGCTGCTTTCTTTCCCCCTATGCCTCACTGATAAAGTTCGTGCGAAGCCCCAGATAGCTGCAGTCAGAGGCAAAGTGACAAACACGTTTCAAGTTGCACAGTGATCTTTAAATCTCAAAAAGAACACCTTGTCGGACATGATAGAACATCCCTTACCTTTTCCCGCTATCTGTCAGGAAGCCGCTGTGACACATGGCTTTAGTATTTTTGCTGACATTTTCTTTATCAAGCACATCTGTTTGTGGTCGCAAGATGCTTATTTCTATTTTCTTCAATCTACAGCCGACCGAGATTCTGCCAAAAGCAAGGGGGAAACGGAGCGACGTGGCCAGGCCTCCCGCTTGGCATACCAGGAGGTGGCTGTTGGTTGACTCTTGGGAAGATGACAGAGTGGCATCCCTCGCTAAGCCCTCTCATCTCTGCCTGCCCTTCTATCTCCGTCCCCATCTTTTTATTTATAATGGCTTCTTAAATTTAAATGTGACTCGTCATACAGAACAACGGCAGAAGGCTCTACCTCCTGCTTGCCGCTGCGGTTCCTGGGACCTTGACCTCTGTCAGGAGCGTGCCCACTGCTGTCTTCAACATTCCTGGAATTACACAGAAGCTGGATCCAGAGTCAAGCATTTGAGTGTCTTTATAAGGACTGTGTGGGCAGAAATAAGGAGGCTATACTGCTTAGGCTTCTCTTTTCCCCCTTCTCTCCCTCTGTCCCTCCTTACCTTCCTCCTTTTCTTTCTTTTGTCCTTCCTTCCTCCCTTCCTTCCTTCCTTCCTTCCTTCCTTCCTTCCTTCCTTCCTTCCTTCCTTCCTTCCTTCCTTCCTTCCTTCCTTCCTTGTTGTTCCTGTTCTCAGTGTAGCAGTTACAATCAAAGGTAAAACTCCGGTTATTGTTCAGTATGTCTATGCTGTGGGCTAGGAGGAGTGGGCTCCATCTCGCCAAGAGGGGAGGCCAGTTACCTCACTAGTGGGGCTTCCATCTTGGGCCTTTTCATCTGGTTTGATGGTTCTCACTAAGAATTTGCACCAATCAGCATGAGAGTTCCATTCTCTAGTGCTACAAGTCAGAATTTTAAAAAACAAAACAAACAAACAAACAAACAAAAACCTACCACACGTGTGTGTTCCAGCACCTCTCTGGAATATGTACCACGAGACAGGGGCTAGAGAACCAGGCAACGCCTGAGCATGGCTTTCCCAAGGTGGGTGATATACTTTGTAGGAAGGGTGTCTTCCTTTGCTGAGCCTCTCATGGCAGAATTGGGACAGCTATACAATTATTTCTGATGACAAAATATCCCCTCTGAAAATGATCAGAATAGGATTTCACAGTCCTTCAGATAGTCTCCCAACATTTACCAGCTGCCTTACTTTCTTCTTTGGGCTCTGGAAACCTGCTGGGTTGCAGCTATAACCAGATAGAAGGATCTCTTGGGAGAAGGAACCTGGGGATTCCAACCAAATGCTTCCTCAACTCTACCTTAGCTGTCCTGAAGGTGCACCCCAGAGCCCATCCTTAGCTCTCTCCTGTCCTCTCAGCTAGTATCCTGCAAAGCTCCTACTCATCCTTGGCATGCAATCTTAACCACTCTGCCTACATAGTCACCATGCCTTCATGTGTGTCTCCAAGCACTGGAGACTCTACAAAACAACAAATAACCTACTGACTCCCCAGAATCTGCAAGAGCAAGAAAGTAAGCTTGCAGAGCAACAATCTTAGACTGGGGAGAACAGTATCACTGCTCCCCAAGCTCGGAGCTGCCACTCCCATGGAGAGGTTTCTCCTATTGTTGGGGTAACAATTAACTGAGGTTTGAATAGCAACCACAAACATCACTGTTTTGCAGGTCGAAGGGGATGACACAGTGGCTTCTGAGTGCTGACAGTGCTGGTCTTCTGAGCGGAGAACTCTGCCACACCACAGAGAAGCTCTGCCACCTCTCACTGCCTCACCATGGTCTTTTCACGGTCACATCCCCAGTCTCCAGCCTCCTCCCTCCCTCCCTCCCTCCCTCCCTCCCTCCCTCCCTCCCTTCTTCCTTTCCTCTTTCTTTCTGTCTGTCTCTCTGTCTGTCTCTCTGTCTCTCTCTGTGTCTCTCTGTGTCTCTCGCTGTCTCTGTCTCTCTGTCTCTCTCTGTCTCTGTCTCTCTCTTTGTCTCTCTCTGTCTCTCTGTCTCTCTCTCTGTCTCTCTCTCTCTCTCTTTCTCTCTCTCTCTCTATATATATATATATATATGCTTTTATGGATATCTGTAGCAGAGTTCTTCTATGGCTGTCCTCTTTCACTTAGTATGATGGCCCCAGGTCCCTCCACGCTGCAGCAAAAGTCAGCACTTGGTCTTTATGCAGGCAAGAGATCACACGCACTGAGTATCTTCCTTGATTACTTGGGTCCCCATTTATCACCTGAGTTGTTTCATTTTGGTTAAATGTATATTACAAATGCTCACGAAGATGTTTGGAGGACTGCGTGTTTAACATCTAGATAGACTTTCAAAGTAATGGTACATGCATACAGTATTACCCACAATCCTGAGGGATAAATAACTGTTTCCACCTGGCAGAAATTTAGACAGTGCTAACTAATTCTAGCATCAGAGACACCACTAAGGAGTAAGCAATGAAACTTAAGGGTGATGGAGAGAGTGGGAAAATACTAAGGGGGGCAGTATAAACATTTAAACACACACAAAAGAAAATAATTTAAAGGAGTAAGTAGAGCCCTGGCTGAGTCAATCAGCCTCTCTGTGTTTCTTATCAGGACAGGGCCCCTGTGGACCTGATATTTGAATAGCTTTCTGTTTGTCTTCTCCGGTGACCAAGGGTCCCTTTCCAGTAACACTTATTTGCATATAGTGTGACTAGTCAAGAGAGGTTTTCACAGACATAAATGTACAAAAAGCGTGGCGATGATTGCAAACTAGCTTTGAACATAAATACCTCCACACATAATCACATACTTGACCCCATTTGTGTGGTGATGTTTGTTTGTTTCTTACAAGTGAAGCTTGCCTGGAGATCAGAGGGTGGAGCTAGCCACTAGTCAACCATTGAGGTCAGGCAGGGGTGGCACACAACTTAATCCCAGCACTTGGGAGGACCAAGCAGAAAGATCAGGAGTTCAAGGCCAACCTGGGCTTGAATCAGTGTAAAAGAGAAATAGAACCGGGTGGTTGAGATTCACCCTTTTAATCTCAGTACTAGGGAGGTGGAGAAGGGAATATAAGGTAGGTGGAGCCAGGATCTTGGTGCGTTCAGTCTGAGGATTTGCAGAGACAGGATTTTGTGCCATTCGGTTTAAAGATGGTGGAGGTAAGAAGTCTTTTGTGGCTGTTGCTCTGCTTCTCTGATCTTTCACCCTCGATACCCGACTCCCAGTTTTTATTAATAAGACTAATTAGGATTTCACTGCATATTTACTTTCACCAATTTAGGATTTATTCGCTGGGATATGATAGACCCACGAACAGGACTGGCTATTGTTCGGGTTTCCCTCCAGAACTTGACAGCAAGCTCATATGGCTAAAAACATCACACACTTAAATCACAGAATGCTGAGAAACCAAGCTTATACTGACTTGATAGCTTCCTTCCTACTGGCTGTCTTCCATAGTACCAGAAGATGTTATCTGTGCATGCCACCAGAGGGGAAGAACATTCACTAGTCTTTCCTAGCAACAAACCCGTGAGCTGTGATAACAAACCATCTTTGCAGGGTGTGCCCACAGGAGTCATAGTGGTGTAAAAGTCATGGGAGTAACCAAACATTTTCCTTTTTTTTCTCTTAAATATTTATTTATTATGTATACAATATTCTGTCTACATGTATGCCTGCAGGCCAGAAGAGGGCACCAGACCTCATTACAGATGGTTGTAAGCCACCATGTGGTTACTGGGAATTGAACTCAGGACCTTTGGAAGAGCAGGCAATGCTCTTAACCGCTGGGCCATCTCTCCAGCCCCCTAACCAAACATTTTCTATTTGAGTGTAAGGCCTTGTACCTGAAACCACTATCCAGCTTAGAAACCTGTACCCAGATCTGTCAAAGTCACTAGGACTTGACAGCTCATCTGCTAAATGGACCTAGGAATAAACCAAATTTCAATGGCTTATCATATGCTCACAAATTAGTGCATCTGTCAAACCTCATCACAGAAGCAATTTGTACCACAGAAGGAGATTAACCAAGACCCTTACGTGGTCAATGAGCAGAGAGTCAGAGTCTTTGGGACGTTCAGCACTAAAGAAAACTCTGCAACACACTATTGCCCTTAGGGTCCAGCGGTCATCCTACAAGAGGCAGAAAGATTTTAAGAGGAGCCAGAGTTGATGCATGACTTCAAGGAAATATGTTTTCCAGTCACAACACTTGTACATATAAACTAAAAGCAACGGCAACGACATTCACGAAATCTGTGCAAGCCAAAGTCACTTGGCCCACAAGGTAAAAAAAGTCAGTGATTATGGCAGGAGAGACATGGTGTCAGTGAAGGAAGACACGGTAGAAGGGGCAGGAGCTGCTGCTCACCTGGCATGTGCAGGCAGGGGGCAGAGTGTGGCCTGGACACAGCCTTATGCTTCACCCCAGCCAGGCTCCACCTCCCAGCTGCCCAAACAGAGTCACCAGCAGACCAGGCCTTCAAACCAAGTAAACACAGGGCCCAGAAACCCATTGGAAATAACGCTCTACCTTCCCAATAAGACTTCAGTCTCTCGTTGACAGTGATACCTGCTAGTCTTGAAATTCCATCCCACATATATTGGGTGAGCATCCAGGTCCTCCCTCTGTGCTGCAGCAGGCAAAGCGGCATCCATCTTCCCGAGGGCCTGTGCGGAACACATCCTAATCAGGAGTAATGGCGTGATAATCCAGAATTATGAAATATGTACTTAAATGCGGTTTTATTACTTTCATGTACTTTATCCACTACTAAGCAAGATATAAATCAGTATTACTACTAGGAGGTGAGTTAATGAAAAAAGTGCAGCATCGCATAATGCATTATAATTATGAAATGCTCGGAGCATATGGTAGGAAGCTCATTGCTGGGCCCAGGACTGAAAATGCAGAGACGCTCTAACTTCCTTTTGCCTCATTCTGAAATGGAGCTCTTTAGGCTCGAGTTTTAGGCTAATTAGCATCCCAAACATTTCCAGACATATTTTTTGAAATGCAGAAATATCAGTCAAAATCACACATGCCAGGGAAGTGACAGAGGCACCTGAATCACACAGCATTCAAGTCATTTAGTTCAGACAATATTTCAAAATTAGAATGCACCATCAAGGCAATTACAGAGGGATGTGTGGATGATGCATAGCGTGGGAGCAGCTGGGTAGGATTAAGAAGGAACGAGCCCTCACAGAAAAGCTATCATGATCTTTCAGTAGTTTACAGTATTTGCTATTCCTCGGAGGTTAATGAAGAGGTTTGCCTTTTCTCAAGTGCAGTTGTTAAGAACCGCTGGCAGGCATCTGTACACTAAGCAACTCTTTGTTCTCCAGCCGAGTCTAATCTTGAGAAGTCACAAAGATGGAAAGAGAGGGATGGAACAGCTAAGACTGTACCTTTGGCTGCAGACCAGGGGTGCTCTTCCATGGAGGTGCACAGCAAGGCTGTGCTCCTGGTCTGTGAAGCATATATTTCTAGAAATTGCTACAGACTGAAGTGTTTACAAGAGGCCATTTGTAGGCTATAGACATCCTCTGACTGCTGGTGGTGATGGAAGCTGTGATCCATGCTGACCTCAATGACATCAGAGCCTACTGTGTGTCCCCCAAAGGAGCACCTGAGTTACCACACTGTTATGTGGCGTCAATCAAATCCAGGAAACACTCCCTATCTGTTTGCTCTTTTCTGCATACACCTGCTTTGACAGGTCAAGGCATGCTCTTCAAGAATGACCACTAATGTGTGTGGCCATTTATTCCAAATTATTGTATGGAGAGTGTGACAGACTTTGTTTAGCAGGAGGTGACCACATCAGTAGTCAAAGGCCATGTCTGTCCAAGGCAAGGTGATGCTTGGGGTTTCTTAGGCCACAAGCCACAGCAAGAAGGAATCTACACGCAAGAAGACAAGCCTCCAGTGGTTGACCACCTCACCAGGCAGAAGTGAGATTCTGATGATGTCTGCAATGGTTCCAGTTTACAGTGATGGTGCAGAATGGATATGAATATTCAGCGGAACCAAAGTTAAAATTCTGGAATTTGAGCGTTTCCCTGACATGACTCACAACGCTGGGCTGTAGCGGAGACAGCCACAACCTTGAGTTATTCCTCAAGTGTCAGGGAAGCAGACACATTCCAGAGTGGACAGCGGTGTGAGCCACTACTTGGCGGGCTATAGAACTGAATTTATGAGGGTGTTTAATGCAATTTTGGTTTACATTATTCTCAATTCATTATGACACTATGGATTAGCAGCTCCGTTTTAAGTTCTGCAACATCTGTGTTTGCCATCAACTTCAGACAGAACAGAAATGAAATATTCTATTGGTGAAAAAAAAAACATGGCACATACTTCAGACACAGGACTTGGAGGGTTCAAACCAGACCTGGCCTGAAAATCTCCTCCCTGAGGATGACTCTCACAATACTGAAAGGTGGCAATCTGACAATGAAGGAGAAACGCGGTCGTTAGTCCTGCCCAGATGCGATGCCTGAGAACATCAATGACCAACACGACAAGATATCCACAAGGGTACAATTGAGGCGCAGCTTGAGGGCAACCAAAACTTGCCTAAATGGACCTATGGCCCATTCAATAGGAGGGAATCCATATCTAATATCACAAACCTGACAACACCAACCTTTTCCTAAGCAAGTGTAATTTCTAACTGCTTTATAAATACCTACCCTTCTACCCACACATAAAAGTAGTTCTCACAAACTCATAGAGGAGACTTCTTTTTACTGCAGAAAGACCCTTACAGAAAGCCACAGGTGACTAGCTACAATTGATACACCTACAACACAGTCCTTCCACCTAAGGTTCAGGAAACATGGAAGAAGAGGGGAAAGAAAGACGGTGAGAGACAGAAGCCCCGGGGATTCTGATGGGAGACAGTTTCCTCCATACATGACATGAAAACTGTATCCATGATATCTCAAAAAATATGGGTGCCTAAACAAGACCTGCAAAATGTCAACATCAACGGACATACCTACGAGGATGAGGAAGTTCACAAGGGCTTAGCCCTAGATGAAGAGCTGCAAATATTGATGGCTGCTGAGAGAGAGAGAATCCCGTGTCTTCTCAGGAGCATGCTCCCTGATAGGTCATCCAAGTCCAAATAGTTAACACTTGGGGTTTCCTAACATTAATAAACGGTACAATTGCTTTGCAATACTCATGCTTAATAAAGCATCATTGGGTAGTATATCCAGGAAATTTAGGCATGAAAGTGTTGAAAATTGATAGCATTATGAAAATTGCTGTCTAGATTGAATTTTATAAGGGCCAAGGGTCCCCGGATTTCAACAGCACTGGTGTTCATTGTGATGACATCATTTGCTTTTTGGAAGTAAGATGGCTAAGTCTAGACCAAATGTTGAAAAGGTTTTGATCTGCGATATTGTCAGTCCGTATATGGTGTCAGAACCAATCTTTGTGCCAGAACATAATGAAAACTGGCTTACAGATTTAGCATTTCGAGCCACTCATTTAAATGAGTTAAATTTGAATCTTCAAAGTGAAACTCGTTTTCTCGGTGTGATTGCCTACAATAAGAACAGCATTCCAAACAGAACTGAAGCCATGGCAAAGTCAGAAAAAAGCAGTGTTCACACACTGGCTAAGAACAGCCCAGAAAAAGGCAGAGTGGAAGCCTTGCTTTGCATTTGATAGAGGAATGTGAAAACTAGTTCAAGATTTGAGGAAAAATAATCGACTCTGCTGTGTATTGAGGACTTCATTTTCAGTCAGCATAAATGTGTCACCTGCTAGTTCTCAATCAGGATACGTAGAACTGTGATTTTACATCAGTTGATAACGATTTAACTCACATTTCTTTGTCATGTTATTCAGGTCCTGACACACCCTCTTCATAATCAGGCTTCATCTGTACTATCTTCTGCTAGCTCCTACATTTGGGAGTGACTGATTTCAAGAATGGAGTACATTAAAGGTAAATCAAGAACTAAAATTTCTGACAGGAACTGTGAGACCACACAGAACTGCCCATGTTTCAACTGAGCAAGTTGTAGGTGCGTTAGCCTCACAAAGCCAAGCCAAAGCCTCTGCTGTGGAATATTCCTTTACCCTGTGTGAATATATGTTGCTGTGATTGGTCTAATAAAGAAACTGATTGGCCAATAGCTGGACAGGTTAAGTTAGGCTTTAAAAAAAGACAGACTAACAACAGGGAAGAAGAGCAAAGTCTGGGGAAACAGTAGCCATTTGGCCAAGGAAGTAAGAGAAGCTAGAGGGCAGGTAAAGTCATGAGCCTTGCAGCAATACATAAATTGTTAGAAATGGGTTAATTTAAATGTAAGAATTAGCTAGTAGCAAGCCTGAGCTATTGGCCAAACATTTTCAGTTACTATAAGCATCTGTGTGGTAATTTGGAAACTTACCTTGATAATAAAAAATCCCACAGAGCAGGACTAGAGGGAATGTATCTCAACACAAGAAAAACTATATGTGAGAAACTGACAGCAAGTGCCATCCTAAATGGAGACCAACTTGAAGCAATACCTCTGAAGTCAGGAATGAACACAGCTGTCCACGGCCCCTACTCCTTTTCAATATTGTGTTTGAAGCCCTAGCTAGAACAACAAAGCTATAAAGTGAAATTATAGAAATATAAATAGTCAAAGAAGGAGTCAAACTGCCCATATTTGTAGATAACATGCCTTTACACAGGAGATCCAAAAACTCTGCCGGAAAACTTGTAGAGATGATAAACACATTTAGAATGTGTCAGGATACAAAACCAATTTGTAAAATTGTTATATACACAAGTCCCAAACAAACACACACACTCCCAATCACAATAACCCCAAAGAAAATAAAAGAGAAATAAATCTAACTAAGGAGAGGAAGGATAACTACAATGAAAATTTGAAAACCTTGAAGAAGGACAGAAAGCAGAAAAGATAGAAGAAATCCTATACTTATGGGTTGGTAGAATTGATATTGTGAAATGTATAAGGAACCACAAGAAACCTTGTAGAGCTAAAACAATTCGGAACAAAAAACAACTCTGGGGGTTACTATTCCGGAAAGGAAGGGCATATAGGGAGGCCTGGAAGGAGGAAAGGCAAGAGAGAAATGTTGCAATTATACTATAATCTCAAAAAATGTAAAAGGGCGGGGCAGGAAGTGTTCAAGAGCCAGAGGACCGGGCACTTGCTCTTTGCGATGTCGGAAGCTACACCCATAAAGTCTCACCAACATCACTGTCCAGACACAAGGCGAACAGAGACGATGCCTGTGAGAATAGGGGCCAGAATGGAGGATTCTGAGCACTTGGGTGAAAACGCCAAGAAAACAAGACATAAGCCTTGTGACCTCTTAAAAAACAAACAAAAACCACAGGATTGTTCCTGGATCATGCTTTAGTGCCCCCTCCCCAGGGGTAGCAGATAGGCGTGAGTTTACTTCGGTTGCTCATTACGGCTCTCTGCTGTTTGTTTATATGCCTATGTGGGAAAACATGTGTCTGCCTTGCTCAGTTTGTCGGCCGTGTGCGGCTTGCCTATCATGTTCAGCTTGTCCTTGTGATAGTGCATTTTACTCAGGTGACTCTCTTAACCTTCAAAGTATAAACTGTCTGAGGTTCTGGATACAGTCGGCTGTTGCATAATCAGTTCCAGTCTCCCAGGTCCCAATGTCCTTTAAGGAGTAAACAGACACCAGTGCTCATACTAACAGAGGTGCGATGGAGGTGGGGAAAACTTCGAAGCTCTCAACCATAGACAAAGGATACAGGCAACTCAAGGAGTGCAGCCAGCAGGAGAAATAACCTTCCTCAGGGAAGAGCACACCAACTGGCTACCCAATACCATATGGTCAACCCTGAAAACATACATATGACTTCCATTATATAGACTGAGAAGCTAGTATTTATGTATTTAGGAATATACACATACACACACACACACACACACAAATACACACACAGCGCTGCCACCACCACCACAACCACAACTACAATTAAGGAAAAATAAGTCATAAATTTGATAGAGAGTAAGGAGGGGTGCATAGGAGGGGTTGAAGGAAGGTAAGGGAAGAGGGGAAATGATTTAATTATCTCAAAACATTAAAAAAATCGTTTGAAAAAACCCAATCAGGGTAGTTTTGGACAAATAGCCCCCCACATCCATATTCTATAGATCCAAGCACGACTTCTGAGAAAGTGGTTGGCTTTGCATTATGGGTATGGCTTCATGGTCTGAATTCTGAAGCAGATTTGTCATAGCAGCAGTCAGGGGTTAACAGCAAGCGCTCCCTAAACCCCCTAACATGGAAACTCTAAGTGTGGTATGTTCTGGGTCTCCTCAGGGCACTGATGAGGTCATTCATTGCTGCTCCCAGCCTCCTGCACGCTGGCATCTCTTCTTCCCACCTGTTTGTTGACTTAGGGCCAGGGCTGTTCCTCAGAACCCAGCCAGGTAGAAGCTTGCTGTAAGGACAATCTGTGTGTGTTCCCCCATGCTTCTCACTCCCTCCACCGGCCTGCTCCAGGCTGTCCTCCCTTCACCCCCATCCTGTTCATATTCATAAGGAAGAGTGTTTAGCATGACTGAGCTTTCCCACGGCCGCCACAGATGTGTACCTCGCCCTTGACTGAGTCCAGGTCAGAGTTAGATTACACTGGTGGCTGGCTGCCCTTTAATAATTGATCCCATTAAAATTCAACATGTTCTTCAGAGACTTTTATGGGACCATGAAATTCTTGCAGTGACCCAGTGCCCACTGAAGTTCTTGGATTCTGTGGAGAATCGAGTGGCTCATGCATCCAGTTCATGGATGTGAAGGGTTCATTCTGTCAATTACTTTTAATCATGACAGAGGTCCATAAACCTTATTGTTCGGTAATTTGTTACAATGAAGACATGTTACTTAAGGGAGGGAGGACCCCATTCCTAAGAGGTCCCTGTGGAAATGGATGGTGGCTATCCTGAGCCACAAAGTTTAATGACCAGAGGTAGGGCTGAGGAATTCCTACAGTCATGTTTACAATGAGAAGATTTAAATAAAATTGTATCTAACCCAATCTGGCACACTCACAGTGGTGTTTGCCACAGAACAGTGGCATTGCCCTCACGTGTGAATGCAGACATTTACTGTAAAATATGCACGTTCAAGTTAAGTTTCTCAAACACTCTCTTCTTTTCCAATATTGCACAGTTAGGGCGCTTCCTGGCGGCTCCATATTGCTTATATTTCCAGATCGGTAGTTCCTGTGAGCTCACACATGTGTCCTGCAGAAGGAAGTCAACTTTCCAGAGAAAATGCCCATGTCTTTAAGTGTCTTTTTATAGTGGTAATGTTTTGTTTTAATATTTAATAAGCAGAAACCACCATAAAGAAACACAGCACTCTGTCCCATCCCTGCAAAGACGGCAAGAGCTGAGGTTGTACAGGTAGAGCTTTATCTGATGAAACGGGAAGGCTTTGGATACACTTCAAACCCTGATCCGGAGCCCAGATGTCTGGTCTGCAGCCCCAGCTAAGCCAGCACCAGATGACAGTGGCTACAGAACGCCTGCCTTGAAGAATGAAGATTCCAGGAACCAAGAGCTCTCAGCTGTTGGGAAGCAATTCATGGGTCTCAAGTCTGTAGACGAAGGAGCAACTCAGATTGTGGATAAAACAAATCTTAAGGCACAGGTAGAGAGCACAAGAGACTTTAACTGGAATCAGCATCAGCCAGTACAGTGTGGAAGCTGAATGCTCAGAAACTGAAGACAGTTAAGTAAATGACGATACTGTTGAGCAAAGGGTCCTCAACTTGCTGAAGAGCCTCATGGGGCTCAGTGTAACTTTGGAGAGAGGAAAATCTCATTACTAAGTGGCTTAGAGAAGAGGGGTCAAAGGCTGCTTATTCTTATTTGAGAAGCATTTCCCTCTCCTGACTTTTACAGCTGTCAAGTGACAGAGATTTATAGCAATCAATTCCAGAACCTACAGGGCTCACGGGTTGGTGGGTTCTGTCTTTTTTCCAGTCCTGATTTGGCTGGGAAGTAAAGTTAGGAACAGATGGACACTGACATTAAAGATGTTAATGAAAGGCATCCTCTGAGAAGTTGAGTTTGGGGAAATAAGTCAGAGAAGCAAAACAGAATAAAAAGAGAGGTGGAATCGAGATCACCCAGAGAGCGATGAGTAGGACTCACAGGAGTTTCATATCACATGCGTGATGATACTGTTGGATTATATCTGTTACCTAATTATATCCACTTCATTTGTATATCACAGAATTACACAGCCAGGGGACTCCTCCAAGTGTATCTGCCGCTCTCCTTCAATAGATTGCATCGCATAACCATCTGGGTCAGTGCAAACCGGGGGAATCCTTCTAGAACAGGATCCTGGTGGCGTTGACCAAGGTGGAGACAACTCTGATTTTTACCTGAGTCCCAGTAAGGTCTGGAGGGTCAGGATCAGGCCCACCTGCCTGGGGGAGGGGAGGGAAGCATCAGTTGCTGTTACACAGGAGGGTGATGTGTGGAGCAGCTGGACCTTAGCACTGACACACATAGAGCTGTTGTTAGTTGTAGGTCCACGCTTGGATTGCAGCAGCATCTGTGCAAATGTGTTAGGAACTAGTAACCCACACACAAGAAGGGAATTGTGTTCATTGATCTTCTTACTTCTGTGATAGAATACTTAATTGAAAAAAGTTAAAGAAGGAAGGGTTTATTTTGTTGAAGGCATCGTCAGCAATACATTGAGGCAGCCAGCCATGTTGCCTCTGCAGTCAAGAAGAGGAGAGGGGAGGAGAGGAGAAAAGAGGGGAGAGGAGGGAGGAGAGGACAGGAAGGGGAGAAGAGAAAAGAGAAGAGGAGAGAAGGGAAGGGAAGGGAAGGGAAGGGAAGGGAAGGGAAGGGAAGAGAAGAGAAGAGAAGAGAAGAGAAGAGAAGAGAAGAGAAGAGAAGAGAAGAGAAGAGAAGAGAAGAGTGCAGTTGCTCATTTTTATTTTTTATCCTGTTTTTCCCTTTTATTCAGTCTAGGACCACAGAACAGGTGACATCACCACCAACTTCAAGGAGAATCTCCCCTCAACCTTTGGCTCTCTCCGGAAACACCCTCACAGATGTGTCCAGAAGTATGCCCAACCCCCACCTGAGTATTCATAAATTCTGCAAGGCGAGCAGTACAAACTAACCACCATAGTGACCATATAAGCTAGGAGTCCAGCAAGAAGCTGTGGCAGGCTGTCTGTGCCGTATATGTCAAACAACAAATCACTGTGAGTTTTGGGCTTGGGGAAAGAAGAAATGTCCAACAATCCACATCCATGTATGAATGTGGACCTATGTGAGGCTTTATTCGGTAGGCATGACAGAGAGGCAAGGGGGCCTCGGTATAAATTAGTCCATCAGCGTGCTAAGCAGCATGGCTAACACCATGGGAAAGTCTCCTTGTATCTTATCATCATCATACATGTGATTCTGCCCACACACCGCATTCTCCTTCTGAGCATGGCATTTAAAAGTTCATAACATCTTAAGTGTTAGGAAATTATTCTCTCCCAGCCATGTTTGAGCATTCTCCCTGAACCCACATTTATGGATGTTGAATAGTTTGGATATTTATGTTTCAGAGTATAAGCAACATTAAGCTTATTTGATTTTTTTTTAACTGGGTAGTGACATAGTCCATAAAACGTGTTATGGTTTCATATAAAGGCTTTACTTTGCGTTTCAAACTGTATGTTCCTTGCAATTTCCTTGGCTTTATTTAAGTCAGTGGCCATCAAACTTTAGTGTGTGTATGAGAGACCTAAGGAGTGTGCTGAACATCATCCAGTCCTGGCTCATGGAAGAGCATAAGGAAAGCTTAAGGAAACATGCCAGCAGTATTCTTGGGGGCCTGCAGGATCCCCACAAACACATTGGACCCACAGACTTTAATGCTTATTAGTTTAAATAATGAGAGTCCAACAGCAATTATTTGTATCCCCACAGACACTCATCTTGGAAGAACCCAAGTGAGAATCTCCTGTGGGAGTTACCTGGCTTTGACACAGAGAGGGCAAGAATACAGCCAAGTTGGCCTTCTGTCCCAGTGCCAATCCAGCCTCATAGTTCAGCATCATGTCTCACCAGTTAAACTTCTGACAGTTTTTGCAGTGTTGCTACTGGTTCCTAGTAAGAGTTTGCCGCACACTGAGTCGTCGCCGCCCCCCCCCCCCCCCCCCCCCCGGCTGTGCTCTATGCGCTAGAATCCAGTTCACGAGCTTCAGGGCCGGAGGTTGAGGAAACACACGCAGAAACAGACCAACACACGGATCTCTAATCGCTGGTACAACAGCCCTTCTTTAATAGCACCATGGAGGCTTAAATACCCTGCAGTCAATGGCCAACAGGTGAGAACCCCATCCTCTGATCCTCTAGGCTAGGCACAGCTTCTAGTAACTTCAATTAGAAGGCTCTAGCAGGGAAGAGCAGCTGAAGGCCAGGACTCAATTGGTCCCAACAAGAGTTGGTGAATTAGATGTCAGGGCTGAGACACCTTGCATGTCCTCTACAATATGATTGAAACAGAGCCCATGGTCAAGAAACATCAGCTATGGTTATTACCATTATTATTGTTATATTATAATAATATTACCATTATTAGTTTCTTTCTGTCACTACATGAAAATGTTTTGTTCTGTGGTTTAGTGTTTTACCTGATGAGACAAGTGATCTAAAATTGGGGCACTACAGACACTGAAGTCTAGAGTTATCTTTGTCATTTATTAAAGCCACAAAGCTCTTGACATTGTACTAGATCTTTAGATTGCTTCCGTGTCTTGAAAAAAAAAAAAAAAGATTCTGAACGTTAGAATTAGATCAGATTTTTTTCACTCATTATTAGCATAAATTGCTATTGTAAGGACTCTGCAATTGTCCTGGGACCTGCTGAGTCTATTCTGGTGGTATGTTCCTGAAAACAAATGGATAAATGAAAATAAAAAACTTTTCAGTGTTATCTCAACCCATGGATGATAGCTTAGCTGAGCTTCCTGAGTGTGCCAAAATCCCAGCCTTTATTCTCCCATGTCCTCTAGGCCAGATACACGCAATGATACATACACACACACTACACACACATGCACAATTTGCTGGTGTCAGTATAGATACACATGTATCTTCTCAGTGAACGTCCTCAAAGACTCACACAACCTCAGGTAGTACTCGACACTTAAAATATAGAAAAGTAACCAGAGTCTGCAAAGACAGAGTAAGCAAGAGCCATCACTGAAAGGGGCCAGTGATTCCTCCTCAAACATGGGATGGTTTGCCAATGAGTCAACTATTGGGAGAATGTGTTTTTAATTCTTGAACTCTCATAAGTAAGTAAGGGGTATAAATATGTGTGCTCATCTATATGCCTGTCTACAGGTATGAACGTATTCAATGAATAAATAGATAAGAGACGTGATGACAACAGCTCCCAACCTTCTGTGACTCCCATGCAGGGGATCAGACTCCCTCTTCTGGTGTCAGTGGACACTGCACACACATGGTGCCCAGACACACATGCAGACAACACACACACACATAATTAGGAGGGCGGAGGAGATAAAGAAATACTTGCGCATCTTAAAATAAATGTTGTGTTTTAGTATTTCAAAGGAAGTGGGTGTGAAACTGATATAGAGTATGGTATTCAACCTTCTTTTTCAATTTACTGAGATAGAATCCTTAGAATGCCAACAATAAGTAACTGAAGTAGCAGATTGTTCCCATTATGTATTATAATTAGAAGGAACTTGGAAATTATTAGAGTTATATAATATGTAAACTATAAATGCATGAAACGACTGGATAAAACAGAAAATTATTTGCTTTCTGGTGACATGAATTGTACATAATGCCATTAAGCCATTTTTTTAAAAAGTTAAGAAAATTCTGTTTAATTTGTATTATAATCATTTTCTTTCCCTTCTCAAATTTAATGTCTTAGATAGTCTTCAAACCAGATGAAAATAAGTTTTCATTTGAACAATGTTGGTACTTAACATAAAGAATACTCCTTTGGGTATTCAGGGAGCACATTAAAAAGTGACAGGTCATATTGATTAAGACAGTAGCTGGTAGCAATTTTATATGTGGTATCAGGCTTGGAAACAGGTTATGGATAGTTATTACACACAAGTAAATTTACAATAATTAACTGGTGTGTACTCCCAGTCAGTGCACTTAGGATTGCCACACTCTCTATTCAGATGTTTTTGTTGTTGTTGTAAGTTGTTCAGTGAACACCGTAGAATTGTGTTTTAAAACATCTTATTGCTATATGATCAAGAGGTGATTTTATCTCAAATCAGCTCTGAATATCACTACCGTTTTATTCTGTTCTTATCACCACAGTAGTCCTGAAGTGTTGCTTAGAAGTTAAAGAGGCAGTTTTACGTTTCCATTTAGCAAGAGTACACATCCAAGTCTACCATGGGGGGCTTCCTGGAGAAGATGTAGAGGTCAATAGGAAGTGCACACCTGGCAGGTGGGTTTATATGACACCTGTTGGTGTCCAGGTGGTCATTCCTGTCTCTAGGCAACAGTGGCTAGGAGGCTTCCCCACTGAAGTTGTGGGATGTGGCTCCACTCGGGAATGAAGGAACATAAAACCTGTCTCATGTCCCGTGCAGAGAATAAAGTGACAGCTGGGCTCTCAGGAAGGAACTCTGCTGAAACAAATCCAATCCAGGGCCTTTTCCTTGAGTCTCAGATTCCATCTTCACTCTAGAGAATGGAATCAAAACATATTACTGCAGAGATGGCTTAGCGGTTAAGAACACTCTTTTAACTTGCAAAGGACATGGCTTTGGCTCCCAGTACCATCTAACATATGACATCTAACAGATGTCTGTACCTTAAAGACACTCTTCTGGCCGTATGTATGCAGAACAAATACTAATACATGTAAAAGAATTTAGTAACTGTTAAGAAAGAGAAGACACTCCCTGAGACAATCATTATTGACGTTGTGAGGGTTTTCCTGCTCTTAATTCTTCGAGGTTCACTGTGCTGAGTTTCTGCCTCTTGGAAGAGCAGGACAGCAAATGGAGGCTTCTTAGCATGGATCTCCAACCAGGTTAGATTCTCATGCTTTCTACAAAATCAGCTGAACAAGAAACACCAGTTCCCCTTCCTGCAGGAATATGCCATGTGACACTTGGCTCTTCTAGGGGGAATCTTGATAATGTCACCCCAAATTGGTGCTGCTAAGTCCACAGACTGCAGAGTGCCTTGCCTAAGGTCTCACTTCACATTCCACTGAGGAAGAGAAACAGACACATACAGTGCAGCGACACACAGACATGCACACACATAGACACACTCACAGAGACATACAGAACATAAGAACACAGGCACAGACACGGGCACACACAGGCACAAGCCGCTGAGAGAGACATGCACTCATGCAATCACACAGAGACAAAAAAGGACACAAGAGCATGCATTCACACATGCACTGAAGGCTTGGGAGAATTCCTAAGGAATCTGAATGTTTTAGAAAGAAAATATTATCCCACCAGTGTTATCAAGTGGGAACTTTGCATGTGAATAAACCTGACCAGTGTCAGGAATATTAAGTGAGTAGCTTCATTGCAACAGAGTATTTGTGGTGCAGGTGATATCCTCATATCTCTCCTCCTCTGCATCTCCTCCTGTGGTCTGATGGAGGGTAGATCCTGCTGCAACTGCCGACAGGTCTATAGCCATCCTAAGTTTTCCTGCAGCCCATCTCTGTGTGACAGTTCATTGCATAGGTGCTTCCCAGGTACTCTGTGTTTGAGGATAACAGTCTGTCACAGCACAGAAGCCTGCCCTCCTCTGAATACCAATGGGAAGCAGCTCACTCACACCCTGGCTGCACCCTGGACTCGAAGATGAACTCCACCAGGTAAGAACTTGGCAGCACTGCGTCTGATGGCTCTGGCTTAGAATATCCCTCATCTGAAAACAGTTCTTTCGGTCTATGCGAGAGTGTTTTGCCTCAGCGCCAAGTCAAGTGTATTGTCTTAACACATTTGGGTTCATGAGTTCAATGTTGCATCCTGACAGGGAGAGGGAGAATGAGAATCTGATTCTCTTATTCTGTAATTTGAAAGTCTTTCTTTCTGTGTACTGAGACAAGAGTTCTACAAGACACAGGGCCTCCTGTTTGACATCCCGCTTGGGGTTCCCAGGAGGGAGAGTGGCTGGCATTGCTCCGTCCCTACAGCTGTCTTCTGGGCATCCAGACATTCACGTCTTGCCCAATGGGGTGCCAGTGGGATGGGCCAAAGTCATTCAGTGCCAGGCCTGTTTCCCTCAATTTCACTGAGAGTGCTAAGCGTTCATTTATTATCCGAAAGCCGTCCTCTTGGATGTACTGTCAGGAGGTAACCGGGAAGAGCCCCTCCACTTCTGCGAGCGAGCCCCGGACCGGTCCCCATTGTTGGGAGCTGCAGGGGTTGAAAATACTTGGCATTACATTGCGCTCTGCTTGGGAAAGGGCTCTGCATCCCAGCGTAGAGAACAATGTGAGAACAGCCAGCTATCCTCTCAACCACAATGTCTGCTCAGGTCCCCAAAGAGTCTCAAGGCTGAGAGCACAGATGACAACGTAGCCAAGGAAACGGGAAGCGGGTTCCCAGGGAGCATTTACTAGGGGAGTTTCAATAGGGACCGAGGTGGTGTGTTCAAAGACTCGCAGTGTTCCTGGGGCTGCCATACTGCAGTCTGTGGAAACTGTCCACATTGCCAGGTGCAAGCAACTGATTTGTCTGCGAGTTATTCTACATCAGACAAAGCCAAACATTTGAGAAAATGACTTATCCTGTAGGAATGCTTTTTGCATACTTTTAGTCCATGGTGTTGGTGGGCATGCAGATAGGCGTACGGAAGACGTATACGAGATTTGAGCCTGGCTGAGGAAATCAAAGGTGTGGAGGAGTCCTATCTGAGAAAGTCCAAGGCCCAGGCAGGTTTCAAGGAAACAGACTGATTTGTTCAATGTTTTTATCAATTAATTAAAAAACCTGAATTAGTCAAGCCTTCCCATTTTATAATTAGTGGTCCCGTTCCCTCTAAAGTTATTCTTCTTATAGAGCTTTCAGAGAGCTCTGACCACGCTATGGGCTTTTTCCTTCTTTTTTTATTTCCCTCTTTTTTTTTTTTTGCAATTAAAATACAATCACATCAGTTTCTCTTTCTCTTTCCTTACTTCAATTCTTTCCATGTGTCCCCTGGCTCTCTTTCAAATCCATGGCCATTATTTTTTTTAATTTCATATATAATTATAATTATATATACATATATGTGTATGTATATATATATTTACATACTTATCTAAATATATAAATACAGCCTGCTTTGTCCATATAAGGTTACTTGCAGATGATGGTTTCAGGTGCAAGTCAGCCATTTGTCAGTCTGGGGCTTCATCCGTGGAGAAGTCTATTCCACTCTCCTTCAGTATTCCTTACTAGCTTGCACCAAGGACTTTAAGGAGTATGACTGAAAGGAGAGTGTACCAGGGGACCTCTGTGATTGTCCTGCTTTTTCTTTTTTCATTTTGGGAGAGGGTCTTGCTGAGTGGCTGAGGCTGTTCTCTAATTTGAGTTGCTTATGTCTCAGCCTCCAGTTGCTGGGATCATGGCTGTGCACCACCAAGCCTGGGACACAGCTACCCTGGGAGACTCCTATCCCCACCTATCCTTACATTTGAATCTGCACAAACTTGCTGTTCCCAATCACCTGATACCATGTGAGCATGCACGTCCTTGTAACACCATCACACAAACATGGGGATTTCAAAATGCAGAAATCTATTTTCTTCTATTTCTGCAATGTAGAAGTCCAGATAAGGCATCAATCAAGTTGAACTTCCTCAGCGGGAATCAGGACAAGAGCCTCATTTGCCTTCACACTGCTGGTGGCTTGTAACATTCTGGTCTCTGGTTTTGTCTTCATGTGTGACTGTATGGTTGTAGTCACTACTCAGTGGAGTTTCCATAAAGACTTATTCTCAACTTTATGACGTCTGCAAAATCCATTTCTGAATAAGATCATGTTCTAAGTTCTGGAACATCTAGATCATTCACACTTTTGGAGAATTTGCTATCTGGACACAATGGGAGCATGGATTTTAAATGTCTGCTACAGTAACTTCGGAGTTATAGCCCTGCTGTAAGAGTTTGTAAGCCCCTTATCCAGTCACCCTCTGACCACCTATTTTCCAATCATCTTCTAGTCTTCCTGGCTTCATATCACCTTTTATTCACTTTGCAGAAATCTGGAGAGAAAGAGAGCAGAAATGAGGCTAGGGACCCTCCGGTTGGTCCTAAACCTTCTGTGTCTGCTCCATGCAACAATCTCCCTCAGAATGAGCTTCTGGAGTAGGAAGCAAACTGAGCATCCTCCCACTGGGCCACACAGTAACTTTCAGGATCACCACACCCCTCCCCATTGCTTCTCTTTTCAGGAAAGTGATCCTCTCTCTTCACACAACACAGCAACACGACATGAGAACAGAAGGGAAGAGCATTCAGAGACAATGCAGGAGCACAGATACCACGAGCTTGGTGATTGTCTTTGCAGCCTCTCCTCGCCCTCTCTGTGTGCAGACTATGGGCTTAGTGGTGGGAGTGCTGTGAGTCAAGACTTAAGAGACAACTCTTGGCTCACGTTCCCATGTAAAACAGATCTGTTCTTCTGTAAATGCTGGGACTTATTTTCACACCATGAAGTATGTGTGGGATCTACAGTCGGCCCCATGTGTTTACACATCTCTCCCTTGTGATGCTCAGAGAAGAGAACTTATAAATCAATTCTCTTGTCTTCCATGTGTAATGTGCCCTTGACACATGCATCGTTGTGTTTTTAATAATGTAGTCTTTCTGTTGGTCCGTATTCATGCTTGTGACATATTTTCTCCTGGAAAAAGCAAGAAACATAAACTAATCCTGTGCCTGCCACAATAACTCTTTTAAAACAGATCTTCTAGGATTAGGATTTTATTTTAACGTGGGAGGAAAGCATAGGGTCATTTGGAAGGCTGTGTTTCTGATTGATCACATTGATATCGTTAGCATTATTAAGGTTTTACATTGTTATACAATGCAGTTACTCAGATGAGTCAACACAGAGTGGGATTATTTTTACTACATTTATTTTATTTTATTTTATTTTAGTGTTGAGAATGCAATGCAATTATGTCATTTGCCCCTTCCTCTTTCTTTCTCCAAAACTTCCCATATGCCCCTCCTTGCTGTCTTTCAAATTCATGTCATCTATTCTCATTAATTGTTGTTATCTGCATACCCACTCACCAAGACAGACAGACACCCTGCTCAGCCTGTATGCTACTTGTGTGTATGGATTTAAGGCTAATCATTTGGCACTGGTTAACCAATTGGTACTCTCTTCCCTGGGGAAGACTATTACTCCCAAGAGTAGAATTTTTTTTTTGAAAAAATAAGGTTAAAAATTTTGCACAAAGTAAACTGTTGGGACCATTTGGAGCCCTGGCCTCCAACTGTTCTTCCCTGTTAGAGATTTTTACTTTCCTTCTGATTTGAGTTACTGAAAGCTGTGTCAAAGTTGTTTACCAGCTCTGCTTCATGAGCGAGCACGTGTTGCCTTGCCTTGAGGATCAGAGGATAAGGTTTTCACCTGTTGGCCCACCTGACTGTGTTGCGTATATAAGCCTCCATGGTGCTATTTAATAAAGGGCTTCCTACAAGTGACTAGAGGTCCGTATCCCTGCCTCTCTGTCTCTGTGTGAGTCTTTGTGTGTTTCAACCTCCAGACCCTTGCCCAAAGCTCGCTAACTCTATGGTAGCACATAGAGCACAGACAGGCATTGTACGCAGCAGTAAACATAACAAGTTACCAACAAGAGAAGAAATTTCACTGGTTGTACTTTGGTAGAAGTTTACATGTAACAAATCTGAAACCGAGAAAAAGAAATGCCACTTTGTGGACTCTGAAACATTCAGTACTATTCTGAATAACAGTGTGGAGAGGGCTGTTGTCCACTGTGCAGAATTACTGATAGGTGATGACCCATAGAGTCAAGAAAGCCCAAGGTGTCTACCTTCTGTGTGAAACAAAAACATCCTCCATCCTACATGTGTCATGATGGGGTTGAGGTATCTAAGATCAACTGTGTAGCCCATGGCTCTCATTATCGTGATAGATACCTGAAATTGAACTAAATAGAAAACTGCTAATTCTGGATGGCTTCTACCTTTAGAAGTATGATTCTAATGACTTAGGGTTAGGGATTTCTGGTTTGCAAAGGGGATTTAGGAAGATGACTGTGTAGGAATCATATCATGGACCAAAGAGAAGGAGGGAAAGGGGCCAGGATCCAGCACACAGTCAATGCAGTATCCTAACTTCACCCAACTAGGCCCTGCCTCCCAACAGCCCCATGTGTAAGACTGCCCCAGCCTGGAGAGCAAACCATTAGCACACAAGTCTATCAGAACATTTAGTTTCTGTGATGATTAATATTGATAGTTACCTTGAGAGGATTTAGAATATCCATGGACACAGGTCCCTGGGCATGTCTGTGAATGATTTCTAGACTGAGTTAACAGAGGTAAGACTACTCACCCTAAAGATGGTAGACCATTCCATGAACTGGGGTCCTGAGTGCTTACAAAGAAGGCCAGCTGAGCACAAGTCTTCATTGCTTTCTGCTTCCTGGATTGGAATCCTCCAACCATGATTTCTACACTGGATCTGTGGTTGAGATGTTGAAATAAGCCTTGTTTCCTCAAGTTATTTGTGTGGAAGATATTACCACAGCAGCAAAAGCAATGGAAACCATCTAAACCCTAATAGCCTTTCTGAGCTGAGCAGAGCCTCTGCGCACTGCAGCAATGACCACAGTTTGCCGAACAGGGGCACAGGAAGAGGAGGCATGGCATGTATCTTCACCCGGAGGCAGCTGGGGTCCAACCTGCCATTTACTGAGATCCTTAGCTCAGTTTTAATGAACTCCTTTACTCCAGAGTGACTGTTCTACGAACTATATGCAGTCTAGGAGGAGCGATGGAAGTGTGCATTTTCCTGAGCAAAACACACGGTTAAATGACAACCTAAACCCTGAAACACTTCAATTTGAATTATAAAACTTGTCAGAAACATGTCACTGTGCAGTGGTGACATAAAAGGTATGGGGGACATTTTTGCTGTGGTCTTACAATGATGAACCTGTGTGTGAAGCCTCTTTTCTGTCCCAACTCCAGGCTAACCAGAGATCTGCCCTTGATCGCCAGGTTTTAGACATGAAAGACTTTGAGTCTCTCCATGTCCAAGATGAGTGCAGAATACTAATTTGGATACACACGAGACTCCAGAGAAGTAAATCCTTCATTTTAAACTGTTAGTAACCCACTTTTGCAGGGCTTCAACGACCTGAATAAATCTGCTTGGGAAAGTGGTACGCCTTCCTGTCAGACTCTGTGGAATCCCAAGTGGCTTTTCTTTACATAGAAACCAGGTGTGTGAAAGATAAGACACCACACACACACACACACACACACGCACACACTGGAGGGACTGTGTTCACATCGATTTACTCAAAGGTCGAGGGGGCAAGCCTGTGGAGCCAGTGTTCCTCTGACATAGTCTCAGCACTTACTCCTCCTTGACCATGATATGATAAATTATTTTTCACTGGGTCCCTTTGACCATGGTAAGATAAGTATTTTTCACTGGGTCCCACAGCATGGGGCAGCACCCACAGAATGGAGCTTTTCTGAACTTCCCCACTACACACTAGAGCTCTTGGGTGTGGCATCTTTAAAAGGCACAAACAGAAATGGTTATGGGTTTGGTCTGCAGTTCTCAGAAGCATTTTAATTGCCTTTTCACCATCAGCAGATTTTGACTGAGCCTGGACGCAAACCCAAGTTTACATTGCTGATGCCTCCTTGACTTCTGTGTTAAATGAAAGATGCTAACTAGCAGTCAGCACATACCTATCTGCCCTCTCTGCATCTTTCCTGCCCCTGACCCACTCCCAGTGGCAACAGAGGAGCCAATCCTCCATCACTCAAGTCTCACTACCCTGCCATCCTGCTACCCTTCCTCGACCATGCTGTCCCCTTCCTTGACCATGCTGTCCCCACATGTCCCTTCCTCAAGCTTTACCTGACATGTGTAGCTCTGCCTCAAGCACCACTCAGCTCTTCCCTGCCCTCGACTTGGATTGAATACTAAACTGAATAACACTCTATTGAAGGATGCCTTAATTACATTTGCTGTCTTTCATCCAGGTTCTTTCTCCCACATTGGAATCACCCTGCTAGGCCTGGTTGAAGGCAGTTGCTTGCATTTGGTTTCCAGATGCTTTGTGAGATAGATGCTATACATCTGCAGGTTCCTCTCCACCATCTGGTCTACCTCTCCTTTGTGTCTTAACAGCAGGTAGTCTCTATGTCCTTCTACCAACAGGACCTCATCAGAGTTTTTCTAAAGGTTGGCTATTTTTAGATGTTATTTGATTTGGCGCGGGAGGGGGGGGTCCACAGGAAAACTGAAATACACAGAGATTTCCAAACAGCTCCCACGTATGCAGAGTTTACTCCACTGCCAACCTCTCTGGATTTGTTTGCCTTTAATCTGTGAAAGACAACTTGGTTGTTTTCAAATTCTGAACAAAGGTGTTTTGTGTGGGGGTTTCTGTTTGGACCTTTATCCTACCCAGTTTGAAAGTTACTACGGAGAACAATCACAGCCCCCCGAGACAATGATGTGTTTGGCTTTGCATGAAACTATTAAACTACCTTTCAAAGCAGGGGTGCAGTCTGAATTCCTACTTGAAATGACTGAGAGGTTGTTCTCTGTCACTTTCTGTTGCCAGCATTTAGTGATTCAGTGTTCACGTGGGCCTCTGAAATTGACGTGAACTAGTCCCCAGCCAGTCAGTCCTCACCCATTCTCAGGTCATCAGTCTGGGCACCCTTCAGTGCGCTGATCTGCCATGGATATCCCCTCTCTGGGTGCTGTGCTTGTTAAGGCCTTCAGTGTATATGTCAGTCAGGATTTTTTCATTGTCCAGTTTCTCAGTTTTGGGTATAAATCTTTTAGCTGATGTGTCTTTTGAAATGATGTCATCCAAGTCAGTGCCCTTGTTGTCTTTCTCTGTAACTTTCATGAAGCCATCGAGTTTAAATTCTAAAGAAGCCCATTTCAGCCTTTCATGGATCTCAACTTTGAGTTGTTTATAAAACCATTGGCAAACAGTGTTGTCTGAGGGCAGGAGGGAAGCCACTCACACTCCACACAGCGCTACACACATGTGCAAACTGGTAGCACTAAGGGAACTCAGTGGGTTTCTAGAAAAGCACATAAAACTGGGAAATAAAGGTGATTGGAAGGGATTTAATGTGAATTGGAGAGAGAACACTGGGAGGCAGATTTTATAAAAGTACTTTACATGCATTCTCCAAGGATGAAAATGATATGTAATTAAATTAAGAAGCCTCTGACTAATTCAAGGCTATTTGAATATTTTTCCCATGACATCAACTTGTAATTTTCCATTTAGGTCTGAGGTTTATATTCAGTCAATTTTTATAAAGGATGAGAGAATTATGTCAATTCATTTTGGGGCCACAAGGATGTCCTGAGGTTTGAGCATCATTTGTTGAAGGTATTAGTTTTCTCTTGACTCCATTGGCCTGGTCTTCACAGGAGATAAGTTGATTATAATCATGTGAGTCTATTTCTGGGCCCTCTGCTGTTTTTCATTGATCCCACATTTCTGTGTCGGTTCACCAGCGTCTCACGGATGCGCTGGCTGCAGCCTTCTAGGAAGCTTCAAAGTCAAGGGCTATCAGATCATTCATCTTGCTCTGAGATATTGTGTTGGCTGCTTTTGGTCATTCCGCTCTCCATATGGACTGTGAAATCAATTTATTGATATTGCCAAAATAATTTCTTGGGATTTGGGTAACTGAATTAGGAGAAGCTACATATCAGCATTGAATCTTCTTATCCTTGAGCCTGACGCATCTCTTCTTTTACTTCAATCTTCAACCAGTTTCTCTCATCAGGGCATATATTTTTTCTTATAGATATTTTTATATATTTTGATAGATTAATATATACACATTTAATTTTTGGCTGTGTTGATGCAAACACTATGATTTTGACTTCATTTGTTCATGTCTGTACATTGCACTTTGTTTCTTTTGTGTTTAGTAATAATTATGAACCTTGAAGTGAACTCCTCAAGCACTAAACATCTTCGAGTTCACACAAAAGAGAGAGAATGAATATTTTTATTCTTACTTATTTTAACATACTCTTTTTATAAGAGAATAGGTAAGTACACACTTGTTATTCAAAGTGTCATTATGGAAACACACGTAGGGATTCTAAATTTTCTGCTGTAAATGTGGAATTGAAGGGGGTCACAGGCATACTAGTCTAAGCTAGGTCATAACCATTTTTCTGTGACAAAGATCTGCTTTTTGAGATTCCTCACAACATCCCCAGGGTGCTGAGAATCAGCCTAAACAAACATGGTTGGTACAGATAGCCTTCGTGTAAAGCATGATACTGTTTTGGTTCACTGTCCATCTTTAGAATTGACATGGTCTGTGTCCACCTCTGTTGTGTGGGTTTCTGAAAGAATAAGATGTATACTATCCTCTCTGGCCACAGCTCATGTCCACTTCCCAGCCTTCCTGTCTTAGATGAGGCCTTGACTGATGTCTAAATAAGAATGCTACAGTGCTTTCTCTGTCCAAGCCCAGTGCACAGAATTTCCACCGTCTCACTCTCTCCTCTCTTTTGGCAGACCAAAGACACAAAGGTCATGCAGAGCCGTGGCAGTAATGGAAACAGCAATCCCACCTTCTTTCCTTTGACCTTGACTTTATTCCTTTGACCTTGACTTCATTCCTTAGACCTTGACTCAGCTCTGCCCTCTCTTTTATCAGAGTCTGTGGTGTTTACACGATTGACTTGTCCTGCTACACACTCGTGGGGTTCTAGAAGAAGTTTTCTCTTTTAGACATGCTCTGTGCTTGCATTTTATATCTAAACTGACTTATAGTCTGACACACCAGGAGAGAGATCAGACCAGAATGACGTCAATGTGTTCATGCCTACAACATCTGCTCTGGGAAGGTGTGGCAGAGAAGACTGAAGATGTCCCCCACAGGCCTCTCCACACACTGCTCCAAGGCTCCACTCTTTCTTTATTCTTTACTTCTTCCTGGAGGAGACAGGGAGTAATGACCTCATCGCTTCCCCTTTCCTCACTATCCCAGTATCTACATGCCTACAAACACATGTATTAAAGAAAACAATTGATGGGTGTTGTGCATGAATTGATTTTAGGGTGGCTACAGGCATGTGTTTTATATGTGTGTATGTACATATGTTTGATTCTTTCTTTGAGCCAACTCCACAATATTAAAAAATGATAAATAGCATAATCAGGTGACTACTAGCAGAAGAAATCTAAAAGATCAATTCTCTCATTGAAAGAATTCCCAGCATTTAGAAAGATACTTTGTTATTAAATTTTCTCCTATGAAACACTTCAAACTTACAATGTTTTCCATGAATGTTGGTGACAAGATTAAGAAGGGAGTAAGAAACCCACATTTACTGAGGGCACATATGTAGACGAAGGCAACATTGAGAACAATTGGACATAATTACCTGTTTGGGAGTGTGAGTATCAAGCTCATAGCAACTCTGTTTCTAGAAAATTCTCTAAAGAGGTAATGATACGTGTATTAGAGGCATAGCCCCAGAGATGCTCATTCATCCCATGTTATTATGCAGAAAGACCAAGGAGATTATTTTTATATGATAGGCATGTGTGTGAGGACCAGTGAGGACGAATTTAAGAGCCTGTGAATTTGCTAAGTGGAAAGCAACCATTCATACATACACATGGAAAGATATTTGCACTTATTACTCTAAGCGCCAATGTTGAAGGCAGGTCTGTGCGACACAGCTGTAGGTGATCTCACACCACTCTTACAGATACAGCTATTATTTCTAGGATAAACACCTGTGGCTTTTGAAGTAGGAAGGAAAAGATTATCTTTAACCTTAAAAGTACCTCCAAAAGTTAAAATAAAAATAATATGGACATAAAATTCTGTGAGTGTTGGGAGGGAAGATAAGATTTTTTTACAATGGAAAATGCTTTTCAAGTTGTTTTCCAAGTATGATTTTGTATTTCCCATATATGATTTTACCAGCTATTTTTTTAATCTGGCTGGCAATCCATGAGGGTCAAAGAATCCTCATAGACTAGCCATGTTGTGTTTTTACCTCCTTTCGTTGTCTGTAACTCCACTCACTATTCAGAGAATTTTCCAAGTTTTCTCACCATGCGTTGTCAAGGTCTTGTGGAGCAGGACAGCCGAAGTGTTTTTGCTCAAGTGAAAACAGGTCTGCATTTCGAACGCTTCCACTGGCCATGGTCTTTTCAAATCCTTCCCTGCTTAGGTATCTATTTAAACAGCATCTTAAACTCAAGCCGCTGAGATGGGGATAAATGCCTCTACGGGGCACAATAGACAGGAAAACTGCGTGTGGAGGCGAGCTGCACAAGTCGCGTCTATATTAAAAGTTTGACAGAAATTATTTGAGTCAGAGAGGCACGCTGTGGAGATTTTTCTTCTAAGGCTGTTTTGATTAATCTAATCCACCACGACAAATTCACAATTCAATATGAGAGGTGAGGATGCCTGAAGATGCCCTTCTCCATCATCCAAGGGTGAAAAAAAGTCTGTCTAAAAGAGATGAAAACACCACAAGCCTAAGTCGGTGATAAGGATCTGAACTGTGGCTGGCTGAGATAATGCACAAGACAGACCTGGGAGGAGGAGGCTCCTCGCTCCTACTCACACGCATCCACACAGATGGAAACTGGCTTTCGACACTCACCAGAGTCCTCCCAGCAAGAGCCAGCAAGGAGGCAAAAGTCCTGCATGCTCACACCATTTGCCAAAAGAGCATCTATGGGAGCTGGCTTGTGAAGGAGAATTAATGGCTACTTTTTAATAATAGTGCACTTGCATGTTAAGATAATACTCCTAAAGTAATGCTGCTCCATTCTCAAAAGCATTTGCTCCAATGTGCACAGAAGTGAAATTAAATCAGGAGGTGGTGAAGGAAATCCATGAATACAGAACAAAGGTGAATTGTCCTCTCATATTGCTTAGGATTGAGAGCTCACAAAAGTTCTAAAAACATTTCTTGTTTATTTAAAAAGCACCCCAGATTCATCCTAAACTCCCAACCTGTGCATCAGCTCAGTGCCAGACACCCTGCATCCCACCCACCTGCTTTTCCATGCTTCCACTCACAATCATCCATCCATCCATCCATCACACACATCCCACACTTCCAGTTTCTGAGCTACATATCCAGTAATGACCTCCCACCCATCACCCCTGCATATATGCCCCCCCCGGGTCTCCGGCACTGGGCTCAGTGTGCACACTGTGATATACCCACAGACTTAAAGTTGGGGTAAATCAGATGTTGTACCCTGTGAAGTCGGTCACTCAGTTTCTTCACCATGGCCACAGGCATCTTGTGGAGGAAAAGATGGTGTTTTATTAAAATCCCTTATAAAGGATATACCCTATTTTGAGAGGGAGAGAGTGGGAAAATTAACTCTGGGGTTAGTGGGAAATGACCTGAAGTGAAGTCCTGGAAATGTGGAAAGCAAAGAATACTAAACAGAAGAATGAGCACAGGGTTCTGCTCTGAAGTGAAGAGCTTGATGTTCTCAGGAAACGGAAGGAGGGCAGCTCTGGGGGAGTTTGAGGTTTTCGCAGAGGAAAAGTGGAGGAAGAGATGGGAGTGGAGAGACAAGGCCAGTTTCCTCGGGATTTGGTCATCTGCGGGAGATCTTTTATTAGATATGGAGGAGGAAACACGGGAAGGAGAAATACAGCAGACAATGTCCCTGTCTTTAATCCCCACAGAATGTCAGAGTTCATTCTCGGAGGTCAAAATCAAGGAAATTGAAGGAAAGCAGGAGTGCTGGGTCATGCGACAGGAAGAGACTTTTGTTGGGGAAGAGCTAACATTCCCGTCTAAATTCATGTCCATGACCACCCAATCCAGTTGCTGTTTCAAAAGAAGATACCCCAACTGACATTCACAGGAAATGGTAACATTCCATATCTGATATGTTCCATGCTTCCTGGCAAACGAGAGAGCTAATACTTTTTTTGTGCATTGAGGGTCGAAGTATCTTTCATAAGTGGCTTGACTCTTTGCATGTGTCTTTCCCACAAGACTTTTGTTCCAACTCACGTGTTTGCATTCTTGAGGTCATGGCAAGGCAGCTCATGTCATAGTGGTAGGGAAGCTAAGAGACATAGAGGAAGAGGCTGGGTTTCCACTATCAGTTCCAAGTGCAAATCCCAGGACCTCAGTTTTTCCAGGGTGGTGCTTCTTTTGCGTCATCCTGGGGACTAAGCACTTGACGTAGGACTTCAAGGGAACATTTATCAGAAGTGATTCAGAGCCATTCCTGTACATCATGGCTTTTCCTGAGCTCTAAAAGCCACAATTTTCATAATGGACATCCAGAGTCTGTTCATTAAGGCTGCCAGTGTCCATAAAGAAGAGCTTCTGCTTCCCTGTCCTTCGTCATCCTCACACAAGTTATACGACAGAGAAATGCTCATTCTCACTTCTCTGTGGAAGTTCTCCTTTGAAAAAGGCTAAAGAGAAAACACTCGCATTTCCTTCCTGGCACATAACTTGTTAACGCAGTCAAAAGCCCCAATGAGAGTACTCCAAAGCCAGCAGACACAAAGCCATCCTGCAAATTCTGGCTTGGTTTCTACACAGGAAGTGTTTTGTTTTTGTTGAGTATTGACAACTGTTCTGGGTAAGCAGCTGTTCACTAAACAGGAGGAGAAAAGTAGAATACAGTGGGTCCCCTTCTCCCAGCTGGGCTCCAGCGTCCACACAGGAGCTGACATCAGAAAGGGGATGGTTAGCTTTCTGTCCACCTCTCAGTTTTAATTGGTTTCATGTAGTATGTTCTAATCATATCCCCTACTTCTTCCCTACCCACCCAACTCTACGCTGTCTCTTTACTATTCTAAGCCCACCACATTCAGTTTGTTCTGCCACTATTCTCTCAGGTGGGTGAAATTCTCTAGTCAAGACTAGAGAAAAGAAGCGTTGATGGAAGGAGGGGGGGAGACCAAAGGAGTGTGCACTGGGGTCAGAGGAGTGGGGGAAGGAGGAGTAGAGAGATTGGGGGAAATGGGAAACCAACCAAAAGAGAAAGGGTTACCTGATACATGCTGCCCAAGGTTATCCTCTAGCCTTGACACACATGTGAACATATATGTGGATTATGCACACATACATGTGAGCATGTCCATATGCAAAATTAGTAACTTTATGTAAATTCCTACAGTACACGGGTTGACTCATTCTCCGGGGTTCTATGACAGCATTCTCCTTCAGAGCCCTATCATGTGTGTAACGAAACAGCTGTGGCAAGCTCCTAGCAATCGGATGTGTCTGTGCACACACAAACTAAAGTGCCCACCAGAGGTGGTATCCCTCCCCAAGGCTTTGCTAAACCATCCCTGCCTGGCCTACTTGGGATTGTATAGAAATCAAGTGTCACACACTGCGAAGTGCTTTCTCGTTTAAAATATAAAATGTCCACTTTCAGAAGAAGAAAGTTCACGCCTTACTCCACATAACACAGTGCACAGTGGAATTCTTCCAAGAGCCCAGAACCCAAGATAGGTTGTGTGTCTGCTGTGGAGTGGGCTTCACTCTGGTCTCAAGAGTTCAGCTCAGAGACATAGATTGTTTACTGAAAAAAAATCCTTTTTTTTTTCATTTGTATTTTAATAAATGATGCTTGCCTGAAGTTCAGAGAGTAAAACAGTGGCACTGGCCAGCCTTACAGACCAGGCAGTGCAGTGGTGACTCACATCTTTAATCCCAGTAGCTACACTAGTTGCCATAGAAATGATGCAGTAGTGGTGCATGTCCTTAATCCCAGAACTAGAGAGGATTATAAAATGGGAGGAGACAACTCTCACCCACAGTCTCGTTCTGAGAATCCTGGAGGCAGGATCGCCATTGGCTGGCTGTTTTGCTTTTCTGACCTCCAGGTTGAACTTCAATTTCTGTCTCTGGGTTTTTATTAATCGTGCTACACACAAATCCCTTAGGATGACTGAAAACTACTGGTGTGGCCTGAAAAAAATGTGACTTGCATATGCGAGACACAGCAATGACCAACATCCAGTGGTTTCGCTTGTTAGCTCAGACACACGAAGGTCTGTGTTACTTTATCAGCTCACACTGGCAGCCCACAGAGACAGCTCCGTGGTTAAGAACACTGACTGTTCAATTTCCACCACCCATGTGGTGGCTCAAACTGTCTGTAACTCCACTCAAGAGGATCCAAGGCTCTCTTCTGGCCTCTAGGGGATACACAGGCACACAGACTTACACATATAATATAATTTAAAAAACAACTTATTTTGGAGGCATTTCACATAGAGTTGCAAGCTTTGTCTTTCAGACTCTGAATATTGTTAAAGATTAGAATATTATACTGTGAAAACACCCACAGAGAGGGGGAGGGAGAATTTTGTCTATTTTAGTCAGCTTCCCACGTTGAGAATATTAACGTACCTATTAGAATATGACACAGTGCCTGTGATGGGCCATCACTGAGTCTTCGACAGTGTCCTGGTTTCCTGGATTTAAGGATAATGGGAAGCTCGGGGTGAGGACAAAAGAGCAGAATTTCATTTTCAATAATACATCCGTGGCTTCTCACATTAGGATAAAGGGCCATTAAGAGGGCTTTACCTTTTATGAGATAATTTCATTTTTTTTTGCTCAATTTTGAGCCAACGATGACAAAATAATTAAAAGATGTTTTGCCCTCATGCTTCATGTCATCAGCTTTGAGACCTCAGCCTCAGGTGTGAAATTTCCTGGAACAAATCCCACAGCTTGTCTTTCGGCTTCCATGGAGTACAGAGTTATTCCTCTTCCTGTTCTCTTCCCAGCTGTTTTCCGTGGTGTCTCTGCCGCTGGCTATAGGTATGAAGAATGAGGGGCTGGTCAGTTGGTTCTGGTCAAGGGGCAGAGCCTTTCTGTTGTGGTCCATGATACCTCTGGGTTCACCTGCCCCTTGGGCTTTTACATTCTTTAAACTGTCATAATCCCTCAAGGTGATGTCATGATGCTAGCCGACAGTGACCTACAGAGTTCCACTCAAAGCTCAGGGAATACTTGAGAGTAACCCAGGCTGAGGATGCCTCTCTCCATGGCTCAGCCTTCCTCCAGTGTGGGACAGGTAGCCCTGTCTTCAGAACCAAGTCCAGAGAGAGAGGCACCTTCTCCTTGTGGTTCCGTTTGTGGGCGCAGACTTGCTGCTATTGCTGACTCACAAAGAGAAGAGCTGTGGGTTTGGAGGTGGTTTGACTTTGAGAGCTCTCTTCTCCTTACGTGGCTTTTGCCTGTAGTGTGATTTGGTTTCTTCACAAAAGACTTTTGGTTGGCTGAGTTATACATCAACTGCTTTCAGAACATGGTTGAAACCCAAAAGAATCACAAAGCCCCAAATTATGGTGAGACTTGGATCATGCCGGAATACCCTAGTGAGTTGCCTGCATTCTTCACCATGAGCATATCTACGTGGGGATTTCTGCTTCTGCTTCTGCTTCTGGGGACATTCTCTTGGGAACTAGGACACGTCTTTCAGAGATATCTCCCATCTAAGTTGCTCCACAGAGCATTAATCTTTTCTCTGCTGCCTCTCTAACCAGCCCAGTGAGTCTTTGTGCAAAATACAACATTTTCTGTAGCTAGAGCCACAGTCTGGGGTTGTCACATCTTGCAATGCTGACTGCCAATGGCCTTGTGCATTTTCTTAGCCCTGCAGTGGCTGCCTGAAACTCTGGGACAGGCAAGCTGGTGGCTGATGCATCTCCAGTCATGCACACTTGAATGCCCATTGAGGCATAAGTCAGTTTATGGACTCAGATCAAACTCCTCGATTTAATATTCCAAAATACTTCCCTACCTCTTAAGTAGCCTTGTTTCCTGCCCCTAACACTGTTCAATGTGAACCCCGTGCCACTTCCTGGATCCCTTCCCCATCCCTGGAAAGGTTTCTTTCTATTGGACATCCCTCCTATCTCCTGGAATGCTTTTCAGTTTGGTTTTCTTTCTCCGGTGGACTCCACATCCACCAGGCACGAGATCCTTCGGCAGATATGGGGCGTTCCCTACCCTGTGCATCCACCTGCACAGCTATCAGCTTGCATTGTCGACAGGATGGCCCCCTTCCCTAGTGTCACATGGCACTTGTGTAGCCAATAAGGCTGAGCCTAGAGCACGGAGCAGAGGGTGCCCTGGGGGCAAGTGGTTCCCATCACTTTGACTAGTGATCATCGCCTTCCCATGGCTTCTCCCTTATTACTCCATACGGGTGTCCTTTGTTTTTCTGTTGCTGAAAAACAACCACACTTTTATAATGAAGCTGCAATATGGAGGAGTCTAGCACCACACTCACCCTTGAGTCAATTTAGTGATAACTACTTGGTATCTAATGGTTCAGGAGATGTGCTAATTTCAATTTCATATCTCTTATGCTACTTAGGGAGAGAGGGAGGGGCATGCCTCCTGTTATTAACTCTCATGGAGAATGAAGAGGGTGAGATAAAATTTCATTGCTATGATTCGATTTTGCTTTTATGCTAAAGTCAGCTGGATGGGGATGAGCTCGTCTCTGTAGCCTCGGGAGTAATGCGCCTAAAATCATATCAGCCTCAGATGAGCCAACGGCAAATGGGATATTTAAGGTACCATGAAAACTCCAAGTGGCCCACGTTGCCTTGGCACCACCGGAATAGGCATTGGTGAGAAGGGTGGGGCTGTCGTTGCTCTATTCTTGCTGATTCTGATAGCCTTGCTGTTTTTGGAGAAGGGAAGCGTGACGGAAGTTCTCATCACAGATCAAAGTTGCATGCTTCTTGAAACCACATATGCAATGGTCTAGAGGTGAGAGCCATCCAAGTGACCTTCCACCTTGCCTGGCCTCTCCATGACTTGTCCTTTGGATCGAGAGCCTGAGCAGACCTCATCCTAAACAGAGACTGAGCCACAACTTTTGGGAAAATCAGATGAACACCGTCACTGTCGCTGTCAGGAGGGAACTGTACTTCTGTTCTGTGCTCTGTCCCCGACATGATGTCATCCTGGCTATAATATACATAAATACAATTAGAAGTGTTGGGTCTTTTCAAAAGAAGAAACATTGCCATCTCAAAGCAGGTGAGAGGCAGAAAATGGTTTCTGTGGCGGGGGAAGGGACCAGCAGGACTTGCTGAGCTGCCATGATTTAAAAAATCAATATTTGCCACATAATACACAGACAGTCCCTGTTTGCAGAAAAACCAAGTTAACACTAGACTTCTTTTGTCCCACGAAGGTCAGGATCAAATGACAAAATGAGGAGAGAAGGCTGCAGACGAGGGTTTTCTGTACAAGGAAAGGGAGCCTCTTGACTGGGGACTTCCTCAGACTCCCTCACGTTGAGGGTGCAAACATCAGTTATCCCTTTTGCTAATAAAGCGTCCCATTTAAAACAACTAGGTTTGAGACACAAACTTGTTGATTAAAGACACAAAAGGCTCCAAGAATCAGTCTTGATTTCTACAGAGAGGGAGAAGTAATTTCACCAAGAAAAGTCCTTGCAGAAACCAAAAGTCTTGGTGTTCCCCTAGTTTCCTCTCCTTTGAAGTGACAGCCTGCTGACTGCATTTCCAAGCTTCCGGGGCAGCAGAAATCAGAGTTCACAGCCCCATAGACAGCACAGAGAGGCCTCTCATGCACTGGGGAAGAGGGAGCAGCCACCCCAGTCTTGGGACAGCATGGTGAGCTGACTCAGGGAGAGTCACAGCCTGTGGAGAGAGACAAGCCTGCACTAACTTTGCTCTAAAACCCAGGTAAGTGGAGGCGGCGTGACCTCACACACATCACATTCACAGGGATAATTAGTCTCCAGGCACAGGCATCATCCCTTGCCTCTTTAGGATTCTACTTTTCCCAAAATCAATATTAAGGAGATAAAACATCTCTTCAAGGGTCAATTGTTGAGAAGAAACCAGTGGCCCTTTCTGTGGATGATTTGGATCAATATAACATTCCTGAAGTGAGTGCAGCTGTAGGGATGGAACAGACACAGCCGGATGAGAGCAATGCAGGTTAAGGTGCAGGTACTGCCCGTGTAGATGTAGACACCGAGGCCTACGTTAGATCGCTACAGCACATAAAGGTGTGAGCAAGGAACTTGATACTGATATCCATAAACACATACCTATGTAGATAGATTAGACACAGGTACTGGCATAGATTGCATCGATGCTATAGATACAGATATTGACTTAATATACATATATACGTATATATATATATCAAGACACACACACATATATATACTTTATGTATGTGTTGTGTTTATATATATTGATGCGGAGGAAAATATCAATCACGGACTGGGAACTCGCTAGATGAAGTGCTGACTATGCAAGTGTGAGGATCGGAGTTTAAATCTCAGAAACTGTGTGAAGTTTGTCACAGGTCATAATAGAGCATGCCAGTAATGGAGATGCTCCTTTGGGGAGGTGAGGAGTTGAGGTAGGAGAATCCCCAGAAATGCTTAGTCAAGCGCCTCAGTGTCCACTGCAGTGCACATCAGAAAGTGAAGAATGACATCCAGACTTGTCCTCTGAGTTACACACACACATACACACACACACATGCACGCACGCACACACACACGAATACACGCATACCATACACACACCTTATAAATATGCAAACTCAGTCTGTTCATACAGGTATTTACAGGGAAAACATAGACACATTGAAAGGTGTACATATATGTCCACCTAGGTTTACAGGTCAATCAAGGAACCTTTGCCTCCTTGGCATGGACACATGGGGCAGGTTTGAGCTGAAGGCACATTGGATAGAAAATATCTGATTGTCCCAAAGTAGACACCCAGTTCCCCTCCCCACTCTGCTCTCACCAAATTTCTCAGATCAATCATTTATACACACACACACGCACACACACACACCTACCTACAGTCTCTAGCTAGGAGAGTTGTGTGTTTTACTTTCTGAACATGAAGGGCTCCATGTCAGCACATGGGCATATACAGAACATTTCCAAGAGACCATTTCAGACCAAGGACAGCAGGGCTTACTCTGGGCTTACATCCCATCCAACAATAAAAGGGATAAGCTCATTGATGTTGTCTATGACACACGCAATAACATGCTGGCTCATTCATCCCCATGAGTGTCTGCAGAACTGTATAAGGAGCAGCCTGGGCAAGATGTAACTGATTAGAATATCTGCTTTAGTCAATGGGACACTTGTCACAGAAGGAGAGGACTAACCTTGAGGAAAATGCATGAAATGAGAAATGGGAAACTTCTGGAATATAGCTACTTGCATTCATTACTGGAAATATTTGGCAATTTCATATGTGTGTTACAACATGTGCAAACACACACACAGACACATGAAACAGTCCTTGTTACATTCACAAAGGCACACTGTGGTGCTCCAGAAATATTTGTCTATCTGCCCCACCCATAGCCTGGGGTGGATATTTTTATTTACTAATGGAGATGAAACGTGAAACAGAGATACACCCAGTACCTCTGGTCTCAGAGTTGCTGCGATAGCCTTTCAACCCAGGCTCCTGAACACTGCTGTGTGCACTTTGACCCGGTGAAGATGTGAGGCTCCGGAAGGGCAATTGTCTGTGGCTGGCTCTTCAGCTCCCAGATGCACCCACCATCCCCAGAGGCTGCTTGTGAATACAGAAAACGCCATAGCTGAGCATCACAGACTTGAGTGACCATCCTTTCTCTGCAGCCTTTTCATCACGAACCCCCCATCAGGTTCAGGGGAAAGGGTGAAATTGTAAGAAATGATGGTAGAGCCCGGGGTGCACAAACACATTATTTAGAAAACAGCTTTGCTTATAAAAACCAGAACATAATCTAGTCCCCCAAAGATGACACATAAAAGGCGTATCTAAGTATTTCTCATGCTTTACTGTGATACCTCCTTAATGTTACGCACTTCAGCCACCCAGAAAGTTAGCTTTGAAAGTTCTCTTAACGCTGTCTTTGGAGCTGTGCATCAAAGGGAATGGAGATGGAAGCTTAACAGCAACTTAAGTCCCATCTGTTGCCAGACCACGGCGGGCTCAGGCAGCAGCCAGTGCAGAGCCCTGCAGACATCACTTCCTGGTACCCTTTACGCTGTACTCGTGTGCTCTGTCTTATGACAAAGCACTACAGAGCATCTGCTTGGGTCCCCAGGCACTGTGAGGAGGAAAATTGAGATTTCTATTTTATGGTCACATAATGAAGACTTCTCTTTAAACTGAGTCTTTAATGAAAGCAGCAACTCTAACGTGCAAATGTGTCTTCAGGCCTCCTGTGCATTCCAAAGGGAAGCAGTGGGGAATCCACACAGTCTAAACTTTCGAGCACCATTGAAGTAGAATTCACCTTTTCTTCACGGGGTCTCTTACCTTTCTGTCTTATTGTATATGCTGGGTAGGTGTGGGTTTGTGTGTGTGTGTGTGTGTGTGTTCATCTACATGCAGCTGCATGTATGTGACACACACAGATGGAAGCCAGAGAAAATGTCAGTTTTCATCCTTGGCTTTAAGGCTAGCCTATAGCTTGACAATAACTTAAAGCTGGTTGCCTAGGGGGCTCCATGGATCCTCCTGTCTCTGCCTGGGATGACAAGTGCATGGCGCTGCACCTGATCTGATTACATTGGTGCTGACGATCAAATTCAGGTCTTCATGATTGCATAGTGCCAGTCACATAGATCACATTAACTGTAATTTCTCTGCCTTTTAAAGATGTTGTATTAGTTCTATAGGAATTTCCTTCACTATAATTCAGTCCTATTTATCCTTTTAACACCTCCCTATCCTTCCAACTCTGTATCCTCATATGTCTCTAGACTCTACAGAGTCCAATTTGTACTGCTCATTCACTCTTGAGTGTGTGGCCTTCAACTCGACAGGGGTTACCTACCAAGGGACACAGTCTTAAAGAAAACTGACGTTCATTATTCTGACAGCTAGAGATTGTTGATAGCTCCTCGGCTATGGGTGGGACTTGGTGCCCCTCTTCCTTCAATGCTGTGACTTTTGTCTGCTGTGAGCTACTCAGATCTTGTACCCACTCTCACAGACATTGAGACTTCTAATGTGTTGTTTCCCTTTTGTGTATGTGAAGTATGTGAAACACTACTGTTTTGTGGTTATTCACCACCTCTGGATCTTACAAACTTTCCAAACCTTTCACAAAGATCTCTAAGCCCTGGAAGGATGGATGTGATATTACTGTCCCATTTAGCGTTATGATTCTGGAGTCTCTGTATGTTGGCCAGCAGCGAACCTACTGTCCCCATCTACTGAAAACAAGCTTCTCTGGTGAAGGTTGAGCAGTTCACTATGCATCTAAAAATTTGGGGGTATATATCCAAAGGATGCTCAATTGTGCCACAAGGACATGCCCTCAACTATGTTCATAGCAGCATTGTTTGTCATAGCCAGAACCTGTAAACAACCTAAATGGTCTCAGCCAAAAAAATGGATAAGAAAAATGTGGTACATTTACACAATGGATTACTTACTACTCAGCAGAAAAAAAAAATAACAGCATCTTGAATTTTTCAGAAAAATGAATGGAGCTAGAAAACATCATTTGAGTGAGGTAACCCAAACGCAGAAAGACAATTATCACATGTACTCACTCATAGGTGGTTTTTAAACATAAAGCAAATAAAACCAGCCTACAAACCACAATTGCAGAGAACTTAGACAACAATGAGGACACTAAGAGAGATTTACATAGATCTACTCTATATGGGAAGTAGAAAAAGACAAGATCTCCTGAGTAAATTGGGAGCATGGAGACCTTGGGGTAGTAGAAGGGGCGGGGGGGGGGGGGGAAGAGGCAAGGAGGGGAGCAGAGAAAAATGTAGAACTCAATAAAAATCAATAAAAAAATTAATATTAATTCATGTAGCAGAGTAATACCAATAAGTTTTCACCTAGGAACTTTCTGGTCATGGGTTCTTAGTCATGATAATGGTGCCAGGCACGGGCTTCATCTTGTGAAGTGGACCTCAACTCAAACCATAAAGTGGTTGATTATACCCATGACATGCATGCCACTCTTCCAGGGAAGGTTGCTATTGTACCTCACAGACTTCAATGCTGGCTCCTAGTGATGAATTGTTAGTCTCTAGTAGCACGTGCAACACCTTCCAGAACTATGAAAGGTATTCAATAGGAATAATGCTTTGAGTTAGTACCAACTTGGTTCCTCCATGTTCTATTACTCGACTACATAATATCTTATTGAATAAGTCTTACCATCAAGGTCTGGAGGATAGCCAAGATCATTCACCGTAACTTGTAATGTGTGGGGGTCTATGGGAGCTCATTGTCTAACAACTCAAAATGAAGAAACAGAAACCTGCACTTGAGTTTCTTTTTGTTACCCTGTGGTGTCTAGTGGGACAATTATTGCCCTGTTATAGGGTAGCTCCACTTAAATTCTTTCGTGTGTGTGTGTGTGTGTGTGTGTTTTAGGAAGCTCTGATAGCAATAAGTTTCTATGTGACTTTTCTGAAAAGTGGTGTTAATCCCTCCCTGTATTCTTCTGCCCTTCCCGTCTATTCCTTACTTCCTTTAACCATCCCTAATCCATTATTCCCCTTTATGTTTTTATGCCACTGGGTGGTTCTACCTCCCCACCTTGAGAATCCCCCCAAGCACAACTTTTTACTAATCACCTGACCTCTATAGATATTCCAAATGATAAACACACATATCATGTGTCTTTTGGATCTGGGTTACCTTTCTCAGAATTTTTGTTTTGACTTTCATCCCTACACTTGTGAATTTCATTTCTCTTAATGGACAAATAACATTTCATTATGGAAATGCACTGTATTTTTATTATTCATTCATTAGCTGACGGACATCGAGGCTGTTTCCAGTTCCTGGCTACTATGAACAGAGCAAAGTGGACATGGATGATGAGATGCCTCTGCAGTAGGTTATAGATAGAGCACTTTGTGTATTGGCCTAAGAGTGGTATAGCTCAATTTTATGGGAGATGTATTTCCAGCATTTGAGGAAAATCTATACTGATTTTCACAGTGGCTGCACCAGGTTTCACCACCACCAGCAGGGAATAAGTGTTTCTCTTTCTCCAGCTCCATGCCAACATTTGTCACATTTCTGCTTAGAATTTTAGATCTTCTGACTGGGGTGAGATGAAATACCAAAATAGTTTCAATGTCTCCCTACCAGCTACAGTATTGAACATTTTATAGTGGTTGGTCCTCCACCGCATGTATTTTATCCTTTGAGTAATCAGGCTCTCTTAGACACTAAGCAAGGCAGGACCGATACTGAAGAGGAAACAGAGTCAGCAAGCTGGGCCACATGAAGCTTGTGCTGTACTCACAACTCTCCTTAAACATGTGGCCAAGCCTCTGTGGCAAGTCTGTGCAAGGGCTAAGGGAGAGTCATGAAGCATAGGTTGGTCACTCTTCATCTCCTGGCTCGAGTCCTTGTGTATCCTAGCTGCACCCAACATGCGAGAGAGAGAGAGAGAGAGAGAGAGAGAGAGAGAGAGAGAGAGAGAGAGGAGTCTCTGGCTTTCTTTTTTGTAACTACTGTCTAGTAAGGAAATTGTGCATATATTCTCTCCTTGTAGGCAGAGACTTCTCCTCAGGAACGGTGGCCAATGAGTCTTTCGCTATAGCAGAAGGGACCTTAACTATGCTGGGCTAACAGAACTGATCCCAAGCACCTGTCCAAGTGGTCTATCAAATAAGGATTTTATTCTGAATAAAAAGGTAGGAACCTCATGGCTCCCCTTGCTTTCAGGAACAAGGCAGCTTAGTGAAGGTCAGGACATCACAAAGATGCCATGAAAGCAGTAGCCAAGCCCACAGTTATCCCAAGAGTGAGAGCCCTGACTTCTCCCATAAGAGAGGAGGAGGGAAGGATCCTCCCAGGCCACAGCACCACAGCAGAGGATTAACTTGTGCCTTTCACTTACACTTTTGTTTTCAAAGAACGTGAGTTGATGTAACCCAGAGATGCCACCTTTTCCCCAGGAAAGGCAGCTCTGCTATCAGTCACCCACCCAGCAAGCCCCTTATGGGAAATTCAGTTTATCAAGATTGCATGCAATAGACAGGGCTATTTTGAAAGTCAATGTCTGGCTCTTTTTTGAAAGCTTCCCTTACTGTGTGTTTTTAGATGCAAGCTTCAACTGTCAGAGTTGTGTTGCTGTTGATAAAGCCAGCCTGGGATTGATGCCCAGAGGGTGGTCTGACTTGAAATTATGAGACAAAACTTGAATTAAATTAATTCTTTCATAGCTCAGGGAAGGAAGGCAAAGAGAACACACTCTCAGGGATGCTTGAATAGATAATCTATAATTGTGATTGGTAGCTGGACGGCATGCTATCTTAGATTAATGGCATTTCCTACAAACTTAGTATTTATCAAGATAATATTTTTCACCATATTTGAGTTTCCTGGCCTCCCAAGAGACTCACCGGCAGCATACATAATGTCTCTACACTCAAATTGCCATTTTGTGTCACAGCACACACTAGAGAGCAGAATGGCTTCTCTTTAGCCAGCTAGATGTTCACGTTGTAAACATCTGTTGGTTCTGCAATTTCTGACAGAAAAAATTCCCATTTCAATGTAGCTACTACAGATCCTACAGACATCTTAGGGGATCCTTAACAAATAACATGGTTATACAATTGACCTCCGAATTTCTAAAAGTCGTAGAACATAAATGGGCAGTTTCTTTTTGATGTCATGAGAAACGTTTTAGTGTGAGTGGTGATGGCTGTGTGGCTTTGCAAATGTACTAAAATCCAATGAATTGTTCATCTTATAAAGAGAGGATTGAGAGGGAGTGTGTATGCTTGTGTATACTGACTTGTTCATGTGGCCTGCTCAACCTGTTTTCTTACAGAACCCAGGTCCATCAGCTCAGGAATGGTATAATTGATCATGTACTGGGCTCTCCCTTATCAATCATTCATTAAGAAAATTTTCACATTTGAGATTTCCTTTCAGATAACTCTAGTTTGTGTGATCTAAGACTAGCCTGCACATAAATGTTCTTGATGATCCTCTAGAAGTTGATGGTAAGACCCCTATTACTTAAGATACCAAATCCTTGAGTTCTAAAGCAGAGCAATCAAGAGATTACTCACCTAGATGTTTCATCCATACTTCAGCGTCATGGTGTGAGAAGTTGCCATGTGTGCCACTAGAGGGTAAAAGTCATCGGTCTCCTCCAGTTATCAATCCTACATTAATAACCGACCTGATGAGGCATGCTACTGCTGCAACAGTGGCATGGACATCATGGGAGCAACCAGCCACTTTCTGAATTAGATTTAAGGCTCATTCCACAAGATGAGACCCATATTTGCAACTGTTATTGCAGCCAAGAAGCTACAAATAGAAAAATCACAGACTCTAGGCGAGAACCTGCTGGTATTATTCTGCTAAATTGATACAATACTAAATGAACTCCTAATGTCTTAACATTGCGTCCATAAAGTAAGGCATTACTCAGTCTTTATCAGAGAAAACTTTGTGTGTGGTAGACGAAGAGTAGCACAGATATCTACCACTGCCCAAGAGTCAGGAACTAAAAGGCTGCAGAACGTTCCATCATAAATGGAGCATTTATACACCCTGTCCTCTAAAGATTCAGGGATCACTGCAGAAAAGAGGGGAGAAAAATGTAAGAGTTATGGATAGTAAATGACAGCAAGGAAACTGCTTCTGGACACAACAGGGCAGCTAAAATAGGAAATAGCAGTTGTTGCTATAGCATGGACAAGTCCTTTGTGAGCCCAAGCCAGACAAAGTCAAGCAGAAAGGGAAGTTAGGCATGAAGATGCAGCCCTCATGGAAGAGCCATATATAGCTGATAGTTGGAGTGAGAGGAGAGGCCAGTTTTCATTAACGGTGTAGCCCCTGTTAAGTTCATCACATTCTAGTAATGTACCCAGTGATATTTGGGTTAAATAAATTGGCCTTAATGAGGAAGAAGAGACCCAAAGTTGGGTAAGAAGTAAGGGGTGCATCTGGGAAGAGGCAGAGAAAGAAGGATGAGTGTGATCACAAACTGTGGAATGAAATTCTCCAGTAGCTAATACAAGCACTGATGAGCCTTAATAGATAAGACAAAAGGAAACTAAACTAAATACATACATTGAAATGAAACTCTTAGAAATAAAATGTTTGAGCCTCCCAAAGTAGGCAGAAGGGAAAAGAAAGTGGGGGAGAAGATGCCTGAAAAAAAAAAAAAAACAATAAAATGGAAAACTTAAGCCATGCTATTATAATGTTAACTAAATTGAATGGTATAACTATGCCAATTTTAAAAGGGTAAATCACTGGGCAGAGGTGGCACACACCTTTAATCCCAGTACTCTGGGAGGCAGAGGCAGGCAGATCTCTGGGTGTTCAAAGTCAGCCCCATCTACAAAGTAAGTTCCAAGACAGTCAGAGCTGTTTCACAGAGAAACCCTGTCTCAAAGGAAGGAGAGGAGTAAACTGGGTGTGGTAGCACATGCCTGTAATCCCTATGTTTAAGGGTTGGAAGAAGAGGATCAGGGGTTCAAAAACATCCTCAACTATCTAATGAATTCAGGGCTACTCTGACTCTCTCTCTTTCTGTCCAGTTCCTATTTCTACATATTCCTCTAGCTTCACTTCACAATATCTACCTTCCTAAGCAATGCATCTGGATTTTGCATATCAACAGTACCCTTTTGTTATGTTAACTGGTGTTTCAAGAGTAAATAAAAGTAGACTGCGTGATCCATGTGTCTTGGGGGTCAGTGCAGAAATAGACTCATGTTTGCTCCACTCTGTGTGTACTCACACATGTCCTGGGCCTCAGTGTGGACTGAACTGTCTGTTGTAGCACTATTCATAATTCTAAAAGTGCCTGTCAAACCTCTGTGTCTTGTGGACATGAATTTCAAGGTGTCAGGTGTGGCTGGTGTCAGCTCCGGCCATTTCCAGAGAGAGTTCACTCTGGCAAAATAGTTATGTCTTAACTAGAGTACTTCTTACAGATACTTAAAAATAAACAATTTAAATAGGCTCCCAAATGCCAAGTGACCCCTGACACCTTTGCTCTCAGTTTCTAAAATGCTCATTGCAGGTGATGTTCCACACACAGAGTCTGCACAGACTCTTGAACAGGTGCAGTGTTCACACTCCTTATGATACATACACGTTCCTAGAGAAGATCCCACACACTCAGAAAGATCCATGTCTTTTCCCAAAGCCTGTTTGGGAAATCCCAAGGCTTGGATTGTATGTACCATTCCAAGGGAAGATGGAGTGTTAAATGTTGGGTTTTGAAGGTACAACCTGAGCATGCTTGCTTCAAGCCTGGCCAGCTTTAAGAGGGATGTGAGTTTTTTCAGGAGCTGAGGCTTTCAGTTCCCATGTCTTCTCACGAGCCACTCAAAGGCACACTCTAAAAATTACAAAGAAGGATTGCTATTTAGTGTTTTATCATATTGGATCTCACCCATACTGTGGGCTTCATGTTAGCATCTTCAGGGAAAACATACACTCTGAAGCGGACATCCACATGGACCATCACTTTTCCTCTGCAGTAGACAGCACAGAGCCTTGCCTCTCACAATCATTTGAATGGCTGGGCCATTCTAGAATCACCTTCGGCTTCCAATACCACCTGCCTCTCACATGGCTCAGCTCCACACCGAGGCAAAACCATCCATGATCTGCCTTTTGAGAATGAATCATTGTACCTTACAGCCTGGAGGCCACCTTTGTGTCAATCTGCCTTCGGAACTCTTGAGAATGTGCTCTAGTGGGGTCTCACTGGATCAGTTGCCTCCTGTCCTGCTGCTTCCGTCATGGATATCACTTTGTGGTATGAAGCTGAAGCTAGGGGATGAATGTGGCACAACCTCTCTGGTGATTTGCACCGCATCAGAATTCTCTGTGAATGAAATCGGCTGAGTGTGCCAGGAAAGATGACTGAATCCTCAGTGTCGGCAGGCCAGGCTGGAAGGGGCGGCTGTTGGGATGCCCTAGCTCCTAGCACTGCCTAGGTGCAGAAGGCTGTAGCTATTAGAATATCCAAAGAACCACCAAAGCTTAGGCATCAATGGAGTCAGAGTAGGGCACCATGGTGAGGAGGAGAGAACTTCTGGCTGCAGCAGGGTGATAGGAGGAGGCAGGACCCTGGACAGAGCCAGGGAGGCCTGAAGCCTTATAGGGAGGGCCTTGGGGAGAACAAGATGTTGTTGGAGGAGAGAGGCACAGATGGGACATGGAACCTTGGGAGGGGTGTAGTACTAAGAGTATCCGGCTGTTTCCATGTCCAGGAGTGCCTGTCAAATGCTACAGAAGGACTTTGGCTTCTGTGTTCCCAGGGAAGTTCTAGAAAATAAGCTCAGAGGCTAGAGTTTCTGAGAAGTGTAAAACAAAGCCTCAACTCTCAGAACTTAAGAAATAAAGACAGCAAATACAGGATTTCTTTCTTGAAAAGACTGGGTCTTTGAGGGTTATCAACAGCAACAGAGGGTCAAATGACTTGACCAACAATAAACCACCAGGGAAAGGCAGGTTCAAGTGTGAGATCCATCAGACAGACACAGAAAAACCACTGTGTTCATTAGTAACAATAGTCAACTTGATCTAGAATCAAGGATCTAGGAGCACCAAAACCACAAACCTCTGGCCACAACTCAAAGGGATTTTATAGCTTGAGCAAACTGAGGAGGGAGGACCCACCCTGACTGTGGGTGGTATCACCATTTGGATCAGGTCCTGGACTGAATAAAAAGAAAAAAGCAGCAGAGATGGTAACCATTCTCAGTGTCTGTCATGGATGCCTTCCCGGAGATTATTCTATTTTAGCATAGTTTTTCTGTTTAATTGTTTATTTATTTATTTGGGGTTAGCACATGCATATGTGAAAGCAGGGTCTCATCTTCCAATGAGTGTCTACCAGGGGCTGAACTCGGGCTCTCAGCCTGGAGTCACATACAGTTATTCACTGCGCCAGCTCTCCAGATTCGAATCCTAGTTTCTGTGTATTACAAAGTAGTACCTTTAAGAATTAAAACTCTCTGCTGGGACGAATACTGCTTCACCTCATAGCAGAGGAGGTTTCCAAGATGCTGGGCACTCACACTCACTTCAGTGAAACCCTTCCTGAGCCACCAAGACAGCCCACAAACCTGTGCAGCTGGAGCCTGCAGGGGATCACCAGTTGTGAGCATCACTACTAACCCTCTATATATTTCTCAGATCCTATTCTGATCTGATCTGATCTGATTCTGAGTCACAGAAGAGGAAGGTTACTAGGCAACTAACATTCATGGACTATAAAAGATCCACCTTCTGCCTAAATCCAGTGTCTCCCACCCTGTGCCTTTGCCTGTTTGCTCTCTCTTTCCTCTCTCTAATACCATCTTTCTCCAGTCTCAAACCAATAATTACTCTTTTGATTTAAGGCCAACTTCACAAGCTGAGACCTATTCCTTTCATCATTATGTGGGTAGGCAGGTCATAGGCCCTAAGGAGGAATCATTCCTTTTGTTCTTCTAGGTGAACATAGTATTAAACCGGCTCTATTATGCTGATGATAACAAGAATGCAGAGAGCCTCAGCTGAACAAGATGCAGATGGCAGGAGTCTGGGAAATGCTGAGGCCTAAGTGGGACAGCTCTATTGTAGGCAGAGGCGGCTCATTTGTTTTCCACCTGCTCAGATGCAAATAATCACACAGAAACTATATTAATTACAACACTGCTTGGCCTTTTGGCTCAGGCTTCTTATTGTCTAGTTCTTATATCCTAAATTAACCCATTTCTATTCATCTATGTATCACTACTAGGCTGTGGTCTACAGAGGTTCTGGCTGGTGGCTGGCATCTTTTTTCTTCAGCAGCTACATGGCATCTCTCTGACTCCACCTCTTTTCTCCTCTATCTTTTCTTGGAAATCCAGCCTTGCTCTATTCTGCTCTGTCATAGGTCCAAGCAGCTTCTTTATTCATTAATCAATAAAAGCAACACATATACAGAAGGACATCCCACACCAATCTATCAAAATGTCACTTTAAATGGAGAAAGCCTTGAGTATCACCAAGTTGAGTACTTCTATGTCTTTTAATTCCTATGGTCCAGCACCTGTATGAAGCCTCCCTTGCCCACAAGACCTATAATACCAAAGCCCCAGAAGTCTCCATAGAAGTCTCTATGGTTAGCTTCATAGAGACCTGGCCCTACCATGACTTTTCATTTTTACTGTCTTGATCACATAGTGTCACAGCACAATATAAATAACAAATAATATTCAGGAGACTGACTGCTCCCCTGACCCTGGAGCTGACCAGGGAGATGACAGGAACTGCAAATAAAAAGACTGTGGCCTTTCAATCTGTGACTATTTGAAAACAGGGACCATTTACAGAAGATTCCAGAATCTAATAATTCTCTAGAAGGTATTACATGTCTATTCTTTCATGATGGGAACCAAGGGAGGAAGAGACACCTCATTAACCTGTGTAGCCATGTGCATCAACCCGGAAAAGAGAAGAGACATGAGCAGGTGTGACCCCACCAGCCATGCGCTCTCCTTCATGCCTCCCACTACTCACCTGCACAGGAGGACACAGTCTTCCCACTGCACACCTGCACAGGAGGACACAGTCCTCCCACTATTCACCTGCACAGGAGAACACAGTCCTCCCACTGCACACCTGCACAGGAGAACACAGTCCTCCCACTGCACACCTGCACAGGAGTAACACAGTCCTCCCACTGCACACCTGCACAGGAGAACACTGTCCTGTGCATTCTGAGTCATTGGCTGAATACGCTGTGGTGGAATGCCCTGAGTGTATTTAGCAGTTACAAAGTCCCATTCTGGTTATGGAAGGACATGAAAGAGTTGAGAAGACCAAAATTAATGGACCAGGACATACATCCATCTCTCTCTGTCATTATATCCCAAACTTTGCTCAAAATTTCCTAAAAAGATCAGGGCATCTCTTCACCATAACGAAGGCTGTGCTGGTAGATGGGATATGGGAGCCTTCACTCTCACAGCTTGCTCAAGTATGTCACCCAACCCTAGGTGCTTCAGCATCCAAAGATGATGCATCCAGTCTCCCAGAGCAGAGTTCCATCCAGACAGCAGGCAGTGAAGCCCATTGATGATGATGCAGGGTGTCGACATGGTCATTCACAGTATCTCAGACCCTTGATGGGAAAGTGGTAGGAAGGGGTGAGTGTGTGCTTTCAGTGGAGAAGCATAGACAATAGACACACAGACTGCTCACACACTTTAGGCCAGATGAAGAGGTGGAGGCCTGCAGCAAGGGGCTCTCTTCAGTGCCATTGTCTCAATCTGAATTCTCTAGAGCAGGGCTCGGGTTGCAAGTGAGCTCTCTGGTAAGTGTAGTGCCGGCTTAGATGTCAGTGTATCTGTAGATACTGTAAGCACATTAAATTATTAAACAACTAAAGTTTAAGCACAAATGTAAATAGTTTTAAGAAGGGACTATAAGAAGCCATTGTTGTTTGTGAGTTTTCTAGACCACACAAGCCAAAGTGGCTCTCCCACCTGGAAAACTAAGATGTCCGTTTTGATGCATGCCAGACCTGAAACCCAGTCCTTTGGGCCCCTGATCTCCTGAGCGTGTCTGAAGAGGACCACGTATTAATTTCTCTTGGCAGGATGCACTCAGCAGTGCTCTTGACCCACATTCCACCAAAGTTATTAATCAAAGTAATAGTTTATTTTTTTCCCCAGAAAAATAAACCCCAATGCACTCAGCGCGGCGGCGCTCTGAGCGGCGCTCTGGCTTTGTTTGACGGGAAGTGCTCTTATTATGAAGAATTATTCGGTAATGGATGAGGAGTCTGTGGAAACTTCCCCCACACAACATTAATTTACTGAGTTATACGGCAGTGCCACTGGTGGGGACCACCAAGGGTTATCTGGGGTCTGGGGAGGGCCAATGATGCCTGGAGGGAAGAAATCCCACGGAAAAGTCAGAGGGCCTCTTGCAGTCTGGAAGTTTCCAGCAAGGCAAATTGGCCTTGCCTTGGTATAGAAGGGGTCTGTTTCCCACAAGAAGATCTAGCTGCTCCATGACCTCTAGATGCACAGGAAGTGAAAATGCAGCTCAGGTTTGCCTGACACAATACCCATGACAGTCTAGGTTTTTCCCATGGGCATTGCATGGCGCAGTCTGAAATGTCCCTGCATGGAGGATTCCTTTGAGATCAACATACTGTCCTTTCTCCATTTTCAATGTAGATGTTTATGGGATGGGATGCACAACTCCCCACATGACTGCTTATCTAAGAACATTGTCCTGAAGGGACCCCACTGGCATAAATGCCCGCATGTCCCCCCTTGCCTCTCTCTAGATCCTGCATCTCCTCCTCTGCCATGTCTCAGGGTCCTGAAATATTCCACATAGCCTCCTTCCAGAATGGGCACCTGTCTTACAGTGAGTACCTGGCCCCAGAATGGATGTCCACTCTAGTTCTTGCTCCCTGCTCAGGAAACCACAATCCAGTGAGGTCTTCCAGTCTAGATCTTTCCCCAGCCCTCCAGGAACACTCTGGGGACAGTAGGGCAGGAATGTCTCCAGGACAGCTTGTGGGTGGCACAGCACCTTTCTACACCAGTTTCCTTGTCTTAGGAAAACAAGGCGATTCCTGAATGACAACTGGGCTGTCGTCTTCTCATGGATGGAGCCCTAGATTTCCTTTTTCTCCTCTCTTGCTTTGCATACCTAGAAAGTGAAGAGATGGATGATCCAAAAGAAGGCCCTCCAATCTCCCTTGGACTGCAAGAATATAGATTTTAAAAAAACATCCAAGGCTCTTGTTCTGGCATGGGAATCCATGCCATGGAAGAAAGTATGAAGAAATACAAAAGACCATACAGAACAGGCTGAGGGGGACTAGCATTGGCTGCAGCTTCTGTCACTTGGGCAGATCTGTTAGTACTATCACTTCAGGCCTCTCTTGGGTCAAGTAGAAGCTTCCAGAACATGTCCTTAGTCATGGAAATGTCCTTCCAGGAGGCAATCCTCACCCTGGTAAGTCCCCATCTATGACCTCTATTTAAAATTTACACAAACACCCACAATGTTCCAGTAGATATTTTTTTCACAAAATAACTTTTTAAAGCTGTGCTTGCATCACCAGCATGGAAACACACACTCATGAATTAAAGTATATGTCAGCTACGGAATCAAACAGGTGAACGAGAGACTTGGCAGGCTCCTGACAGCTAAGAAATGGCTACGCGCACTCTGAAGTTGGAGTCTGGAGGGTCCCTGAGAACCTTGGATTATCTCAGGATGGATGCTGGGGCCTCCTGTCTCTCAGTCACTTCCCCATAGCATGCTCCAGTCTGCTGCCATGTCTTTAGCTCAAAGCCTCTGGAGTAGGACCACAAGATTGCATGAGGGCCTCCTTGCTCACACTAGGACTGAAGGAGGCCATTACTGGATGCTGTGGTTGATAACCTCACCTCTCTTTGTGGAGAAACTGAAGAGGAGTATTTTGCACTTGGGCTCCCCTTCCTCTCACAGGGATGATGGAAAATGTAATGGTACCATTGATGTCATAGAGGAGACAACAGCCTGTGAGCCCCAATGGTGAGGTCTGCTGTCTAGCATGGATGGCATCTTTGTTCAGGGCTGGCTCTTTAAAGGGCTGTATCGAGGCCAACTCGGGAAACACTATACTTGTAACTTATGAACCTAGGGACAGACATGGTAGCTTGGCCGTTCCTTCTTTTTCCCCATCCAGCCTGGGAGCTGAGGGCTTAAGTGGTTTTGTGTTTGTCACTTATAAATAATCTCTACTATAGCATTTCTAAACACCGCGGGGAGTGTTTAGCTTTTCCCAGAGTGACAGGGGGCTCAGAGATTGCCAGGTACCCACTGCCAGCTCCAAGGGTCTGTGTTCCAGTGCTGGGGCCACAGTCAGTAATTTGTCATCATCCCAAATGTTTTGTCTCCTCTGAGAACCCTTCTGTTCCTAGACTCTGATTTCAGGGCCCAGGGTTACGAGGTGTCTACAGGCTGTGGGTAATTGTTCAAAGGGTGAAAGGTGAAGAGACAGCTGTGATCCTATTACCCACGAAGGAGACAGCCAATGGGAGTGACCCTGCCTTCACTTAGAATTCATACAGCCTGTTATTCTTAATCCACTTCTCCTCCTGGCATGCAGAGTAGAGGATCTGACAAAGGACACCAAGAGATTTCAACAACAACAACAACAACAGCATCACAGAAGAGAGGAAGTCAGCAAGTAGCTCTTTGTGGGATCATGTTTGAAAGACAGACTTCTCCAAACTTCACACGAAATGGATTTCAATACATCCAAAGCAATGCTTTACGTCTGTAAATGGCAGGAGCCTCCTGGAAAGAAGCCACCTGCACAGGAGAACTTTGTTGATCGTGTGCAGCGACACTTCTTCCTCAGATTAAAACGAAGCATCTTTTTTATGTTGTGATAATTGCCGCATTTACTTCATTTAAATAAAGAAAAATATCACGCTGTGATTGAATTTAAACTATGAGGAAACTTTCATCTTTGAACAATTATGCAATAACTAACGTATTAAGATGCAATTACCGGGCTGGAATCTTTCCAGAGCGCCGGCTTTATAATATTTTCTGAATAATTTCTTTAAAACATTCCTTCTCTGATTGCACTTTCCCGTCGCTTCTGTAATTACTTTAAAGACTGTTTCTGGTGGGTTCTGGTAGCCCTGGATTTTGTGGATATCAGAGCACCAGGTCACCTGCACATTGAGAAGACGGATAGGTGGTTTCAACGAGCCCCACAGAAAGAGAGTTCTTGGCCAGTTCACACTTTCATTTCCAGTTTTATGTGCAAACTGTGGTTAGGAAAACACAAATTGTAACTCATTAGAAACGACAGGGTTTTTATTTGTTTGTTTGTTTTAAAACAAAAATCCACCATGTACTCACTTGTGATGCTGAGGGGAAGAGCCATCAGTACTGCTTTCATAGGTCTCCTCAGACATTTCTTCACCAGGATGTGAAGGCAGGGGAAGCAAGTGTGAGGCCAGCCTAGGCATTGACTGAAAGAGATTTCCGCATATTAACCCTATGGCTGCAGAAAAGGGCTGCCATTCCCACAGATCCCTAGAACCCGTTAATCAGGGGATGTCTGTATTCAACAGCAGCACCCAGTAAACCCCACACAGCTATCAACTTCATGGAGCCAAGTGGAGCGCCATTTGGAGGTGTTTGTAGTGTTAATCCTGCATTCCTACTAAAAGTTTAATGAGGAAGAGACTAAGTTCTCTGAAAGCAGAGGTGCCTTCCAATGGGAAAACTGGCTGATTCCAGTTCTTGCCTTCGCCTCCCTCCTGGGCTCTGCCTTTCTTGGCTTTGTGAGAAAGAATCCCATTAAAAGAAAATAACCATGAGGAAGGTTCAGGTCAGCTTTCACTGGGCATGCATCCTGTCTGCCAGGAAAGACAGAAGGTTTGTCTGCACAGTCTCCAGTGGGGACAGAATCCTATCAATATCTGGGATCTAGTGCTGGCTGCAAACAACAATCCTAAGTCCCTGGGACCGGGACAGAGAGGCATCTATGTCCATTGGTCATGCCAATGTCTTCACATCCTTTTCTTCTCTGTCTCCTCTGTGGTCTTCCTTTCTGCTCACCTACTCTTTTCGCCCCACTGTACAGGCCTCTCTCTTCTGTCGTTCAGCCACTCCTTTTCCTCTGCTCTACCTTCCCCACGCAACGCTTGAGAAGGAATGGAAGCCGTTGGCCTGAGCTCAGGCCCAGGACTGGTCGATCACTATTTTGCACATTTTATGAGATTGCTTCAGTAGGGTAGGTCCTGGGGTGGCTTTCGTGCTTTAAATACCTGAACTGTGTCTTGTGATGTGTTCTACACATAACTCTCATAAGGTATCAAATCAGAGGCTCAGAAAAGTCAGTGACCTTCAAAAGGGTCACACAGCTGCTGTAACATCCTCAAAGTTCATTTCATGATTTTCTTTTTACTCTCAAATAGAGGGGTGGGGAGAAAGAAGAGCCTGATGCTTGAAGAGGCTTGATCACCATCAAGCAAGAGGTAGCTAAAATGTCAATGCCACTGCCGATGGTGACACACAGTGAGTGGCCACTGAAAGAACCCATCCTTCAGGTCAGCAGCTCTGAAGTCCCCCAGGAAGCAAGACTGATGCAACAGTTTAGTCTCACCTCATGCTCTGGAGGCTGAAAAAGCATGAGCAGGAACAGGCTAGTCCTCCGGCATCTCAGCCTGGAATGACGTGTTGGTTATGCTTAAATAGAGACATTTTTTTTTTCTGAAAGTGTATAAGGACTATAGAGGTTTCACCACCATGTGAGTGGAAATGCCTCTGAAATTTTAAAAAATAAACATTGATGCAATTCTCAGTGCTGAGAATTGTCTCATTTCATGATAACGTGATTTAAGCAGGCTGTGAGAAGGGTTAAGTTACTGGGAAATAACTTTCATGTTGTCTCCAAAAATGGACAGAATTTGGCAAGATCTATGTTCTCTCCAGGACTACATACATGGAAAGATGAAGATGGTCATGGGAACAGAGTACAGATCCACCACAGAGATCCCAGAGAGGGGAAAAATGCTGTCCTGCTTAATGTCCCTTGAACAACCCCAGAATGTCATGTTCTACCCATGTCTACTGTAGAATGTCTAAGTTTCAACCGTCAGGTCCCTTGACAAGAGGGAGCCCAGAGGGTTTACAAGGATTGGCCAGCCAGTCCCTATAGCACAGAGAGCTGTAATTCCTTCAATAGACTAGGTATGAAGCAGTAGGATGCTCGCTGACCATGAAGAAGCTGGAAGCGATAGCCTCTAACCTGAGCAGATGACAGTGGAGGTTAAGGGTGTGGGTATGGTCCTGATAGTGATGAGAATCTCAGTAACTGATCATTCCTCTGGACAGAGGTGTGCGGGGTGAGCAGCTCTAAAGACTTCCCAGGTCTGATCAGGTGACCAGCAGTGACCTTGGGGAAAAGAGTGATAACTGCAACCTCCGTCATCTAGGAATCCTGGCAGAGTGGAGAGTTAGGTACTCAAGGATAATGCCCCATCCCAACCAACGTGATCTTGTATTTTAATTTTCTATTTTGCAATATAAAATGGCCCATTAATCCTCTTGATATGCCGAGGTAATTCCACAGTTCATTTCCAAACATATCAGTGACCTCTAAACACAGTAAAATTTCAGTACACAAAGTTATTTCAAGACTTAAGTACTATAGAGAAGAGACTGATAACCATTGCAATTTTTATTTTGCTTTTTATTTATATGAGTGTGTGTCTTTATGAGATCATGCCACATGTGTGCCTGTGCTTGTGGAAGTCAAAAGGAAACACAAAACCCCTGGGGTTGGAGTTGTGGGTGGCTGTTAGTAATACAGTGTAGGTGCTGGGAACTGAACTCAAGCCCTCTGGAAGATGGAGAAGCACTCTTAATCTTGGAACTCCCTCTCCTGACACACAGATGAACTTTTAAAATGCTAACTAGTGCTGACAAAATGCTGCTGCCCATTGCAGACTACTGTGACTGAGACCCTGGGTCCTAAAATTACCAAGGTGGTTTTCAGAAGAAGGAGATGACAAAGTCACATTGAAATGGCCTCTTAGAAGGATATTGTGGGAGAGAGAAGCACAAGAAGGGTTGGGGCAGCTGCCCTGCCATCCAGACCCCTCTTGTGGGAGAGTGGACCACAGGAAAGGGTGAGGGGGCAAAGCCAATGAGCTTCCCCTCTGTTTGTGAACTGTGGGTCTAATAGTATTTCTGTCAATGAAAACCCTTTAATCTAAATTCCATGAATACATAGCTTATAACAAAGGTCCAAATGCAAATGTTTAGTAAGTACAGATGCACCAGCGGGGTGTAGTCTGATTTAGAAGACAACCCAAGAAGGAAAATAGCATGCTGATTGCCGGGGACAGGTGGAGGCTGGGTTACCTTACAGGGTGATCTTCCTTCACAGAAGTCAAATATCACAGTGCAGTTGGTCATAAAGACATGAAGGAACTTGGGTATTATGAGTCAGAATTCTAAGGGGAGGTCTTGAGTTCACAAGAACAAGAACAAGATGAAGGGCCAGCAGCTCCAGTGGCCAAGGACCTAACCTCTTGTTCTTCATTTCTGGAAACTAGGAGTTGTGACGAGACGTTCCTAGCCCAGAGAATGTCCTCACACATGTCTCAGGATCCATACTTTTCACCCTTGCCCATTTCCCTCAGTGAAGTAGTTATTGTGGCCAGCAGTAGCATAGACATGAAGATTTATTCAGGAGCACTTACTAAAAGTAAGATTTACGAAGCAAGGTGAAGGAATGTTTCTGGTTTTCACTAGGATGACCAATCTCCATAATTAATTTGGGGTCAATTTTGTTAATTTATTTTATTGAGCATCATTAACAAAGATTTGTGCTTCTCTCTATCTTGAATACAAGAAAACATTTCAATATACAATTGACAGAGGTTGTACATCATTTACAAAGAAGGCATGCACATAGCCAGGCAATACTTGAAATATGTAATTACAGCAGTAAGACAAAATGTCAATGTGCATAAACAATAATCAAAATCCTCCCTCCGCCCTGCTGTCATTGTGAGCAACCTTCCTATGCCATAGGTTTCTTATATATCAACAAACATATATCTATTATATTGCTTTATCTCATTATTTTTATATTGCTACATATTTTAATTTAATTGCACTTTAGAAATATAATTTGTATATTTTGTGATGTCTAGACTTACTGTTTCCTTCTGTGATTTCCTATCTTGCTTTTTAGAGTGGTTTGCCTCACCCTAGGTGGATGAGTACAATCATGGGGTTGGCTATTTTTCTTATTATGGACTCCATGGAATTCTCCAGCTCTTCTTTAATTTTAACCGCTTGAGCCCAGGTAGACCAGATACTGTCAGTCACGAGGTCTCTGAACCCATCAGTTCTCACATGTACTTCTTTTACTAAGCACTGGTGTAGGGTACTGGAGTTTTGCACTTGCTGGGCAAGCACTCTAATCCTGAACTACATCCCCAGCCCTCTGACTTTACGCATCAAAGGCACTGACTTTGCAACCATCAGTGGCATCCTTGGTACACGACCACACCAAGTCCATCCCTCCAGGCCAGACCAGAAGACAGTATACATCACTCCTGGGATGTGGACAGATTGGCATCCACACAGACCTTCCCACCTGCAGACAGGGTTGCACACAGATGTCTGTCACCTTAATCCTAGTGAATAAAAATGCATCACTCTCCCTCCATGTCCAGACTTCTCGGTGAGAGTTTCAAGAGCTGTGTGGGTATCCCAGAATCTAGTGTCCAAAACTGACCCCGAGAAAGGATGAGGAAGCCCTCTCTGCTGTGGCCAGGCTTTCAAGGTGGAGTTGTCCTCCCTGCTCCTCCCACATCGCATTAAGGAGGCTGGCCATTGGAGGATATTCAGTGGCTCCAGGCACCTGAGGGTTTCACAAGCTCACGAATTCAATGAAAAAATCCACTCAAAAACAATATTATGGGGCATTCCCTTATGCAATGATCTTTCAATATTTTTATGGCAGCAAAGGTAGATTTTGAGCTTGCATTCAAATGCAATGTGTATTTCCTTGATAATATTGTGACAGCTTGCAGGAGGGATTATGGGTTCTCTCTCAAATAGCAAGCTTTAAATTGGTGTGATATATTCCTCCTCTTATTTTCCTCTTAAAGGTGGGCTTCTTTTGATATTGTTAGGAAATTAATTTGCTTTACATAAAGACAAGTACTTATGAAGAATCCCTGGCATGACTTGAAGGTTTTCACAGTGAAATTTATTACCAAGGCAGGCTTATTCTGAAGTAGGTTAATATTAACATACACATACATACTCTTAAGCCTCACATTATATCAATAATATTAATATAATGAACAAAGTTAGCACATCTCTCAAGCAAAATGTCTATTAATTTTAAATTAAATCTTTGTGCATCATTAGGATAAGGGATTACATACACCAGGGGTCTCTAACTTCCCTGAGTGTGTGTCCTGTGTGTGAGCAAAGAGTCACATTATAAATGTAGCCTTATATTTCAGTTATCACATGGTAGTTTCCAAACCATTATAGCTTTCCAGAAATTGTAATTGTTTGCTAGTACTGACTTTGATGTAGCTGCTTGCTGTGTATGCGCAGCAAGCGCTCTATACCTGAGCTTCCCTGCCAGATCTTTCATTTCCATGTTGAAACCTATTCTTTCTACAGGTATTTTTGTCACCCTTGAAGATAGCAATGGATCAGCAGAATATGAATTCTCACAGCCACCACTTATTGGTCCTGCGACTTTTGCGATATCCTTGGCTGGTTCCTCCTTAGAGCCACTTATATGCCTTCCCCAGCTTCCCTCCCTCATTGTGTCATCTCTGAGTAATGAAGGATGTTTTACCCACCAACAGGCTCATTTCTTCTGTAGTCTGACAACCCCAAACCCATTTGGCTTTCCTAGGCATCACCAGGATCACCCCAATTCCCATAGGACCCCAATCCACACACTTCAGACCTGGGACACTGGGTCACCTGTGTTCATTGCATGCCTCCCGCTGCCTGCACGGGGTGAGTCCTGCCTTCTTGCATTGCAGGCCACTGTGGTATACTTTCCTTGGTTTCAGGAGCCATATCTAGACCTTTAGTATAGAAAAAGAATGGTGCCCATGAATTTCCTTCATGTGGAGAAGCTAGAATGTGCTTCTTCTGTGAGTAAAGGATGATGAAGCCCGACCTAATGAAAAAATAAGATATCACTGTGCAAACATCAAGACGGGAGTTCAGGTCTCCAGTTGCCACGTAATGAGCCATGCGTGGAGATGTGTTATTGGTAGGTGGGGCCCTAGGACTCGAGCCGTCCAGATTAGCCAATTCTGTTGGGTCCAGGATCAATGAGGGGAATTTTCTCAATTAATACGATGGATATTAATTGAGGAAGACATCTAATGCTGACCCCTAGCCTCTGTGTGCATATGTATACATTTGTGTATACCACTACACACACACACATACAGAAACACACACATGTACACATATCTGTGTTATCACAAACTTTTCTCCTCTCCCTCTTCTCAGCAGCAGCATTGGCTGCTAATGGTTATTCTTCCTCTCATTAGGAAAGTCTCCAGAGCCTGCCTCCATTGGAAGACGTTCTCTAGAACAAGTTAGGAGAACACTCATCCCTGTGCCCTTAATGCCAGAGGCAAACATGGAGAAAGCCATGCATCACATGGCAGTTAATTGAATTGTTTGATATTTTTGGTATCTAGTTTCTAGAGTTCTTTATATATTTTGGAGATCAGTCCTCTGTCAGATGTGGGGTTGGTGAAGATTTCTTCCCATTCTGTAGGTTGTTGTTTTGCCTTATTTACCATATCCTTTGCCTGGCAGAAGTTTTTCAGTCTCAGGAAGTCACATTTATTGATTGCTGCTCTCAGTGCCGATGCTGCTGGTGTTATATTTAGGAAGTACTCTCCCATGCCAAAGCACTCAAAACTACTTCCCACATTCTCTTCTATCAGATTCAGTGTACCTGGCTTTATGTTGAGGTTTCTGATCCACTTGGACTTTAGTTTTGCTCATAGCAATAGATATGGATCTATTTGCAATCTTCTACATGTTGATATCCTGTTATGTCAGCACCATTTGTTGAAGATGCTGTGGTTGTTAATTGACAGCATCTGGCATCACCTAGGAAACACATCTCTGCTAATATTTGTGAAGGAGTTTCCAGGCTGTCAAGATGAAGGTGGAAAGACCCAGCCTAACTTTGGGCAGCAGGGACTGAACTGGAGTCTTCAACAGGAACTGAGCACCAATCCTCACCTCTTTCTGTTTCCTGGCTGTGAAGACAATGTGACCAGCCAGCTGACATTTCTGCCACCTGGGTTTCCCACCTATGATGAAATGCGCCCTCAGGCTGTACAGGAACAGAGTAAACCTCCTATCCCCATGTGACTTTTATCAGGTCTTTTTGTTACAGCATCGAGAGAAGTAACCGATACAGAACACTTGTCCCCGAGGCCACAGTGGCGCCTGCTCAGACCTGCGCAGAAGCCCGTCTCCACTCTGCGTCCTCACAGATGTTCAGTGACTCCATGTCCCCTTCACACAGTGGGAGGAACTGGAATAAAGCCCTTCCCAGAAGGAGGACTTATTAAATCACAACCTCCGCCAACCCTGCTCTCAAAGCAAACAAGTGTCTTCCACCACAAGTGAGTTGCAGACATCCCAGCAAGTGGAAATCCCACAGTAGTGAAAAGCTACTACAGAGGCACATTTATCTTGTCTGAAGAAGTCCGAGCTGTGGCTGCATGTGCCCATGTGCAGTTTCAATAAAAAATCAGATTAAAAACTTTCCAAAGTGTGACTGCCCTAGACACAGGTGGAGTTTTCCTCTTCGTTATTCCTTAAGCAACAGACAAGCTGCAGTAGTTATTCACCCTGCCAACACTGTAGTGAGAGGCACAAGCTACCTAGAGAAATTGTAAGGTATAAGTGAGAGTGTTCATGGATTGTGGACCAAAGCCTGCACTTTATACTGGGGACCTGGACGTCCTCAAGTTGGGCTCTCGTTGGGAGGGGGGACGGTCCTGGCCAGCCTTCTACAAATACTTAGAGCATGTGCTTTGTAGAGTCCATAGTAAGAGGCCACAGGCATGATGGAGTTTCTGTGCTTTGGGTAGGTTTCTAGAAGTCTGAGATAGAGAAGCCACAGGACCTTGGTTATCAACCCACAAGGGCCACATCCATTACAAAATATAGTAGTAAATCTGAGCCTGTGTGTGGTCAACAGAACAGAAACCTCAAGTTGTTTGCTACTGTCACTAACCAGAAGGAAGTCCTCCCAGGATGTGCTGGGTACAGGGCAGAAACACCCGCACTGGGGCCCCTCTTGCCTGGCTGCTTCCCACTGATGAAGAGACTCAAATGTCCAGGAAGGTTTGCATTGCGAATTCTCTGGAAGTGTTTCTCCAGCTCCTTCAAACCCCTGGCTCCTGAGGGGCTTTGCCTTCTGTATTTGCTTATCCTGATGTCTCTCTTTGCATAAAAAGCAATCCCATAATCCTGTGGATCAAAGAGTCTGGGGTTTATTGACTGACTTCCTGGTGTCAGAGGTTAGAGCACACTTTCAGACACAAGGGATATTAAGAAATAAAAGGGGTTACAAATATGAAAGTCAGGGATAAAATCCCAGCACCCAGAGAGATCTTCAAGGCTGTAACAGTCGCTGCTGCAGATTTGCGTATGCAGCTCTGAAAGTCAATGAAATAATCTAAGTAAGAAAACAAATCATCCCCAGATGGTAGTCTCAGAGAGGGGTCACCGCCCCACCTGACTGCACAGCATCGAAGCCGAGGACTGGAGCCACCACACCCCAGGAGCTACAACACACAGCATAATCTGAAGACAAGAAGGAGGCCGGAAGCCTAGACTGAGAGCATGCAGGAATAGGGCACTCGTGAACAAGTGGAAGAGCATCGACAGACACGAGAATATAACTGACAGCGGGAACTGAGCTCCATGGGAGCTGCTGCCTGTGAGAACCCAACATTGCTGTGAGCTGATACACAAGTGTGCACAGACATTTGGGCAGTGTCAGGAGCCTTAGCTCGAGATTCAGACATGAATTAATTTGACCCAGTCACCTGCTTCTGCTTTAGGGGTTGCTACCGTCCTTATGGACAGGTTGACAGGTTACATGTGCACAGCCACTGCACAGCCGCCATGTCTGATGCACCATGTCTGAGGTCAGAGGGTCCTGACTATTTGCTGCTTCCAAATCCCAGTCCTGCCTAGTAAGGAGTGGGGTGACCGCACTGTACAAGAGCTGAACTTGATATATTTGCAGGGTGAGGGGTGAACCAATTGTTAGCAGCAGTCTAAGTATTCAGTGTGAGAAGCAACTGCTGGAAAGTAGAGAGGATGGTGGATCCTTGATAAAGGAGGATCCCTGGATGACCTACCACAGATGCCTTGGTGGATCGTGATCAAAGGAGGATCCCTGGACGACCTACCACAGATGCCTTGGTGGATCCTTGATCAAAGGAGGATCCCTGGACGATCTACCACAGATGCCTTCACACAAGGATTAGAGCCTGTACTGACTTAGAGGAGTGTGACCAAACAGGTAGCCCTTCTGGGGGGCACCGTTTCTCCTTCTCAGACTCTGCTCATGATTGCCTCTTTGGTTAGATTTATTATATAAACACAACCTTCTTCTGCCTGCTCAGACTTTAATGCCCAGGACTCCTGAGGCAAACAGACAGGAAGGGTTGTCTGTGTGTCTCCTGGCCATCACTCCTTTAGTATGAGAAGTAAGTAGGGCCAGGGATTTTATAGATATCACTGTCCAGCCAAGCTCTGGTAAAGCGCAGGAACTTGGCACTGTAGTGTGCATGTGGCAGAGGAAAAGCCCCTTTCCAGCTACACTCCCTCTACCCTGCCTCTCTGTTCCCTCTGTCCCTCCCTTTTTATCATTCCTTTTCTTCCTTCCTCCTTTTCTTTATCACTTCCTCCCTTTTTCCTCCTCTCCTCCCTTTCCTTTGTGCCTCCCACCATTTTCTTCCCCTTCTTTTGCCCTCCCATCATCCTTCTACAGACCATCCTGTCTTCAACGTATCTGAAGTTTAACCTGCCTCTATAACTTGTATATAAACCTGGTTTATAGACTTTAGTGTTGTAAAAACTATAGTCAGAGATACAGTGGTCAGAAGTGACCCGTCCCTTCTTTCTTCTTTGCTTCCCTGGTCAACCCATCACAGGGCTGTGAAGCAGCTCGGTCACTAGTTTTCCTTGATTTCATTATCCTCGGGTACATGTCCTCTGCCTCTACCCGAGTGGGCTCCTGAATTCAGGGTCCTGAGGACCATTTCCTGATTAGCTAAACTGAAGCAATGGATTTCTGCTGTGACTGCTTTATGCTCAGTATCTCAGTGGTCACAAGGAAACCTCCTTCCAAGAGGAATGGTTACTGCCATGTCTTCAAACTGTGGGTGATGCCCACCCATTCAGAAGTCATCTTACTGCCGTGGGACAATGGTCTTGTACCCTGTAAAGATTTGTCACTTGTGTTAGTTTAATAAAATGCTGATTGGTCAGTAGCCAGGTGGGAAGTATAGGTAAGGCAACCAGAATAGGAGAATTCAGGGAAGCAATGCTCATTCTGAAGTTTTTGGTGCAGACCTCAGGCCATCCTACAGGCTCTTACCAGGGAGGGGAGCCAATTGCACGGGCTGTAGGCACTGTGGTCACTGGGCTGCTCTAACCCTGCCAGAGAGTGAGAAACCAGGAGGTAAGTCTGTTCCCTGTGGGAAGAGTGACAATTTAATGCTCTCTGCATTTCATCATGAGTCTCAAGAACAGACAATTTTCATGCAAAAGTGAAGTCCCACATGATTTTAACACTAGCAGTCTATTTCAGCTATCAGACATGTAGTCCAATTAGACATTCCTTTGTCATGTCTGCTGTTATAGTTAGGACAAGCATCAGACAAAACCCTATGTGTTGAAGGCTGGATCCCTGGGGTGGTGATAATGTTGGTAAACCCCACAGAAAGTGGGATCCAATGAGAAGTCATTACATCATTGTGGGATGCTCTCAAGGTGAGGTGAAAACCACATCATCTCTCATTCTCTTTGCCTCATTGTTATGAGATAAGCAATGTGCTTTTCCCTGCCACTCCATGCCACAGCCATCCAGCACACCCACTAGGGGCCAAGTCAATGTCTTAACCATAGTTTGAGCTAGAACACCGAGGGACATTCTACACAAAAGCCATTTTCTGTCTATGATTAATTATCAACTCACACAAATCACTGCAGTCTTAGAAAGTTGATGGACAAGGGAAATTAGTACCAAGAAGGGGCTGTTGGCTACAGTCATCCCTGACGATGTGTAGGGGACATTGGCATTGGTACATGAGAGGAAGTTGGAAGAACAGATTCAGAAAGTCCATAATGTCACAGGCAGAGCTTAAACATTGTTTCTGGGGGTGACTAAGAGGACAGATGGGGGACATAGGCAGGAGTGACTGAGCTCATGGGGCCTCAGGTGGAAATAAGGACTATCTTAGGTTACTAGACTGGTGGTCACAAGGGAAGGAAAGTTTTGTCCATGGAAGACACGCAGCTTTGGGAATTTTAAGGTTGGCTTTGCAGGGTATGGAGATTGGTTGGACTAATTCTTGGGTTTTGTTGTCATATCCACTCCTTCGGATTAGGATTAAGCACCCTGTGTTGGTCCCATGGTGTATATTTTGAGAACAAATTTTTGTCATTTTTTTCAGGTGAATTTGCCTTGCAGCTCAGAGTCTTTGGATTTGGATGTATGCTCACTATCACAGGAGAGCCATATTTTGAGCCAGGGCAAAGGGTGGTATTGGGTATCTGAAAGGTGATTCCCACCAAGTGTGTAGCAGCTTCACATTGTGAGGAGTTCTAAAAGCATGCTGAAGCACCGGTGAGTAAAGACGTCTCTCTGAGGTGCCAACAATGAGCAAAACTGAGTAGATGGACAGATGGAATCTGTACTATGCTCACAACTTCTCTGTACCTTCCCATGATGACATGATCACTGAAAATTTACAAAGCAAAAAAATCAAGCTAATGAAACCAAGTCCTTGCTGTTTTCCAGGGCTCAGCCTTCCTGTTAGTAACAATCTTCCAGGTGCAGGCTGGGTGCAGCTGAGGTGTGGGTCCGAGAGGCACCCAGGTTGCCAGGGAGGAATGGGGTCATGGCCATCCTCCTTGGACTCTGGTAAATCCAGCTTGTGAGAGTTGCACTTCCAGTATTGTTCCGGGGAAGAGAAAAGCTGGAGACCAGGCTTGCCTCTGATAGGGAGACCAAGCTCTACAAGCATTATCTAACAGACGATTGGAAGGATTCTCAGTTTGTGTTTTCCCAGGCTACCAAACAAGACCTATACCGTGACATTATTGACACCCAAGGTAGAGGCAAACAGAAGATGTGTGTCTTACGGAGTTGAACGTGGGAGCATGTCTTCTATCTGCAGATAGGGAAACAGGAACTGCCAGATGGGAAGCAAACACTTGCTACCACATGATAGTGTGAGCTATGGAAAGTAGCCTATTCTGTAAGGACTGCTCCACACATGTCCCCTCAGGCAGGAAACCCTGCTCTGGGCGCTTGCCAAAGGGAGCTGGGGGCAGTTTTTTAAGAGCAGTGCAGTTTTATGCAGAGAACATTCTTTCCAGGTGAGCCGCCTGAGAAATCCTCTCTCTGAACCCATGGGGATTTGTGAATGATTGACCACCTCCAGGCTCTGGTGCTGTCTGGCTTCTCTTTGCTCCTTGATTTAAATTCTCACTCACATCCCTTGGCTGAAATGAGGCCCTGCCTTCGTCAGATGTCACGAATGAAAAGCTGCTGTCTTCTCCAAGCTGAATAGTTGAGGCTAGCAGGTTCCATGGGCAGGTGCAAAAAAGGTACCCCAAAAGCCAACAGTGATGTGGAGGCTGATTCCCTGCAGATTCAGTTAACTGGATAATCCACTGAAGGGGTGCAGGGAGGAAGGGAGCCTTCAGCTTCCTGGAACTCACTGTGGGAAGAGTTCTACCCAAGGCTGGAGGCAAACATGGCTTCTATTTCTCCTTCCCAGGGAAAGATATCAACAAAAAGTGACTTAGGGGAGAAAGGGTTTACTAGCAATTCAAAGTTTTAGCCTATCATTTGGGGAAAGCCAAGGCAAGGAGCATGAAGCCAGTGGTCACAAGTCAAGAGCAGAGGGAAAATGAATGCATCCAGACCTGTTAGTCACTCACTTTCTCCAGAATCCAGGACCCAAATCCATGGAATGATGCCATCCGGCAGGCTGGGTCTTCTCACAACAACTGATAAGATGATAGCCCACAGGCTGACCTGATCTATGAAACCCCTCACTGAGACTCCCTTACCAGATGATTGTGGATTGCGTTCAAACAGCAATTAAAACTGGCTATTACAGAGAAGTCCCCAGACAAATGCAGGACAGGAGGCTCATGGCTGGTGCCATGAAGAGAACAAGGAAGAAGGGACTCACATGTCATGCTGAGATTCCCTGTCGGCCCAAGCTTCCTTGGGACTAAAAGTGCAGCTGTGTCTAATTAGGTCAGATGTTCAGCAGACTGAGACTCTACACCTGGAGGAATTCTGAATCGTAGTCAGCAGGAGGCCAGGACACTCAGCCCCTTTCCACTACCACCAAAGAGACCTCTCTGCCTTAATGGTTCAGTTCCAGCTCTTTCAAGGTTTGGGAAATAAATGCTAAGGATGGGAGGTTGACTCCATAATTGAGTTGCTGTGTAGAGGAAGAAACACCCAGGTCCTAACTCCTATTTCACTGCCGACTGTGCCTGTGTCCTGGAGTTAGCATTTGTGCCATGCGGGATGCCCTGTGAGTCACCTTCCAAACCCCACGCACTGAGTCTTGCTACTCTCTCTCTAGGAAGTGGAGTTATTTTTGTCTTCTTTGACATTCTCCATGAAAGCCACTTCCTACCGTTCCAGTTTCTAACGGATGGATTCAGACCAGGGATTCGGACCAGCATTTCGGCAGGGCACACTAGCATCTGGTCTTTTGATCTTCCTTCTGCCCTTTATAGCACACATCATCTTGCCTGGTACTTTCCAAGAAGGGAAATTCTCCCATTACCTAAAGATGAATGAATTTTAAGTTTTGTTAATCAGATCTATGAAGAGAATTAGGCTAAACTGACAAGGTGCAGCCTTTCCAATCAACGACTTTAAAATATGCTCACCATTAAATACGAAAGTTGATCTTACAAGGAAGTATAAGGTTTTCTACTTAAAGCTCAGACACATTTCACCAAATTTGTATTGTTAGAACCACAAAGTTTTAGGTGATGCCAACACATGGCAGAGTATGTAGCTACCCATCAAAGGGGATATCACAGGGTACATGGCCACACATGAAATGGGACATAACACGGTACATGGTCATCCATCAGATGGGACATCACAGGGTACATGGCCACACTTTTATACTCTTACCGCCTAATTTTTTAAGTCACTTCTTAGAATTCAATTATTGGGGAAAATTAGTTCAACTAATACAGACAATGATAAATAGCTACCTACCAAGAAAGTGCTTTCTGGGCAATGGCTGATCATAACCCTGCAGAAAGACAGGAGAAGTAAAAAAGGATGTCTTGCTGTGAAGTAAGGGAAAGACATTCTGCTGGAGCATCTGAACACAGGAGTACCAACTGTCATCAGTTCCTACTGGTCAGATACCATTGACTTCAGCATCTGCGAGTCTAATATCGGACCTGCCAGACTCTGCTCAGAATGCACAACAGCTTCTCCGAGACCCCTGTTCATCATGGTCCTGTGGGCTACACTCCTCTGTTCATGGGGGACTCCTGGATGTCACATTCCAGCTGCAGGTTCCCTGGACCATTTGGATTGAGTGAGTATCATCTCTACCACAGACTCCAGCAAATGTATTTGGTTGGGATGGTTTAGGTGTAAAATTGTCAGGGAGTTACAGCCAAGCTAGAGTTGGGGCTGTGTAAGTGTCCTCTTATTGTTTCCAAGTAACTGTGCTAGCTTGTCCTAGCTTGTCACACAGCCACCAGCTACAGTCAGAATGGTCATGTGACCCTTACTTTGGTAATCAGATAAAGGATGATGCAACAGTTCACATGTTGAAACTGATGAGTCCGTGGTCCTCTTCTCTGGGCCCTGACAAAGCATGATGTGTCAGCAGTCAGCCTGGGATTCCAGCATCTAGCGACACCATAACCAAATTTGCTTCTTGATTATAGGACTGGAGGTTACGCTTGTGATTTCAGATGCCTTGATAAAAGAACACATATAACTTTGATCACCCATGTTCATCAATGAACTATAGCCAAGAATTACTTCTTTTTTTAGAAATCATGTAAGCAAATGTCCATGCACACATCAGTGCAGGTGCTCACAGAGGCCAGAAGAGGGTGTTTGACACTTGGGGCCAGGAGTTCTGAACCAGACTTAAAGGTCATCATCTTAACTACTGAGCCATCTCTTTAGCCCCTAAAAACTTTTAAAAGTCTAAGTGAGCATGGGCATTTTTAATTGGAAAAGAAAATAGGCAGAGAGATCATCTTTCAAAATGTCAAAGCTCCTTGCTGGAGCAGAGGCTCCCAGCAAGGGAGAGGCAGAGGCTGTGGTTTGGCTTAAGCCTGAAACTGAACACTCTGTGGTTGAAGACATCCCTAAATAGACAATTTCATTTTTGCTTCTTCCAGACCCAAGCATCTGAAGTCTGTTACACAGCCCCGGCCACAGTGATTAACTCTCCCCTCAGATACAGTTTTCGAAGCAAAATGCATTTAAGCTTCTCTCGAGGGGATTTATGTTCAAATCTTGTATCACTTTGGCACGCTCTCCTCAACTTCCCCAAGCTCTCTGGATTGTGCTCATTTTTTTCTCATCCCATTATATCTGTCAGACTCAACCCCATCACAAGCAGCTGTGGCAGTCAGAAAAGAGGGAAAAAAACTTCAAGATTTCCAGTTTCAAAGCCCCAAGCACTCAGGTTCTGTCTTCAGGAGCCAAGCAGCAGGGCAATCTGTGGTAAAGAACCAGCAATGTGGCCTGTAAGTGCGGACAGATGTCTAACTTTACAGCACAGTAAACACTTGGCAACACTGTTTCAGGTCTGCAGCCTTCACAAGGAGCAGCGAGGCCAATCCTTTTGCAACAATGTATCACTTCACCAATGACCCTAACAAAAGCAGTTAGTTGCCCCCATATCACACAAATCCCAGAGGCACATGGAATGATTTCATGCATAATATAAACAGACATTTTGAAAATAAAATCAAATCACATAAAACCACAGTGAAGAAATGGCTGTAATTGGGGACTAACAATCTCCATTTCTGGTAATATTTTTTTAATGTATGACAACTCAAAAATGGCAACAGCAAGAATCAATAGTAACAACCTACTAAGAGTGTGGTTTCTCCACAATATATACCTGATGGTTGCCTGAGAAAATATTATCAGATACAGTCAAAATGATGAGGATCCAGCCAACCTGACAGGCAATTTATGTACAGAATGGATGGGGGAGGGGGCTCATCATTTGAAAACAGTTAGGAAAGGGGTCAGCTTGGCTTTGCTCCATGAATCAGACTACAGGCCAAAGACTGTGGCATCAGCCCCTTTACCAAATACATCAGTGTAAGAGGCCAAAACGAGAAATGCATTAAGAAGCAGAAGTCTGAACTTAAAACACAATGTTGGGACAGCAGTGCAAGCTTGAGACCAGACCTCTAGCACCCACAGAAATACCTGGGTAGATTATGGCAGCCTGCCTGTAATTGGAAGGTAGAGCCAGGCGATCCCAGGGAAAGCTACACTAGGGGAACTGATGGGCTCCATGTTCAAGGAAAGAAAGAGAAGGGAAGGAGGGAGAGAGGGAGAGAGGGAGGGAGGAAGGAAGGGAGGGAAGAAAGGAGGAAGGGAGGCTCTGTTCTCCACATGCACACATATGTGAACATGTACTCACTCACATATATGCATACGCACAAGTGAACATGCATAACCACATACATATGAGTCTTGCACTGAGCGCCATTTTATGGAGCAACACAGACGCAAACATCAAGAAGCCTGCCTGAGTTCACAGAAGGTTGAAGAAGGAGAAGAGTATGGCTGAAACCATGAAGAAAGAACCCACTGCATACCAGACAAGGTGACATTATGGGGCTCACGCTCTTATGGTGATCTGATCTTATCCCCACTGCTTGCCCCATTAGTCAGTATGGGAACACCAACCAACAGTGTCCTAGGAGCTGTGCCTGGCACACTGCTACACAGTGAAGGAGAAGTGTGTGGATGAGCGTGAGTGGGAAAACTCACTTCACAGTAGACTTCATTGGACACCATGGCAGAGGTCAGCAGCTCCTCCTGTGACCTGTTGAGTAAGGTCCGGAGCTAGTGCATGTGTGTGCACATAGGTGGGTCTTTATGGGTGAGCGTGTGTGTCTGTGTGTGAGTATGAGTATAGTGTATAAGGTTGTGTGTTTGTATCTGTGTATCTCCCTGTCTCTGTCTCTATCTCTCTCCTTCTCTGTGGTAGTGTGTGAGCTTGTGCGCATATGTGTCTATTTGTGTGTGTGTTTGTACATGTTGTGTATTTCTATATGTGCTCTCTGTAAATATGTATGCTTATATATGTGTGTGTGTCTGTGTGTGAATGTTTCTACATGTGTCTCTCTGTTGTCTGTCTCTGTCTGTCTATCTGACTCTGTGTGTGTTTGTGCATGTGTGTGTGTGTTTGTGTGTGTAGCCCTGAACAACCTTGATGTAAATGCAATTCTTCCTGTAGTTCACAATTAGTGAATGTTACATTGTAGCTACCTTCCCCTTTCAGACAAAATTTAAACCAAAGTTGTGAAGCCTCCTTAAAAAGCCACCATCAACTTGAGAATATTTGGTAAGTTAGGTTGTCTGTCTGACTGAGCAGTGGCTGAACATCCCATGTTTCTGGTGTCAGTCTGCATTGAAGCACATGTTGGGAGTATTGGCGATGGAGACTTCTTCACAGAGATCAGTACAGACCCAGCAAGCCACCACCTAAATGAGTTTGCTGAAGCTGCAGACAGAAGCCCCTACAGACCAGAATCTAAGCCACAGGACATGTTTTTTTCTGAGGCCCCTTGAGAACATGGACCAGAAGGCATCGTCTCTGTCCTGCATCTTCACTTTAGTCACCACTGAAGATCTCCAGCTTCACACGCTGAGGTAGGGGCCCTGGTGAGCAACTTCAGTGGGAACGATGAAGACTCTGGGTCAAAACACCGCTTCACCTCTCTTCCATTCTCTGAACTCTTGGTCTGTTTTCTCTCTGGGCGATGAATGAGCCTCCAATCAGAAGTTTCCAGTAAGACCTTCAGGAAATAAAGACCAAGTCCCTTTCCCTTAAACAGAAACTTCTAGGAATGACCTGATAGCAGCTCCACCATCATCCCCACAGGTTCCCTGATAAACTGTTCCAATCAGCTGCAGATTTGCTCCTCTTACTGCATTGCTGTAAACAAATACAGAGTTATTCTCAAACAGGGCTTTAAAAATTAATAACATGCTTAAGTAGAAGACTTACTGGTCTAACCATGTTTCCAATGCACACAGTAATAACGGGGAGAAGATAAGGGACGGCTGGATCTAAACCATATTTAGTGCAACTCACAGATCTGTATGAACCAACATTTGTGACGTATTCAGGAGCGATCTTAATATTTTGTTGAATCTGAAGCAAACAGACTTTCAGTCTATATGTTAGACGCCTAATAATAACGTCATTACATTAGGGGCTAACAGCAACAATAAAGACCATCTATCTCCACCCTGAATACTGGCATTTCCAGAAATTATGTGGCATGAATTCCTGACAGTTTTTGTATCCAACCTCACTTATCTCTACTGTACATCCTTATGAAAACATGAAAATATTATGAGCAAAATCTTGATTCCGTCTACCATGAATAATCTGTGAGAAGTCTAGACTTGTTAGCAAATCACGGTCCTCCCAGAGGAACTGAGGTCAGCTTAGGAAGGTCGAACCTTTCCCAGGTAGGTGGTCATATAAGAACCACACGACGCTGTAACTGACCCACAAGGGGACATGAATGCCTTAATATGGACTTGAGCTCCTGGAGAAAGGAACTTTATAGCGGTTATGGTGGTTTGTGATCAATAAAGTTTAGCCACGGGTTGGCAGAGGGAGGTGTCAAGTAGCCATAAAAGCAATTCCTAAATTACTTTTCCATAATTGAAAAAATAAAAGTTGCCTATAGCATGTTTGGCATTTAGTGTAATGTCTTAATATTGTGTGTGGGGTTTGTTAATTTCCCACAGGGTCCTGCAGGGAAGCGTGGCCTTTTTCAGTTTTGTGTTAAGAAACTGAACCTTTATAGAAAGAGTATGCCTTGACTCTACCTTAAGTATGTACAATATTTTGTAATATACTCACTACCAATTTGTGAGTGTGGTCATGGGTGGCTTTGTGTCTCCTCACCTTAATGGAAAGTTTAGCTGATGCTTAACATTATCTCATGTCTGAGGACCATCTGAGGAAACTCAGTTATATGACAGTATGGTCTTTTCATTTCCTGTGTTGTGGGCGGCATGCACAGACAACGCAATGTTAAAACAGTATCTTCCTCGGTGTGTGTGATGTTCATGCACATGTGTATACATGTGTTCCTGTGTGTATTCATGCTTGTTTATGTGTGTGTCTATTGCCATGATGAAGCACCACTACTAAAAGCAACTGGGGAGGAAAAAGTTGATTACAGCTCACAACCCCTGGGTCACACCCCATCACTGAACGAAGTCAGGGCAGGGTCTGAAGCAGAGGCCATGTTTCCCATGGCTTCCCCAGCCTACTTTCTTGTATAACTCAGAACCGTATGTCTGGGGTGGTTCTGCTCACACGGCCTAGCATTCCCAATGGACCGTCAATCAAAATATGCCACCCAGAGTTACCTACAGGATGATCTTACAGAGGCATTTTCTCAGCTCAGATTCCCTTTTATCAGATAAATCTACCTTGTGTTAAGTTAACAAAACAATAAGAACAGTGTACATGTGTGTGCATGTGTGTGCATGTGTGTATATGCATGCAAGCGTGTATATGTCTATAATGTGTGTGCGTGTACATGTGTGTATATGTATGTGCGCATACGTGTGTATGTGGGTATATATACCTGTATGTACCTGTGAATGTCTACATATGAGTGCATCTGTATATATGTGTGTGCATGTATGTGAGTGTATGTGTATAGGTGTGTGCTCCTGGAAAATAAAAGGATCTTATATATGCTAGAGTCTACTCCAGCCTTCAGTCTGTAAGGCAGCATCCCTTTACGAAGCCTAGGCTAGGCTGGGGTTTACTGTAAAGCCAGGCTGGCCTTTAACTAGTGACTCTTCTGCCTTCCTTCAGCTTTCACTAATTTAACAACTTACTGAGGCACACGCAGTCGTGTGGCCCTGCAGGGGCCAGGACAAAACTGTGCAGCCATACAGCGGTGCTAGGCGCTGTCGACTTGAGCCCTGGGCAGCATCCGCTTCCCATTAGCAGTGATGTGGTTCAAAACATTTTTAGAATGTGTAGTTTAGCGTTGACTCAAGTCCTCTGCATATCCGCAGGAATGAGAGTAAACAAGCCTGGAGCCGCACTGAGCCAGATCCGTACAGGGAGCAGAGTAATCTCCACTTATTTATCCGATGGCTGGAAATCCACTCTTGTTTTCTGTGTGCTGTTTGTTTCACTGTGGTGGGTTAGTCCTTGCTGTTGCTGGAGTTTTACCGACAAAGCAGATGGGACTCGAGGAGATTAAGTGACACGAGAAACCTTGGCAGTTTGTAAACTCCTATGCAGAAATACATCTTGATTTTTGGAAATAGTAAAAACTGTTCAGAGCCAAGTTTGATGATTGATGTGGTCACCAAACCTTGGAATTTTGTAAACTCCTTTTTTAAACTTGCTTGTACATTGAAATGTCACATGCCCACAGGCTGGTTCTGCTCTCTATCCTACAGCCACACATACTACAGACAACTGAGACAAATTCTCTACCCAGGCATCGCTACATCTTTGTGTCTCCCAGGAACTCAGAAGACCTCCAACACAGACCACAGCCACACCAACATGGCTGCCACTGAGTTAGTTTGTCTGGTTTGCTCTGAACTTCCTTGGATGTAGTTCTGCATCCTGGCTTCCTCTTAACCCCTCCAATGTAGTTTCAATCCCCTCTCTTCCAACCTTGTTTGTTTTAGCTTGTCTCTGAGACTAGTGTGATTTCCCACAAGTTTTCTGGATCAGAATACGCTGTTATCTCGACTCCTCCTAAAGTGCCAAGAGATACAGTGCAGAGGACGGGATGGTGTTTGAGTAGAGAAAGATAGAGCACAGTGACATAAAAGAACAAAGGGAACTAGAGAGGCTGACTTCAGATGAGCTCAGTACCAGGAATCACCATAGATTATTTTTTTGAGCTGCTGGTCAATGGCTTTCCACAGGTCCCCAAACATTAGAGGCTGCTCCCTTGCCTTTGATTACTATCAACACACAAAAACCCAAATACTGAAGATATCACATACTTGAGTCACAGCACACGGAAAAAAGAAATGGAAGAATAGAGAGATGGCGGAGATAGATAAATGATAGATGATAGATGGTATATAGGTGATAGATGATTGATAGATAGATGATTGATTGCGATAGATAAAGTAGGTCAAATAAATAGGTGGTGATGATTATAGGTAGATAGATACACAGATATTAGATGGATTGATGATAGATAGATAGATACATACATACATACATACATACATACATACATACATACATAGATTGATAGATGTAGTTAGAGATAGATGACAAATAGATGGTAGATGATTGACAATGTGGAGACTTATTATGAGGATTAGTCTGTTTATGAAGATGTAGCTCCTACAGCACACAGTCCATAAGTTGTAAAACTATGTGAGACTCAGTACAAGTCTAAAGGCCTAAGAAATTGGAGTCATGAAGTTCAGGAGCTTAGAATTTGTCAGCTTTAGCAAATACACGATGACCCCTATACCCACATCAGACACACATGAAAATAATAATTTTTATATCATGTATGTATAAATCATCAAACAATGTAAAATGGTGAATGGGGCACTTAATAAAGCTGTTGGGTCTTCAAACCCTGGGTGTCTGGCAGTTCTCAGGTAATGCTGTCTAAGGCACTGGGCACATGCTGGACAACCAATTACGTAAACTCAAAATTACGACAAATGAACCTGGGTGGGGGATTTCTGACTCTACTGGAAGCATCCACTGAAACAGGGAGCAAGGGCTTCAGCCGAAGGTGGTTGGTTACACATTTTAAGTCTGCATGTGGTACTGATGCTGATGTGGTTCTGTGAGTTTCTTGGTTACCCACGAGAAATGACTCCCTGATGAGAAGAGGCAGTTTGCTACACATAAGTGCTTTATGTTAGGCCTTACAGAGCAGGTCTAATAAGAAATAAATGGTCACAGTTTTTGTCTACCAGAATACCCAAGGCCCTGCTGTTGTAAGGAAGGGAGCTGCTTGTTCTTCCCAGCCACCCAGCTAGCTTAGACCCAAAATAATCACACAAAACTGTATTATTTAAATCACTGCTTGGCCTATGAGCTCTAGCTTCTTATTGGCTAGCTATTACATATTAATTTAACCCATCTCCATTAATCTGCACATCACCACGAGGTTGTGGAATACCAGCAAAGTTTCAGCACATCTGTCTCTGGTGGTGACTCCATGACTTCTCTCTCTGGCTCTGCCCTTCTTCCTCCCAGAATTCAGCTTAGTTTTCCCAACCTACCTAACTTCTTCCCTGCTATAGGTCCAAAGCAATTTCTTTATTCATTAATGGTAATCATAGCATACAGAGGGAAATCCCACATCACCCTGCTCTCTGGAGAGTGGAGTGTGGATGAGTTAGCAGAATACCCTATTGAGGCATTGTAAGGATGGGCAGAAGTCTTCCTTTTAATGGGAACTTTCATTAAAATGTTCTTTAAGGGAAAAGAGACATTTTAGTGCTTGAAAGGTTACAGGCCATCTCTACCTCTTCAAACTCAGTAATTACACCGTGAGTACATCAAAGTACAATAATAGAATTGACTGAGTGATGGCTTCCCCATTTTAGAATTCTCCTTAGCCTGTTTAGGAGGGGTTCTGCATGGTCACAACCCACTGTTTCCTGGCTAAATGAGGCTAGTTCACTGTCTCGCTGCCTTCATTGCGGTTTCTCTCTTTATGTGTGCCTCATGCCTCCCTCCAGTTCTGAGAGCAAAGCTGAAGTTTACTGCATGTAATAAATATGTAATACGAAAGCTGTGCTGGATAGCTGGGAATATATCTGACTTAATGATAGCTCTCTAGATGGGAGGAACTTTGCAGATACTAGATAGGGCAGTGGTCTCAGTCACCCTGATCAGTCAGAGTGCTGCAGATGGAGTATTTCAGCATTTTACACAATCTGAACACATCCAAGACTAACCCACACTTGGAACCTGTGAGGAAGCCCCTCACTTGAGGCTGCTTAGAGAATCACAAAGGAAGAAAGTGAGAAATAGAGGCCCACTGAAGAGACTTGCAGACACCCTGCACCCTCCAAGTACAAAAAGATGCTGTCAGAAACTAATCTTACTGCGCTTTTCAAATCGGAAAATAAAAGCAGCATAGTTAAACACAGTGACCTTGAAGAGCAGAACTCACCTTCAAAAGCCGCGCTTGCTGTCTGCTTCTAGATAAGTTGCCAACACAGATCCCAGAAGAGCAAGCCAAGTGATGAAATTTAACTGAACACTAAATAGTTAATAAGTTGGGTTTGTGGACATTATTGCTCCTACTCTAAGATTATGATTTGTTATACAAAGTGTGGACTAGGAGTTACCTCTGCAAACTCAAGATTTAGTATACCCTCAGCCTCTGCACACAGGCTTAATGACTCATATAATTTAATGTTTGCCCAAAGGTACTGATAACAACAATAAATAAGTTCTGATTATTCAGGTTATTAGGAAGGTTTTATATACTTGCTGAAACCCAGTTTTAAGTTTCTGGGATATAATGGGCTCTGAATTTTTTCCTTTTAAGTTAATTGCAATTCCATCTTTAACGTATGATCAGTTATATTCACTGTAAAGCCCTAAACTGCATAGAAAACATTGCAGAAAAATGAGAGAAAGTCGGATTAGTGGAAATAAAGACAATTGGTAACTAGATGATGCATACATGACTATCTGATGATTAAGACTAGATGATAATGATAGATGATAGAAAGATGGATAGACATACAGATAGATGATGGATGGAGAGAGAGAGAGACAGAGAGAGAGAGAGGGGGGTGATTGTGTTGATTTTTCTCAATTTGACACAAACTTAGGAATATCTAGGAAGAAGAAATCTTAATTGATAAAATGCCTGGAGAAGATTAGCCTTTAGGAAAGCACATGGGACACTATATTGATTAATGATTTGTGGAATCCACCATGGTTAGCTTCACCCCTGGACAGATGGTCCTGGTGTACAGAAAGCAAATTAGGAAAACTATGGTGAATACAACAGTAAGCCCACATCTTCCCGTGGCTTCTGCTCCAGATCCTGCCTCTACCTCTTGCCGTGGTTACTCAGCAGCAGTGTGTGACCTGAGAGTTTCAGGTTGAATGCATCCCTTCCTTCCCAAATTGCTTTGGATGAGGGCTTTACTTATGTCTCAAATCTTCAATTATAAAGACCCAGTCAGAACAGACTGATGCTGAGTTTGTCTCAAAGCCTCTGCATATATCTCCCACCAACAACAAGTATAGATATTCCCTTCAATACTGCAACTGGAGACATTACCCCTAGATTGTCCTAATTGACAAGCTATGCTCACTTCTATTTTCCAAAGTTAATTCTGCAAATTATTAAGAAATTCAGAAACACTTACACTTGCATGTCATAGAAAATTATCACAGGTCTCCTTACTGAGAATACTCTTCTGTGTGTGATGCAACCCACAATTCCAAATTCCAGTGGGTAGCAAATAATGTTGTAAGCATGTGACCAGTAGGAAGGCCAAGATAATCAGAATTTGAAGAAATGCTTCTAAACACAATGTCAGTGACATGTTTTCCTACCACAGACAAAGGTTGTATTTGTAGATGATGGATATGTGAGTTCTTGCTCATTTCCTAGAATTCCTATGTCTCACCTCATGGGTGTAAAGTTGGACCACAAGCCCTGTGGAGACTTGGTCTTTAGAGGATGGTTCAGTAGCGTGGGAGCATTTTAAAGGAAGATAAAGATGCGACATGAATGATAAACTTCAGCAATGCAGACAGTGAAGCTGGACTACGCCTTCTGTCTGTGGGGTGGAGGTGGATGCTTCATGTCTGTCACATGAATCAGCAAAGACTGTGCACAGGGTATGAGTAGACTCCAGGGGCTCACACAAGATAGCACAGATGGCTGAACTCTTTGCTAACTGGAACCATGAGCATAGAGAGAAAGGAATGGAGAAGAAAGAAATAGAAAAAGGGAAATGGAGAAAGAGATGGGTAGAGACGTGATGTGGGATTCTCCTCTGTATGCTGTGAATACCATTGGTTAATAAAGAAACTGCTTTGGGTCTATAGCAGATCTATAGGAAAACAGAGCTAGGCAGGGTAAACTTAATTGAATGCTGGGAGAAAGAGGGCAGAGTCAGAGAGAAGCCATGGAGCTGCCACCAGAGACAGACATGCTAAAACTTTGCCTGTAAACCACAGCCATGATACACAGATTCATGGAGACGGGTTAGTTTAGGATATAAGAGTTAGCCAGAAATACACTTAAGCTATTGGCCAAACAGTATTGCAAATAATATAGTTTCTGTGTGGCTATTTCCGGTCTGAGCAGCTGGGGACAAACAATCTCCTACAACAGAGGCAAAGAAGTGGAAAGAGAGGAAGGGATAAGAAGAGAAAGCAAGACTGCAATGAACAGGAGCTTTCTCCCCCAGGTTAGTCTATGTTCTTTCTCTAGAAACCAAGGGCAACATAACTAAGTAGGATAGGTGGCTCTATAGACATGAGAACATTATAAAACAACAGGAAGGACAAAACACGTTTAACATCAGAGCCTGGTGATGCCATAAAACAACCTCACACCAGTTCAGAATTAGAATAATAAAAGGGTTATTTATTTAAGGGGAAAACTTACAGATCACCGTCCTAAATAGTCCTCTGAGCACAAACAGGAACAGAGTCTAGCAGCTGGAACAGGAACTGGAAGCAAGAGAGAGCACACGGTTCCCACTACTTTTTAAACAATAAGAGACCATGCCAAGTGAACTGGTATCTTAAAGGCTGAAGGAGCAGAATGTGCTCCCACAGCAACCTGGTGTGTTGATATTTTGTTTGTGCTTTAACAAACAAAGCTTGCCTGAAGATCAGAGTGTGGAGTTAAGCCAGTAGTTATCCATAAGGCCAGATAGCCAAGGCTCACACCTTTAAACCCAGAACTTGGGAAGCAGAGGGAGATGGACCTGCGTGAGTTCAAGCCACCCTGGGCTACATAAGATTGATTCGGACTAAAAGAGAAACACATTCAGGTGGCAATGGCTCACACCTCTAATCCCAGTACGTGGGAGTCACCTGCCTTTAATTCCAGCTCTAGAGAGGTGGTGGGGACGGGATGGCCAGGCAGAGAGAGAAATATAAGGCAGAATAAGATAGGAGCTCAGGATTCTGTCTGAGGACTTGTAGAGACAGGATACCCCTTTCAATCTGAACCTATCAGTGGTAAGAACTCTAATGGTTGCTGTTCTGCCTCTCTGATCTTTCAGCTTTCACCACTAGTATCTGATTCCAGGTTTTTATTATTAAAACCAATTAGAATTCGCACTAGAGCCTGGGAGCTCTCCTTGAGCACTGTGACCCTGGCTTGCATTCAGGAACACCCCATCACTGAAATCAAGGCCTGACAAAAGAGAGGTTCACCCACAAGTCACATCACCAAGAAGAATGAATCGTATGACAAGAACTTTAAACCTTTAAAGAAAGAAATTGAAGAAGACACCAGAAAGTGGAAAGATCTCCCATGCTCTTGGGTAGGTAGAATTAACATAGTAAAAATGGCAATCTTACCAAAAGCCATCTAAAGATTTAGTACAATGCCCATCAAAATCCCAGCAAAATTCTTCACAGACCTGAGAAGAATAGTACTCAACTTCATATGGAAAAGCAAAAAACCCAGGATAGCCAAAACAATCCTGTACAATAAAAGAACTTCTGGAGACTCCACAATCCCTGACTTCAAACTCTACTACAGAGCTACAGTACTGAAAACAGTCCGGTATTGGCATAAAAACAGATGGAAGGACCAATGGAACCAAATCAAAGGCCCGGATATTAATCCACATACCTTTGAACACCTGATTTTTGACAAAGAAGCAAAAAAGTATCAAATGGAAACATGAAAGCATATTTAGCAAATCGTGCTGACTTAACTGGATATCAACATGTAGAAGAATGAAAATAGATCCATATCTATCACTATGCACAAAACTCAAGTCCAAATTGATCAAAGACCTCAACATAAAGCCAGCCACACTGAACCTCATAGAAGAGAATGTAGGAAGTACACTTGAACGCATTGGCACAGGAGACCACTTTCTAAATATAACCCCAGCAGCACAGACACTCAGAGAAACAATAATAACTTGGGCCTCCTGAAACTGAAAAGCTTCTGTAAAGCAAAGGACACTGTCAACAAGACAAAACGACAGCCTACAGAATGGGAAAGATCTTCACCAACCCCACATCAGACAGAGGTCTAATCTCCAAAACATAAAAGAACAAATGAACCAATAATAAAAAAATGGAGTGCAGACATTACAGAGAACTTTCACCAGAGGAATCTAAAATGGCTGAACACTTAAGGAAATGCTCAACATCTTTAGTCATCAGAGAAATGCAAATCAAAACAACTTTGAGATTCCATCTTACACCTGTAAGAATGACCAAGATCAAAAACACTAATGACAACTTATGCTGGAGAGGATGTGGGGTAAAGGGAACATGCTTGCATTGCTGGTGGGAGTGCAAGCTGGTAAAGCCCCTTTGGATATCAGTATGGCAATTTCTCAGAAACTTAGGAAACAACCTTCCTCAAGACCCAGCAATACCACTCTTGGGTATATATCCAAAAGATGCTCAATCATGCCACAAGGACATGCACTCAGCTATGTTCATAGCAGCATTGTTTGTCATAGTCAGAACCTGGAAACAACCTAAATGCCCCTCAAGAGCAGAATGGATGAGGAAAATGTGATACATTTACACAATGGAGTACTACACAGCAGAAACATGTGATGACATCTTGAATTTTGCAGGAAAATGGATGGAGCTAGAAAACATCATTTTGAGTGAGGTAACCCAGACCCAGAATGACAAAAGCAAAGATAAACAGCCTACAAATCACAATTCCAGAGAACCTAGACAACAATGAGAACCCTAAGAGAGACATACATGGATCTAATCCACTCAGGAAGTTGAAAAAGACAAGATCTCCTGAGTGAATTGGGAGTATGGGGACCATGGGAGAGGGTTGAAGGGGAGAGAAGAGTCAGGGAAGGGAGCAGAGGAAAACGTAGAGCTCAATAAATATCAATAAAAAAGAAAAAATAAAACTTCATAAAATATATAAAAAGACCCCCTGGATACCAGAGCTGAAGGCTTTGCATGACAGCCAGGGTGGTCAATAAGAAGAGCTAGTTGGGCTGCTGAGGATTTGAAATGCACCTGACCAATAGCTTAAAGTGGACACTAAGGCACATACATCCCTCTAGCCTCAGAGATGCCTCTGTTTACAATTCACATATATGTGTATGGATGTCTCCTCCTGTGAGATAGATGCTGGTATTGTGCCCATCAGAAGAGAAACCATAGGCACAAGTTAGTATCGTCTATATCGCAGACAGCAGACGGCAAAATCTGAATTCTTAGCCTCGGGTACAGAGGAGGCTACAAAACAGACACAGGTATAGTAGAAAATCAGCTTAAGAAAATATTTAAAAATGGCACCAAAAAAGAAAGATAAAAATCAGCTCGAAGGAAATGCCCTCAGCAAGGAGGACAGGAGATTTAATTATTTCCATGGGACAGGTGTCTGGTGAGAGGTGAAAATAAGTATGGGTGTGCTGGCACATGCCTTTATCCCAGCACTTGGCAAAGCTGAAGGAAGGCAGATCTCAGTTTGAGATCAGCCTGGTCTATAGAGCAAGTCCCAGAACAGCCAGGGATACACAGAAAAATCCTCTCTCAAAAGAGTGAGGAGAAGGACGGCAAGAAAGAGAGAGGCAGAGAGATATGGAAACAGTCATGGAAAATTGGATGGAAATAGAAGCAAAAGCTCTCACGGTGTTGATCATCAGAGGAGATCACACAGAAATGAAAATCCACACTGCACACTCTGGACAAAGATGTCAACAATGCACAGAAATGTCACAAGGCTTCAGGAGAACTGTTGATGACCAACACAAAAATGGGGTTGGCTGTCACGTCTTTCCAGCAACATCATACACCAGAAGATATAAGCAAACCTTTAAACATATAAAAACACCATTGAGCCTGGCACTGCATATCCAAATTTTTATTTTTATTTTAAAATGAATTAAAATAAATAAGTTAAAAATATGCTCAGGGATAATCAAGGATATAGTGAAGTATCTAACATGGTTTAGAAGACACAAGTGGAGAAAAACCAAATGAGTGTCAGAGATATCCAGGAAAAATGAGCAAAAATAAAATAATAATAATAATAATAATAATGACCTATGACCAGAATCAAAAGAAAACTGTGATTAAAGAAGTTACTTAAAAAGTGACATAGAAAACGTGGGGACCACAAGGAAGGGAGGAGCAATCAGTTCACGATCCCCGATCACCGGGAGTTCAGTGCACACTTTCCTTACCTTGGACAGGGCAGGCAGCTCAGGGATACAGTAAAGCACTGAATGTCAACTTTAGTTAACTGAAGACACAGACTTGTACAGACAAGGTCAGGGGCCAGTGAGATGGCACAGCTCATGAAAGTGCCTGTCACCAAGGATGAAAGCCTACGTTCAATCACATGATAAAGAGTGACTCCCGCAAGTTATCCTCTGACTCTAAACGTGTGCATTGTGTGTACATGTACATGAATGTCCATACACAAACACACTCACACACACGCATACACACACACACACCACACACATATACACATACATTCACCACACATACATACACACATATACCATATACATACACACACCACATACACACATACACACACACCACACACATATACATACCCACCACACACACATATACCATATACATACACACACACACCATATACACACATACACACACATACATACACAGAGAGGGAATAAATGAATGCATGAATGAACCAACAAAATTTTAAAAGAAACAAGGTTAAAGAAATATATATAGAAATAAAGAGGTTCATATATATATTTTAAATGGAAACGTGAAAAGCAATGAAAATCTCAGAAGCCCTTTTAAATTAAGTAGAGAACCTAATTCTAATATCTACACAGAAACATAGAGACTATACAAAGGCTATATTAATAGTAAGGTGTGGTGGCACACAGGAGGCCCTCGAGTTGGAGAGCAGTCAGCGTAGAGGAAGCTTCCCTCACCGGTGGAAGCTCCTGTATGGATTCCTGCCTTGCTGTAGCTCTGCTGGACGCCCCCACTGGGAGCAGAGCACAGGTGTCAAGGAAGCCTCCATCTCTGTCGATCAGATGGATACAAAGTACTCGTAACAGTATTGCTGGACAACAGACATCCAGATGAGAGCAGGTACTCGAAACTCATTTCACGTTTTACACAAAATATTAGCACAAAGCTGGTCATAGATCACATGGTGAAAGAGAAATAACGTGTCTGAGATAAAACACAGAGCTGAATGTTTTTTACATTCTTGATGGAGGAGGGAGGCAAGGATTCTGAGACCAGGACAGCAAAACAAAAATCACAAACACTTAAGCTATTTGCTTTAATTTAATCAAAATTAAAGATCCTTGATAATCAAAAAATCCCAGTAAAAACCAGTATAGAGAGGCTCCGGACTATAATCCCAGCAATCGAGAGGCTGAAGCAGACAGGCGGCCATGCGTTCCAGGATGTCCTGAGCTACAAGGCTCTGTTGTAAAGAGAAGAACAACTCTGGGAGAGGGGAGATGGCTCAGGAGGTGTAGACACTTGCCACCCCAACCAACAACCTGCGTTTGATCACCGGGACCCACATGATAAAAGGGAAGAATTGGAATCTGCCAGTCATTCTGTGACTTTCCCACAGTCTGCCTGTGCTGTAAACTCCACACAATAAATATGTGTATTAAGTGTTTTAAGAAAACTGACAAAACCAAAAACAGAACCAGAGAAGATGTTATTAAGATAATGAGTTTTACTGATGGTATTTTCCCTGGAAAGACCTGAAAACATGAACTCTCTCTCCCTTTCTCTCCCTCTCTCTTACAAACACACACACACACACACATACACACACACTCATGTGCAAACAACTGCCCAAAAAGTACATATCGATTTTATACATAATAGCCTGGACTGGAAATAACATAAATGTGCTCCCAATGCAGGAGATATTTTTAGTTATATTATCACTTATGTTCAAAGGGTGGAATATTCTTTATGAATAAAGCACAAATAACTAAAACTATGAGTGAATCTTAACATAGTTGTTTTAAATAACAGAAGCAGACTGAAGAGACCCGGTGGTGTGTAATTTGTTTTATTAAAAATGTAAGAAAAAGCAAAGATAGCCACAGAAGTCTGACTGCTCCCATTCCAGGGGAAGTGGGAGATTGACCAGAAAGGACCCAGGGCCTCTAGGGAAATATCAACATTGAGAATGATACCAGGGGAGGCAGTTACCACGGTGTGCACGCCTGTCAAGGCTCATCAAGCCAAAGACTCGGATGTCTGCATTTTATTGTAACTTAATTCTGCTTCAACTCATGAAGATCAAGAGACATCATTGAACATAATTATAAGTTTCCAGTTTTAGAGAGCCACCGAAATAATAAAAATAAATTGTAGAGTTTTAACCTGTAATTTAAACCTCATGTACACAGTCAAAAGTCTAGAGCAGTAAATAAGTGCACTAAACTGGGAACACAGAAATAAATCATAATATAAAAATAATTACAATAAACAAATAAAAGCACATTAAACTCAGCCATAGAAAGACCAAAAATTCCAAAGTGGATTTAAGAAAACATCCATCATTCTCACTTATAAAAACATGAACGGAAGGTCAGAAAGTGCACACCGCGGGAATATTGTCCAATCGGCAGCAGAAGTGACAGCTTTAATATCTGACTAAATATCAGGACAAAGGCATCTTTAAGGGAAATGAAACATTACAATAGTAAAAATGGAATATAAATGGTATGAACAAACGTGTGCTAAATGACAGCTCTAGGAACTTATAAAGCAAGGGCCAACCTGAAGAAATAAACCAGTAATAAATCAGCAAAATGCCCCTCAACAGGTGAAGGAGAAGAAAAAGTAGCCCACGGGACGATCACTCAACCATCAAGAAGAAGAGAACGGTGTCATCTGCAAGAAAATGGATAGAGATGGAAGTCACCATGTTTAGTGAAATAAGGCAGACTCCAAAAAACAAAAGTCACATGTTTTCTCTCATATGCAGATAAAGGGCAGGAAGGTGTAAGGGGGATCATTGTGAAGGAAAAGGAACCAGCTGGGAAGGGGAGAGAGCTTGTGGGGAACGGGCGATGAGTGTAAACCAACCCCTGCATGTGTGAAAATGTCTTAGCTGAACTCAGCTACTCATGAGAAGCTCAGCCCACACCACCACAGCTGAGGAGAGCATCCCTGATGGCGATGTACCAGGGAGCTCCAGATAATGTTGGGAGAAAGGAGGGCCCGGCTGCAGAAGAGTTGCCCTGGTGCTGTCCCCAGTCACCTGGCCTTGGCATCGAGAGTGCGTCTTCAATGACTTATTCTTTCCTCTTCCTCAGTCCTGAACACTGTATAAAATACGTAAGAAAACAGGTAAACAATAGAAGGTGGAGCACAATGTGTGAGATTTTAACCCACTGACCCACATCAAAATCAGGAACATAAGCAGTGACGGGGCTTTGCAAATGCTCCAGTCAGTAAACATGGGTGATGACTGGGGACAAGGTCTAGCAGGACGTGTACTCCTAGACTCTCAGTGCTCACTTACCACTATTTCTTATCCCTCCACCATGGCATATGCATCATGATCAAAACTTTCAGAACAGTGTGCTATTGGTGAGTCAGGAGACCACAGGGTCATCTTACTGAATTTTAGAAAGTTGTTTGTGACAGAATGAAAACATTTAAAGCAAACTTAACACAGAAGGTGCCGGCAGCGCTGTGTTTGTTTCTTGGTGTTTTCTGAAGGTGGGACTCAGGGCCCTGTGGGTATACAGCCAAGCACTGTAGTCCAAAGCAGTGCCCACAGTCCAACAGCCATTACCTTTTAATATAACTGGGAGAGTTATAGATATTCACAATAAATGAAGCCAAAAAGTAATCCTCAATAAATATTTAAAACAATGCTATAAAAGGATGTTTTCTAACTACAACAGATACAACTAGAAATTAATAAAAATGTGTAACTGAAAAACTCTCTTACTTCTGGGATCTCAGCAACATGTATTTAGCTAAAAAGGAAATTGTGAAATACTTGGAAATGAATGACATAAAACTCATTTTAAAATGTGTGGGAAACATCTACAATGGTATGTAAAGTAAAATTTATATGTTATAATACATTTTCATGAGACAAGAAAAATTGAAAACAAATGAGCTAATTGAAGGAAAATATGTCGAATTTATTGCATTAAAATAAGGATTGGTCCTAATGAAAAACACATGGGGAAAGTCAGCAACAGATAGATCGAGAGGATATATTCACAATATCTAAAACCAACAGGGGACTGTGTTTATCTAGAAAATGCGAGAAATGTCCATAAATCAGAAATTTGAAAAATACAACAGATAGTTGAGGCAAAAGATTAAAGGAGAGGGAACTTAGGCCATGGAGCAAGGAAGGATGCCTGACATCACTAGCAACTAGAAATTAAAGATAAAACAAGATGTGCCTGCAGCCACAGGAATCAATGGACCAGAGTGAACAGTGTGAGCACACTGGGGGACATGGAAAGGGTTTGATCCAGGTCAGCGTGGAGACAGTGTGAAGAGCAACAGAAGATACTGGGTTAAATTTGCCAAGGCTTGGGGGAGGGGCCACAGTGGATGGGAAGTTATGTGTCAAAGGGCACAACCAGTCTGTCAAGAAAAAGAAACTGTGTTTAGCTCTATGGTCAGCACTATGGTTGTAACAAAAAGCAAGGGGGTAGATACTTCACAGTTGTTTAAGGGGGAAAATTGAAAGTGTTCTCACCACAAAAAATTGACAGCGTTGGAGGTGACAGATACACTCATTTGATAGCTTTAAACAGATGGCACTGTGTGTATGAATGTTTGCCTGTGTGTGTATGCGTGTATGCGTGTGTGTGTGTGTTTGTGTTTGTTTACCTGCCCATATGGGTGTAGTTGAGAAGGCATTTGTCTCTGTGTGTGAGTTTTTTTGAGAGTATGTGTGAACATGAGTATGATTATGTATAAGTGTGTGAGCTTTGTGATTATGCCTTATTTTAAGTCAAAAAAGTCATGCAATTATACTTTGTCAACTTAAAATAAAAGCAAATGGTATAAATATCAATTGAAAGTGTACATAGTTCCTTACACCATCCCACAACCAGTGAAAGAATTTTGGGAGCCTATTCTGAAAGCCCACGGTGAGAAGAAAGCTCTCCACGAGGTAAAAAGATCCCAGAATGGGGGTGAATGTGATCAAAATACATTATGTACTTATATAAAGATGTCACAATGAAAACTATTATTACGTATCATTAACATATTCTAATGAGCACGTTTGAAGAGCCTGTAGAAAACCCTTACAATGATGACTATCTGCATCTGCTTAGCTGGCTCCATCCTGGGTCCACTTGCATTGCCTAACAACAAGTGTACCATGATAGTGGCAGCAAAGGGGAGGCGGATAAGAAGACAACCTGCCCTTGGTACCAACTTGAACTCAAACTTTTCCTTGGCAGAGTCATTTCCTTCCCAGCATTTACCCCCTTCCTGATTTGGCAGATGAGGAACACATTAGGGAGCAGGGCTGGTAAAACTAATAATTTGTGTGTGAAGATATTTTCTCTACAACAGCACCCTGGGAAAACATCTCTAAAGTTAAATAGCGTAACAGCAACAACAGCCCATTTATTACTTCTGCCACTCACACATCAACCACCAACCACCCCGTTTACAAGGCACCATTACAGCCAAAAGGCAGGTGGGCACGATGCCAGGAAACTGCAGACTGGCACCCTGTGGCTGCTGGCATCCCTCCCTCCAGGGAATGTGGCTGGTGTGGGTGGACATCTCATGAATCTTGCCTGGTGGCTCAGCCTAAAGGAACACCACTCACTGCTCTACAGGGACAAGAGCATTCCTAGAGTAGCACGGAAGGTCTTGGAGGTCTCCCTGGAAGACTGTCAGAGATGGCCTGTCTCTGACTAGGGAAAAAAAGACCCTGAAGCTGGATACTTCATAGACTCCTGTGAGCCTGGAAGAGTAGTGTGCTCTGGGCACAGAAAGGGGAATGGGAGCTAAGACAATGCTACCATGGTCTTCACCATCCTCTGACCTTCAGGAGACTTCAGTCTTGAGACTTCTAAGAAGTGTGTATTCCAAGAAAATTAAAGAAATTTAGTCTTCAGATCAAAATAGGGTCACTTGTGCAAATGTTAATCAGTGTGAAAAGAAATTGGAGGTGAGGGTTGAAGGGGTCAGACACATGATAACCTAACAACCCCAACAATGGTCGCCATCACCAAAGACTCCATCAAGTCACAGACTGTCAGAACAGTCACTACAACCCCACAAGAGGTTCCTATGAGGAGAGGTACCCCAAAACTTTTGATATAGCATTACTCTCCCCTTCTGCATTTATTAGAACCATAGATTCTTCTTGTTTCAGTGTCTGAGTCACTCCTCATCTCTGTCTTTGAAACCCGCTCCTCTCCTCAACCTCTCCGAATATGCCCAGAATTTATTACAGCACATGTATGTTCAGGGAATGCTCTACATGGCCCACATAAGTTCTGCAGACGGCAGTACTCTGAGTTTTAAATTTTCATTCATTTATATTGACAGCCCCCGCACAGAAAATCAGTGCATGGTGTCTGTGAAGCTAATTGTGCAAACATAGAGACCCCATCCTGGGAGTGGGGTCAGGGCCAAGAGCTCCCCTGAAATGTTCCAGACAGGGTGGGAGGGAAGGGACTCTCTGCCAGCAGACAAGTCCTGCACGGGAACTACTCCAGACTAATAACTCAGTGAGAATCTGGGTGTGTCCCTGGGGGACCCAGGAGCTGCTGGGGGGCAGCGAAAGAGAGAAGGGCTTCTAACTCAGAGGAATGTGCCCCAGTGATGATATGCACTTTCACTACAACTGAGGATTGTAGAGATGAGGAACTACAAGGTCATGAGGACAGAATCACAGCTGCCCAACTGCTTTTCTAACTTTTTTCCACCAAATGCAATAAAACTCCCTCCCAAGAGACCACCGCTTATAGAGCCCAGCTCTACATGGAGTAACATTTCAATTAATAAAAATGTTAAAGGGGTGGGCTGTCCAATAACTCTATTAATTAGTCAGCACAAGATCCAGCTGGAATTATTTTCCCTCATCCGATGGGAAACTTTTCTAGAACATTTTAATTTTCTGGCTGCACCAGACTGTGAAGAGCCCAACAGGGTAATAGGGGGTGTTTACCATTTATTCATCTAAAGCAGTTGGGTGTTGGCCAGGTGCTCTGAGTAGATACTGAAGACACAAGAACTCAGCATGAGCCTCTTGACAGCCCATCTGTTTTGCTTTTTAACCTTGATTGGGTGAGTACAAGAATCCAGGTCCTGGATGGATGTAATAGGACCACCAAGCTCCATCCCAGCCATTCCCTGGTACTCTGTGTCTCTTACATTTCTTCTGATTATTCCTTTTCTTTCTTGGGATTCTCCTCAGTTTTCTTTCTTCCCCTTTCTTGTTCATCAACTCAGTTCCCCTTATTTTTCTTTGTTCTCCTACTTATCTAAGATTTCTTGCGTTTCTAAAAAAAATTTAATCATAGAAAACATAAAAATGCAGCTACAAAAATGGGGAAAGATTTTTACCAAGTACATATTCAGTAGAGGCTTAATATCTAAATTATGCAAGGAACTCAAAACTCTGAACATGGCGAAAACAGAATAACCCAGTTTGAAAGTTGGGGGTGGTGGTGGTCAGAGCTAAGCCATTCTCAAAAGGTGAAACACAAATGGCTGAGAAACACTAAAAGTATGTGTTCAACATACTTAGTTATTGGGGAAGTGCAAATCAAAACTACACTGAGATTCCATCTTATACCAACCAGAATGGCTGAAATCATGAAAAACAAATGACAACTCAGGTTAGCAAGGATGTGGGGTAATAGGAACACTCATCCATTGTGGGCGGGACTGCAAACTTGTACAATCACTATGGAAATCACTGTGGCAGTTCCTTTGGGAGCTGGGAATAGATCTACCTCAAGATCCAGCTAGCCCACTCTTGGACATATACCAAAAGGACTCCACATAGTAATACTACAGAGACAACTGCTCAGCCATGTTCACTGCTGATCTACCTATTGGAAGCAGACTAGATGTCCATCAATAGGTGAATGGATAAGGAAAATATGGTATATTTACGCCATTAAATATTATCCAGCTGTTAAGAAATTAAATCTTTGCCGGGCGATGGTGGAGCACGCCTTTAATCCCAGCACTCGGGAGGCAGAGGCAGGCGGATCTCTGTGAGTTCGAGACCAGCCTGGTCTACAGAGCTAGTTCCAGGACAGGCTCCAAAGCCACAGAGAAACCCTGTCTCGAAAAAAAAAAAAAAAAGAAAGAAATTAAATCATAGTCAGGCAGTGGTGGCAAATGCCTTTAAACACAGCACTTGGGAGATAGAGGCAGGAGGATCTCAGTGAGTTTGAGGCCAGCCTGATGTGGGTTATAAATGATTAATGGTCACTGTCAATTTATTAAAAAAATAATGGGGACTAAACAAGAGGGCAAACCCAAGGAAAAACATATAGTTATCCTCCTGGCTATGGGAAGTAGACAAGAGTGCCGGGCAAAAAATTGGAATCTTGGGGGTAGGGTGGGATGGGGGTAAGGGGAGATGGAGAAAGAAAAGTGTGAAGGAGAGGATGAGGGGAACTTGGGGAAACGGGATGATTGGGGATATAGGAAGGTTGGATAGGGGAGCAGGGAAACTCATATCTTAGTTAAGGGAACCACCTAAGGGTTGGCAAGAGACTTGAACTTGGGGTAGCTACCAGATGCCCAGGGCAATGTCCCCAGTTAGTTCCTTGGGCACCTGAGGATAGGGAACCTGAACTGAACCTATCCTATAGCCATACTTATGAATATCTTGCATATCACCATAGAACCTTCATCTAGCGATGGATGGAGATAGAGACAGAGACCCACACTGGAGCACCGGACTGAGCTCCCAAGGTCCTAATGAGGAGCAGAAGGAGGGAGAACATGTACAACGAAGTCAGGACCACGAGGGGTGCACCCACCCACTGAGACAGTCAGACCGATCTATTGGGAGCTCACCAAGGCCAGCTGGACTGTGACTGAAAAAGCATGGGATAAAACCGGACTCTCTGAACATGGCGGACAATGAGAGCTGACAAGAGGCTAAGGACAATGGCACGGGGTGTTGATCCTACTTCAGGTTCTGTCTTTGTGGGAGCCTAGACAGTTTGGATGTTCAACTTCCTAGATCTGGATGGAGGGGGGAGGACCTTGGACTTTCCCCGGGGCAGGGAACCCTGACTGCTCCTGGGACTGGAGAGGGAAGAGAAGAGGAGTGGGGGGGTGGGGGGAGGGGGAGAGGGGCGGGAGGAGGGGGAGGGAAATGGGAGGCGGGGAGGAGGCAGAAAATTTTTTTTTCAATAAAAAAAAAAACAAATGCTTAATAATAAACCAGTTGTATTTAAAAAAAATAATGGGGATATGATATAGAAATAAATACTTTGCTTTGGTATGGACTTTGGTTTATTGATACAAACTTAAGGTTGATTTGTGAGTTAGAAAACATAATTTTTAGCGAAGTACCCAGAAACAGAAAAACAATTATCACATGTACTCAATCATAAGTGGTTTTTAAACATAAAGCCAAGAAAATTGGCTGACAAATCACAATCCCAGAGAACCTAGACAACAATGAGGACCCTAAGAGAGACTTACATAGATTTAATCTACATGGGAAGTAGAAAAAGACAAGATCTCCTGAGCAAATTGGGAGTATGGGGACCTTGGGAGAGGGTAGAAAGAGAAGGGAGAAGTAGAGAGGGGAGCAGAGAAAAATGTAGAGCTCAATAAAAATAATAATTAAAAACAGTTGATTCGCTACACAGTGTATATGTATTTCTTCTCTGTTTAAGGTATTGTGTTTTGCAGCACATTTAAAACCGTAATGTATAGTTAAAAATACAGGTTAATAGATAGTCATCTGTAATAACCAAACTTTTAATTATGTTAGATTTTCTACATATATAGAGGTATATTTCAGTTAGACAGTCTTCAACACTCCAACATAAAGTATTCTCCACCTACAGCAACAGAAAAAAATACCGTGAGACATTAAGCTTGGTTTGAGGTCCTGAAATCTCAAAGCCAGCCCCTGCAGTGATACAGTGATACACTTCCTAACAAACCCACGCCTCATAAAAGTGCTGCTTCCTGTTGCTCAAGCATTCAAACACGTGAGTCCATGAGGGCCTTTTCTACTCAAACCACAACAATGTGTTTGACTCAGTTTCACTGGAGTAAATATGTTTCACCTGCACGTTCTGTGACCAAGAAAATGAATGCAGCATCCTTCTCCTGTCAGTGACTGGAAATCTGACCTTCTTTGATTTCAGAGGTACATTACCACACAAAATAGTCAGCCACTTCAGCCTGTAAACATGGACTTTCCTAAGCTCAGAAATCCTCTCCTAGCCCTTGGACAATTTATTTCTGTCCACTCTCTTATGCGTCTGCTGACCTGAACCTCATGTGCTGTGGCCCTGAGGTTTGTCCTCAGTTCCTCTGATCCTGCCTCAGTATCATCTCTGCTTTTGATTTTGTTTTATGCTCGAGTTCAGGCCCCTGCCTCTGGATTTCCTCAGTCAAGTCAGAAGATAGGGACCAGAAGAAGGTGGCCAGCTTGTCCCAGCTCTCTTGGGAATGAGAATCAAAGAAAATCAGATGTAGAGACCTTGTCCCAGAATCGCTGCAGAAACTAAGATGGAAAATATGTCAACTGTAGATTAAGAAGTAACTGAGGAACTGGAGAGGTGGCTCCGCAGTTAAGAATGTTGTTGCTATAGACAAGGTTGTATACATGTATTTGTGCATTATGTACCTAACAGTAATAAACAAATAAAATCAGAGTAGGGTGACATGGGTGGGGTTAGATGTAGGGTACCTGGGAGGGCATGGAGGGAGGAAAGAGGTGAAAAGTGAAATAATTCTATTTCAATTAGAGAAATATTTTTAAAGAGTGCTTGCTGCTCTTGCAGAGGCCCAGGATTGGTTCCCAGAACCCACAGCTGATACCTCACAACCTGTAAAACTTCTACTCCTATGATATTGACCATCTTCTAACATTTTCAGGCATAGTACTCACAGAAAAGCAGGCAGAGACCATTTGCTTCCCAGCCACTCAGACCTGGAATAATAACATAGAAACTATATTAATTGCAACACGGTTTAGCCAATAGCTTAGGCAAATTTCTATCTAACTCTTACATCTTAAATTAACCCACTTCTATTAACCTGTGAATCACCATGAGGCTGTGCCTTACTGGCAAAGTTCTGGCTGGTGGCTGGCATGTTTCTCCTTTGGCAGCTACAGGGCATCTCTTTGACTTCAACTACTTTCTCTCTATTTCTCTGTTTGAATTCCCCTTATGTGGGATTCCCACTCTGTATGCTGTTATTACCATTGACTAACAAAGAAATTGCTTTGGACCTATAGCAGGACAAAAGAGAGGTAGGCAGGGAAAACTAAACTGAGTGCTGGGAGGAAGAAGAAGGCAGAGTCACAGAGAAGCAATGTAGCCCAGCTGGAGACAGACACTGGAAGTTTACCTGGTAAGCTACAGTTTTGTGAAATATGCAGATTAATAGAGATGGGTTAAATTAAGATATGAGTTAGCCAGAAATACACTTAAGATATTGGCCAAACTGTATTGTAAATAATTTGGTTTCTGTATGATTATTTTGGGACTAAGCAGCTGGGAATAACTAGCAGACTCCTACAACATTTCCCATCTGGCTTTACTCTTCTAAGCCATTGGCTGAAACAGCTTTTTAAATAACCAATGGTAATAAAACATATTCATAGCATACACAGGGGAATCCCACATCATAGAAACCCTCACAGAGACACACAAACACATGCTCATAATTAAATACAAATCTTCTTTAAAAATAAGAAATAGGAATGAGCTAAATAAGATGCATAGTCACACACTAGAAGATTCTTACACTCACAAACCCTTACATATGCAAAAAACTATACGCAAAGCTTATAAAAAGCACTCATACACAGAGACCAATACCCATGTGCACACACACACACACACAAACTACACACTTCTGTTTGTACACATACATGGATGCACACAGGTACAGACACTCATATCCATAAATAATGTTAAATATTAAATTTACATTAAATACACAGTCATGTACCACATATCAACCAAAGTATGGTGTGAGAATAATATTGGGAAACTTTTTTTTTTAGTAGTGCAGAGTGCACTTATACAAACTAAAGCAAATGTACCACCAGGTGCTGTGATCTTCATCTTTGGGACCACTATGGTGTATATGGTCTGGGGAAGATAGCAAGATGATCACATAAAAGAAACGTGACTGAGTTCAGTCTGTTAGAAGGGATGAAGGACACAGAACCTCTCACTTAGCATCGATGTGTCACCTCTGCTGAAGCTGCACACATTATCCTGGGCTTTGTTACATCTCCTGAAAACAGAATGAAGGAGAGGTAGAAGGTGGTGTTAGACACCCTGGACTCTGGAGAAGAGATCCCAAATAGTTGGTCCTGTAAGTTGTGTGTCCCCTTAGCTCAGGTAAACTAATTCTAGTTGAGTGTAAGAGATTACCACTGAACAGGTGTATCCAATGCCACAACTTTTACAGGAAGCACAGCCCCAGGTCTGACCCCAGAGTAAGGTTCCAGCACCATGCAAGGTAAGCAGATATGAACTAACCTTTCACTGCCATTTGAGCGTGGGTGGTACAGTTGTCCCTTCTTGGTGACAACCCAGAACTCCTGTCTCTTAAGCTCCATGGAGACAAGATTCATTGCACCAAAAGTAAATGCCTCTTCCCTGGGAAAGAGTGGTATGGATGAAATATCACAACATGCAGCATCATAGAAGAGCCCCAGGGAGTATTTTCCAGCAAGCACTGGGACTGTGCCGCAAAAGAATGACGTGGGTAAAAGTTCTATGAATTTGAAGAGTCACTGCCTTTGGTGAATAGAGGGCTTTGAAATCATCTTCACTCTGGGAAGCAGAAGAATGGGATTTATACAGAACTGTCATAAAGTAGGGTAAGTAGGTGCCTCTCTCTACATGAAGGGTAGGCCAACTCAGACTCCGGTTGCACATGCTACGTGGGTTTAAAGAGTTTTCTACAAAGCGCAGTTTAAATTGAATTTCTTTATTGCTGGTATCCATGGTCCCTAAAGATGTGGCAGCTACAGAGCAGCTCTGGATACAGGGATATTGGGACAGACATTATGTAGGCATTTCCACATAATAAAGACTTCTAAGAATCCCTGATGCCCAATTAGCCTAGCAGCTATGCCAAAGTTTTCACTCTGTGCATGGTAAGTGCAAGCAATATTGACTTGAATAAAACCACAATTATTTAGAACACAGGGATGCCAATCACAGGAAACATCTAAGTGACTGATCAGCTCATTCTGAGGGTATACATAAGCCAATAACCCAACCTTGTACTAACATAGAAGCAATTAGTAAAATAATAATTGCATGGCAAAGACAAGGCTCTCTGTGGGAAGGATCTAGGATTTTCTTCACTCCTAGATCCACAATGTCTCCCCACAGTCATCTTGGGTGACTCATCACCACCAATCCTTCCCCAAATTAGAAGGGAGGAGTACACACTGATAAAGGAGGTGTGACTTTCAATAGAATTTTTATGGCTCATCACTTAGGAGAGCATATTGCTTTTGCATAGGATCCACATTTGGTTCCCAGCACTCACATCAGGCAGCTATAATAATTGCCTGTAACTCCAGGTCTTCACGATACTGACTGCTTCCTTAGCTGTATAGAAGCTTCTTAGTTTTATGAGGTCACAACTGTCAATTTTTGACCTTAATTCCTGGAAGAATGAAGCCCTATTTTTGGAGGGTCCTTTCCTAGACCTGTACCTAGAGGGTACTACCTATGTTTTCATCAAGCCGTTTTAGTGTTTCAGGTTTCAAATAATTTGGATCTAATGCTTGAGCAGGGTATCGATACAAGCCTAACTTCATTTCTCTGCATATGGACCTCCAGCTTTCTCTCAGTGTTTGCTCAAGATGCTTTCTTCTTTCCAGTGTATGTTATTTTCCCTCTTTGTTGAGTATCAGATGAATGAAGTTTTGAGTACTCATGACTTTGTCTTCTAGTGACTTCATGTAGAGGATGCATCTGTCTCCAAAATGGAATGAACAAAGTGAAACTGACCAAAAAGTAAATTACTACATTCATTAATTAGTACATCCATCAGATACAATTCACAGAGGATAAGCTTCAGGAAGAGAATATTCCAAAAGAAATGGTATTTAGATCGTGTTATACAGAATGGCAAGCTTTGGGTCACCACAATGACCAGTATGCAGATGTGAGTCTGGGTCAGAGCAGGCCTTGTGGAGAAAACAGAGCCCAGAGTGCCCTGCCCACCTCTGTTCATAAGCATGGTCTAAGGCCCCCATTTCGAGCAGAAGAATAAGATGCTGGAGTAGGAAAACTCTAGGAGCTATCAGTCACACATGATCAACATTGAGACCTTTCTGAACATCTGTATGGCTTTACTATACTACAAGGAAAACAGTTTTAATACGAAAACCCTGCCTCTTCCAAAGAAAACATGCATTAATTAGCTCAAATTAAGATGAAGAGCTTATTAAAAAGCTGTGTAAAGAAATGAGTGAGAGGGCCCCCCTAATCTGACAAGAAATAATTGCAATATGTTCAAGGAAATTTCAGAATACCAGGGCTGGGATTGGGCTCAGCTGGTGCAGGGTTTGCCTAGCTTGCATGGAGCTCGGAGTTCTTTTCCTAGAACTGCATGAATCAGGTGTGGTGGTGCAGGCCTGAAACCACAGAACTAAAGGTTCATAGAAATTCAAAGTTATCCTCCGCTGCGTAGAAAATTCAGAGCCACATGGGCTAAATGAGACACTGTCAAAAAAATAAAATGCTTTCAATCTGAAATTCTATACTGTGTGTTTTCCTCTAAATGTAAATAAGGGAATGGCAATTAAAAAAAAAAAACTTCAAAAAATTTGGTAGGGCATTTAAATATGAAATACAGAAAACAAACTAACTGTGAAAAGACACTTAACATTAGGGAAATACACAGTGATCCCTCAAATAAAACAATTCATGATCTTCACAAACTTATGGCTATTCTGTCCAATAATAAATAATGTGTCAGTGATGACTATGGAACATCAGAGACACCTAAGACTAGGAGACTCCAGTACAGCCTCAAATACAGAGGACCAATAAACAAGCAAGCATCTTGCTCATGAGCTCCAGAGAATTTCCCACCTTCACTGAGGAGAATCAGCTGTCCATGAAGAAGGCTAGATGGCCGTTATAACAAAGACAGCACACACCATGTACCACCTGACAAAAGATGGGATATGCTGCCAGTGGGAGATGGTTCAAAAATACCTACATTTGAGTTCGAGGCCAGCAGCCTGGTCTACAAGAGCTAGTTCCGGGACTGGCATCAAAGCTACAGAGAAACCCTGTCTCAAAAAACCAAAAAAAAAAAAAAAAAAAAAAAAAAAAAAAAAAAAAAAAAAAAAAAAACCCTACATTTATAAGCATTTGGACCAGAGTTCAAATCCCAGACCCATGTAAAAAAGCTCCTGGGTATTGTAGCACACATTCATGTTTCCAACACTGAAGAAACAGAAGTAGTTAGGCAGATCCCTGGAGCTCCCTAATCAGACATCTTAGGCCACTTAGTGAGCTCCAGGGCCCTGCTAAAAACAGCAACAAACAACAATGATGACAAAGAGGTAGAGAGTTGTTGAAGAAGAATATTAAAGGTTTTCTCTGGCCACCATATGCCACTGTGTGCATAGGAACACACACACACACAAAGAGAGAGAGAGAGAGAGAGAGAGAGAGAGAGAGAGAGAGAGAGAGAACAGAGAGTTAACTGACAGACTCATGTGATAACCAGGGTTAACATCTCAGACAATTCAGAAAACACAATTCTGAAATCTGCAACTAAACATGAACACTGTGCCAACTGAGAAGGAATACCCACAATACACAGGAGCAAGCAGTACAGTTGACAGCCAACAGAGTCCCAACAAACTACTCTTTCTGTTTTCTAAATTGTTACACAGGTTCAGGAGTGGCTGCCTTATCACCATTTATTTGCATTATGTATATTCCTTTGACCATGTTTCCATTTACAAGAACATGAAAAAGTCATTTCCTACAATGGGTGTGGCTTCCAGTACTATTCTAGAAACAGGAAAAGAAAGTATACATTTTCTCCCCTTTTAATGTATCTTCATTCAAGATAGAAAATAAAAGTGAGAAAGTACACTTATGGTAGCTACCACAGAGGAATGTGACTCCCTCCCACACAAGGGGAGGAAGAGGCATTTTAGCAGGAGAAGGAAGGGAATCAGCACATGTGGAGAGATTGTAGGAACCAGAAGTGGATGACTGCAAAAGTAGAATACTGTGCCTTCAGGATACAGCTGGGCAACTGCACATTTGAATGTACAGTGGTTGTGCCAGCAAAAGCCGTGCACCAGCTCAAGTCAGAACAAATCCCAGCAAAGGATGGGAGGAGAGTACCAAGTGAGGAGCTGTAGCTAATTGTCTTCTAGGGAAAGAGGGGACAGTTTTCTCTAATGACACAGACCCTGATAAGTTGCACAAGTTCCAATGGAAGGCCTCTTATTCAAGAATATTTGGCATCACAAATTGGCTTTAAGGAGAGAAAAAATACAAAAAAAAACTTGGTGGAAAAAAATCTGAGTGGTGTCTGAGAACTGGAAGAGAGTGAATATCATCAGAAGTTATAAGAATTCTCAACACAATGGAACATTAGTTGTAACCAACAATGGCCTCATGAAATGTGTAGAACTAGAAAAATCATTCTGGGTGAGGTAACCCAGACCCAGAAAGACAAACATGATGTTTATTCACTCATTAGTGGATATTAGGAATAAAGTACAGGATAACCAGCCTACAATCCACAGTCCAAGAAAGGTTAGATAACAGAGAGAGTCTAAATATGGATGCATGGATTTCCCTGGAAAGGGGAAATAGAAGAGATCTCCCGGGTAAACTGGGGGTGGGAATAAAGAATGTAGAGGGTTGGGGGGGCTTAAGTGCAAGAAGTGATTTGGGGTTTGGGATGCAGAGCTAGGGGAAAACCTGGTGCCAGGGAAACTCTCAGGAATTCACAAGAATGACCCTAGCTAAGACTCCTAACAATAATAGAGAGGGTGCCTGACTTGACCATCTACTGTAATCAGACTGGTGACTATCCTAATTGTCATCACAGAGCCTGAGGGAAGCAGATGCAGAGATCCACAGCCAAGTGCTGGGCCAAGCTTTAAGATTCCTCTGAAGGAAGGGAGGCTCTCATTGTACAAGTCAATGATTCAAGGTCACGTTGGAAGAACCCACAGACAACTGACCTGAGCTCATGGTAGAACATGGTCTCTGGACCAACAATTAATGAGTCCCCAAGGTAATGCTGGATTACCTTGTTCAGCCTTAATACAGGGAGAGGAGCTTGCTCCTACCCCAACTCGATGTACCATGCTGTGTTCAAGCCCATGGAAGACTTGTTCCTTTCTGAATGGAGATGGAGGAGGAGTGGGTGGATAGGGAAGGGGGTTGGATGGAAGTTGGGGAGGAAGAAACAGGAAAAGGGGAAGAAAGAAGAAACAGGCCAATATGTAAAATAAATGGAAAATGTTTAAGAAAAAAAAGAATTTTTAAATAACTAATTTAAAAATATACATACATCTATAGTATGTATAAACACACATATAATGTACTTTGACCATATATATGTATATATGTATATACATATATACAGAATTGTGAAAAATGCATTTAAACAAAAATGAAAAACCAAGAAAATTCAGCTGAAAGAATATGAAAAGGAATTCATAGCCCAAACCATTTGGCTAAACTGCAGAGAGGATACAGAACCAGAGAGAGGGTTCAGATAAGTTGACAGTCTAAGTCCTGCCTCTGCAGACTCTGAGACTCTACTCTACAATTCGTGAAAGATCCTTGGGGAGTGAAGGGTTTTCCTCCTCTGCAGACTGGCAGGTTCATGGGGTCACTTCTGTGAAGCTCTGGCACATAGGTAGCTATGTCCCACACCCACACAGCCCAGCACCTTTCTGGCCAGGACACAGAGGGAAAGTATTTGAAGAAAGAGGTAAGACGTTCCCAGACTAGGGAATATTTTTTCCAGGGCATCTTCTTATTTGTGAACCTTGTGACATTTGGTTTCAATGATTTCCAAAGAGCCCAACTGCAGGTCATGGAATGGGTTTGACAAGCCTGCAAGGTGCATGGGGCTGACTATATAAAGAGTAAATACAGCCATTTCTGGCAAGCAAGATGACAGCACTGGGCTAATCTCCCTGTCCTGCACTTCTCTCTGTGACCCAAGGGCTCATGCTGGAAATCTATTAAAAGAGCTCCTGATAATAAAAAGAAGTTGACATTTTACTTGGTTAAATTGAAACCCAGTCTCGGTTTCTGATGGTCTGGGATTTACAGGAAAGTACTTCAGCTGAGCTAGCAGATGTCAAGCCTCACTCCACAGGATGGTCTTCATGTGGGTACCCCTGGGGCTGCAACCTGGGCGGTGCCCACCCAACTATGCAGTGATATGGGGCAGTGATCAGTTTGCCCATGAGAACTTCTGAGGACTGGTGTGGGACCGTGGTATGTATTCTGTCAATTATATTTTAAATAAATGCTGATTGGCCAGTAGCCAGACAGAAAGTATAGGTGGGACAACCAGAAAGGAAGTAGAGGTGGGTCAATGAGAACAGGAGAATTCTGGGAAGAAGGAAACCCATTCCTCTGGAGTCCTAACGAGATCACAGAAGAAGCAAGATGTGACTGCCTTGCTGAATAAGGTATTGATCCATGTGGCTAACATAGATAAGAATAATGGGCTAAAATAAGTTATGAGTTAATAAGAAGCCTGAGCTAATAGGCCAATCAGTTTATAGTTAATGGAGATTTCTGTGTGATTTCTTTGGGACTTAATGACTGTGGGAGCTGGGCAGGACAGAAACCCTTGCCAACAGAGGACATGGAGCAGCTGCAGACCACACCCCTGGAACAGCATGTTGTATACACAGACCTGTGCCAGTATCCCTGGTGCTGCAGGCATTTGTCTGGCACATATGCCCCTGTGTGAGTGGGTCTTGCCCTGAGCAGTGCTCAACATGAAAGCATTTAGGGAATCTTCTAGAAGCTGCACAACTTGAAAACAATATTTCTGTACCCTGATTACTGTCCCAACCATGTTAACAGCCACTGCAGCTCATACTGCAGCCACCACAGGTAACAACCTCACTGCCTCACCTTCCCACTACAGTGCACTGAAACCCCTTTGAAACCAGGAGCTAAACAAGCCCTTGAATTGTTTCTGTTGGGTGTTAGGTCACCATGATGCTAAAGTCAGTAACACATGGTAACTAATTGGTGCATGCCAAGGGCAGATTCCAGACCCATATGAACACCCCACCCCTCCTACCACATTACAGTAATACTTCCACATTCTAATTTCTATTATTATTTGATGTGCACAGATGTTCTACCTGCATGTACATCTGTGTGCCACATGCCTGCATTGGTTGTAGAGTCAGATGGGGACACTGAATTCCCAGGAACTGGAGTTACAAACAGTTGTGAGATGTCATATGACTACTAGGAACCAAATGCAGGTCCTCTGGATGAGCAACCAATGCTCTTAACTGCTGAGCCATCTCCTCAACCCCTACTTTAGAGAAGACTTCAGAAAGCAGAGGTTATATGCCACACACCACCAGCTAATGTGTTGAAAGCTAGGATGTGTGTCTAAAGGATAGTCCCAAACCAACTGCTGTTGTAACCTCAGGGTTAGATATATGCACACTCCTAGGCACTTCATCCTTGGTGAGATCTTACCCTCACAAGAGAGTGACTTTTGAGCACGTAAACCAGATCTCTATGAGGTATTATTGCTTCCAAATATTGCACATCAACTAGAATCATTCTCCACAGCATAGCTTAAAAAAAAAAAAACAAATGAGTATCATTTAAAAACTAAAGTAAACTTAAAGCAACTCATGCCATGCCAGAATTAACTTGGAAAATAAATCCGTCATGAAAATCCCAAAACTGTGCCTGAGCTTCTCAGAGGAAAGAAAATAACATTAGAAAAGAAAACTAACACAAACTCCATGGAAGCATTCATATTCAAAATTCTTCCCCTGCCCTCCACCCCGCAAAATGGCATGGTGATTGAATCTTGCTTTATATCGACAGACTTGGCTCCAATTAAAGCATCATCAGGCTGCCACCCACAATGCACCCAGGCTCCTGGCTGTCATATGAACTCCCCACCAGCATTAGACAGGAGAGGTCCAGGGGACGGGAAGAAGACAGAAGGAAGGAAAAGTCATAGGATGCCCAGAGCCATCCCCTAATGTGGCAGTATGTGTTGATATCCTCAGACACCCCTGGCATGGGAGTGGTACCTGTGGCGATAAGGATGTCTCTCTTCTTCATCCTGAGAAGAGTACACAGTCTTAAAATGTAAGGGGATTAAAGAATTCTCAGAACTCATCACCGTGTTCAGCGGCTCTGAGCTCCTTCCTCAGAGACGTCCATGATGTTGACACAGTAGCATACAGCCAGTTATGTGCCAAATCACTCTGCCCACCTGAGTGGGTTCTGAACAACAAACACAGGTACCTTCATGCTTCAAATGAGACTATCCAAATGATCTACATAGGGAGCTACACAAAACCTGATTTTTTGTACCCTTGTGAGTTTTCAGGATGTTGAATATGTGTGTCATTTATATCCTATCCTGCAGACAAGAAAGCAGAGGCTCAGAGAAGACTATGACCTGTCCCATCAAAGTAGGGGGCTGGGTTCATAGACACCAGCTGGCCCCTCAGCCAATCCACAGCCCCATTCCTCAGACCGCTCCAACCAGGATAATCCCTAACATTTACTTTAAATATGTTTTAAGCCCCATAAATACAAAATGCTTGCCAGCAGGTCTGACCCTCAACTGGTTCTTATTTGGCATCTCTGTTCTTAAAGAAAATGGACTCCAAGTACCTAGGGTGGGGGAAAGGCATATTCACATTTCTGGAAGCACTTGAAAGCAGCAAAGGCCTCTCCTCTCAGCTCTGAGTACTCATGAGAGATAATAGAGTCTTCCCTGGCAAGGAGCCATGGTGATATTCAGAGAACAACTTCGAAGGTAAACAGTGAATCTCTGTGTAGGTCAACCCTACCCAATGCCAGGACCCAGGACCCCACCTGCACATAAGATGTGAGAGGTCTTTGGCAGCCACAGTGTTGCTGAAGTTCAGGAAATACATCTGCAACAGAAGAGAAGAGGCCAACGTATGTCGGTGCCACACTGCGCAGCCAAATCAAAGCCTGTCTCCAGGATCTTGGTAACCTCCCAGGATAGGCAGAGGATACCCCTTCTGCCCTTGCTGCTTAGCAAGTCAGTCCTGAAAGACTTCCAGAAGACTGAGATTAAATGAAGTGTCTGAAATCTAAAATATCCTGACACATGATTCAGGACCTGTTTCCATAATTGACAGTTTGGGGATGGAATGTCTATTGGTATCCTTAGGAATCTATAAGTATAGCTCACAGAACCAGAGGGATATGCATTGGGAAGCAAGGAATGGCTCAAAAAATGGTGACAGAGCAAAGCCTTGCTGTGAACACCCTTCATTCCCAGGAGCTAATATTCATTTGGGAGGAATTTTGAGCATTTTTTTTATTGGAAATATCTGCCCTGTCAATAAAAATGGGTCATTGTTGGAAGTGTAGCCTGATTCCAGGAGTAGTTTTCAGAACTGTGCTGAGAATGATGTGGTAAGCGGATACTGGAATTGATGAATGGGTCCAGATAACAGGAGATTGTGAACTGAGGAGTGAGAAAGGTATTAATCAAAGACACACAATTCTAGGGACACAGGAAGAACATGCTTCAGGGATCTACAGCACACCATGGTCATCATAAGTAATGGTGGTGCATATTTCAGAGAATCAGAAAGTGGATTTCAAGCATTTTTAGCATGGGAAGAAGTAGGCAAGGTGACTGGCTTAATCTGATCACTTTGCTATGTATGTACATTGAACATCCCATCATACTCTGAAGATATACACAGTCATGGTGTCAATGAAGAATTATAAAACCCCAAAAAATAGTGAGTAGAAAAAGAAACACAGGAAGGAATGGACATAAGAGGATGTAGCAAGATGTCCCTACTCATGAGCCTCTTTTGAGGATTGTTGGAGAGAAAGAATTGTATCTTCATTTCTTGCTTGAGCGATTTGCTTCTAAAGCAAGCACACAATTGTAAATTTCCTCACCACTACAAAGACTCGCATGTACTTTAGATTTCCAAAGCATTTGTTGAACATAAATCACTGGACAGTTGTGTCAAAGAAGATCTGACTGCGGTCATCCTCATCATGGTTCATCGTGTAAATATGCGGGGATACACTATTCCCTGGCTCCATCTTCTCATCCATCATCTCTGCCTGTGAGTTCAGCAGGAGTGAAATGTGGGTCAGGCCTCAGGCTGGGGTGGGAGGGTGGTGAAGGATTGGGGGATCTTCTGCCTTCTTGGAACTCACAGGCTTGAAGTCTGTCTTCTGTGAATCACAAATGTGCCTGTTGTAATTCTGCAGAGAACATCTTTTTTTCTCTTCCAAAGTCGTGTGTATGTGTACATCTTGGTGGCGCCTTTTGGATTTTCATCTCTCTTTCTTAAATTACTAGGTATCATAAATTCTAGTCCTCTTGAGAAAATAAGAAGGACCCTTGTATGGCCTGTAATGACTGGATTGTGTGGATTTCCCAAGTTTTATCTCAGAGCCTGCCAGTTTGTCTGCATCCAGGAAGGTTTTCTAGTGAAAAACAGTCTTCACCATACATTTAGCGAAGGGGACCAATGGCCACAAATGTTGCAGGACACATCCTAGAAGAGCTACCCTTTGATGACTTTCCATGCTTGTTTCCTCTGTGAATCCTGCACAAGGCATGCCCGGTGGCTAACCTCAGAGACAGACCCTTTCCTCTGCAAGGATGGATCCTAGGTAGACTGAAGATGGGTCTCTCTAAGCCCCAGCTGTCTTTCTCCACATACACTTGGCCCCTACTAGATGAACCTTTGCCTGTGCTTCAGACCCAAGCCTCATTAGCTGGAATTCTAACTCCTAGTGTAGCTGTATTTGCAGTAAGAAAGGAAGACTAAGCTGAGGTTGTGGAGTTGAGACCCCAATGCCAGAACGAGGGCCCTTATAAGAAGTCATGGCAGAAGAGCTTGTGGCTGTTCCTGTGTGCTTCTCTCCCCACTTCATTACACACTCGACACATACCAAGGAAAGACAATGTAAGTTCACAGTGAGATGGAGCCATCTGCATGCCAGGAAGGTAGTCCTGCAAGACGAAAAAAACGTGACTGCCTAGAATCCTGAGAAGTCAGTCAGCCAGTCTGTCTGTCTGCATCACTTCCTTCAGCATCCTGAGCAGATTAACATGGACCTGATAGTGAAAAAGATATATGGGTCCAAGACTGGAATGCGGCCAAAGGTGATGCTAAACTCTTGGCGGGACACTAATCAAGGAACTCAAAGGACTTCCACTCCTGGCTGGTGCCCACCAAAGCCAAAAACTTAGAGGCAGACCCACTGGGCACATTCTTGAGGCAGAGAGCACCAGGTGTCAGCATCAGCATGGGTGTCCTGTGAACCTTGCCTGTTCTGAATCCACACCACTGTCAGGAGTCAGTGGCCTGAGGTTCAATGTTCTTTTGATCCCTATCTGTGAGAGGCTGGCACACTTTAGAAAGATGCACAGCTTCTTACATTCCTTTCTGTTTGAGGCACCCTGCTGATAGCTCCAGAGAAAAAGTAGCTTTTCTATGAAAGCAGAAGAAGCCAGGAGTGCACGGTTCTCATGATAGTTGTGGGAGAGACAAAGCTAGGTGATGCCAACTGTCTCTCACAAGTGGTAACCTGGACCACAGAGTCACCCTCTTCCTTTCACTGGAAGGCTGCCCGGCTTGGCCGCAAACCCAAGGAAGTCATCCTGCAGGTGTGAGAGGCAGGTCAGGATCTCTGTGCTCTACCTGCTGTGACATCTGACAGGGCATTTCCCTCTTGAGGCTCAAACATATTCAGCTACTTTCAGAATGGGGGTAAGAGGTGGTGGGAAATGGTTGTGGTGGTTGGAATGAGAATGGACCAGATCATATAGGCTCATCTATTTGAACACTTAGTCACTGTTTGAAGGGATTCGAACGATTAGAGGAAGGGCCTTGTTGGAGGAGGGGCTTGAGGTTTGTTGGGGGGTGGATTTGGAAGTTTCAAAAGCCCATACCAAGGCCAGAGTCTATCTGTCTTTCTGTCTGTCTGTCATCTGTCTGTCTTTCCCTCTCTCCTCTCTCTCCCTCTCTGCCTACATCAGAATGTAGCTCACAACTATTTCTCCAACACCTGTCCCGCCTTGATGGTAATGGCCTAAACCTCTGAAACTGTAATCAGGCTTCCAATTTATATATATATATATATATATATATATATATATATATATATATATATATATAAGAGTTGCCTTGCCGGGCGGTGGTGGCGCACGCCTTTAATCCCAGCACTTGGGAGGCAGAGGCAGGTGAATCTCTGTGAGTTCGAGACCAGCCTGGTCTACAAGAGCTAGTTCCAGGACAGGCTCCAAAGCCACAGAGAAACCCTGTATCGAAAAAAAAAAAAAAAAAAAGAGTTGCCTTGGTCACTCATGGACACTTGGATATGCCTTGACCTGTTTGTTCTCTTTTCCTGTAAATTTTCAATAATAGCTATGTTCTCAAGTGTTGGGAGCATTAAGAGGCCATGTGTGTGAAATACACCAGGTTGGGCTGGCACTAGCCCTCTGGGGACACCTTTGTGCACAAGGAAACTCTTTTCAAAGTGGGCTCTGAGCCCCTTTGCAGCTGCTCTGTTGAAAACTTATAACGGAGTGCACAGACGAGACTGACATTCAGGGATCTAGGGAGCAGACAGCGCATTTTGGTGAGGAACATGTCCTGCAAGGCCACGCAGCCCTCATCAACAGCTCTGGGAGGAGCTGAGCCTGCCAGCAAGGGACATCCTGCCATTTAAAGACTGTCAATAACGATTTTAGACTGAAACATTCTTAAAAACAGGAACAGGTTTTTCCTAAGACAGGACAGATGCATGAATCCTTCCCAAGACCATTACAAGTAATTTATACATTGCTAATTCATCACTCTTACGTCATAGGAAGCATGTGTCACCTTTACGGTAAAGACATAAGCAGGTGAAAATTGGAACCCGAGGAGGAAGATAAATAAGAGGACCCAGCAGAAGCATCTCTCTTGCTATTATCTGTACTGAATGCCATTGATAAGGGATTAATGTGTAACAAATGCTAATTTTTTTTCTGTTGAACTATTTTTCCTGGAGATCTTGTTAGAGCAAACATGTAGCAGCCTCCCAGCAGGACCAAGAAAGGAGCCTCCAGCTTTAATCCCAGCCTGAGTGGCACCCACAAAAACTCTAAATAATTTAACAAAAGACTAACCTTCTAACAGCACAGGAGTGACACACATAGAAGCAGCCTTCAAACAGGTGAGGAGCCACCCTAGGCGGACGGTCTCCCCAGCCTCCCTCCCCCGACCAGGGATGCTCTCCCACCTCCTCCCACCTCACCGCTTTCTATCAGAAAATATCAATCCCAGCAGTTTTAGGGTCCCCCATTAGGCATTTGTTTATAATCAAAATATTAAGGGCATTGAAAGAGAAAGTGGAGCCAAAGAAGGAAAGCAGTGTCTGGGGCTCCCTTGCCTTCCTTCACTAGGGAACCGGGGGTGGGGAGTTGTGTAGGTCACACGCAGGCAGGAAAGCCCCAGGCAGCATCAGGAATGCAACAGTGTGGAGAAGGTTCTAGGTTAGACCCAGAGATACATTGTGTTCCCTAGGCGAGGCTTCAGTTTGCTTACTGGCAAAGTTCTTTGGGAGGTAGGGTGTATCAGGGAGGAGGTGGACAAAGACATGTGGTGCCTGCCCTCCTAGGGTCTATGAACGATGGAGAGTGGAGGAAAGCCATGGCATCAAAAGAGGGCAGGCACAGGGGCCTCATTTCTGAATGCAATGTAAAAAGGAAAGAAAACATGGTGGGGCGGGGGACAGGGCACGAAAGACTTGAGGTAAAAAGCTGAAGCAGACCTCACAGAGAAAGGACATGGGAAGGACCTGGGGGAGCAGAGAGCCACTTCTCCAAGGAGCAAGACTTGTCCTGACCCAGGTGGCCCTTTCTGAATGACTTCTTGTTCCCACTTGAGGAGGTCTCACTGCCTTGGTGAGAAAGGCAGGAAGAGGTAGCCACTCTGCCACCAATGAGCCTTTCCCTTATTATTTTTAAAGGCACTATCATCTTGCCTGATAACTTCAAAACACTTATAGAAATATAAGAAAGTCTGAAATTTATGAAAACAAATGGAAGGTTTATAAAACTGCGCTTAGAAAAGCAGCCCGTTCTGTGTAATAACAGGGACACTAGCTTGGTATATCCAATATTGTTTGGACAGGCTTCAATTCTATTTTTAGGAGATTTCAATTTCCTTTCCCATAAACCCTATAAAATATAGTGTGTGGCATATTTATAGTGACCCTTTTAAGGAGTGCTATACTTCTGGACCCTTTAATAAGCCTAAATGGGATGGTCTCCCCCTCACCTCACTGAGCAAATAAATAGATGGCCATGACAATCATGGATTAGACTGAGATTCTCCTTTCCCCCCGTTTAATGCCCTCATACGCTCCCATCCCCCTAACAAAGGCTTTCCAAAGAGGGGACCCAGAAGTAAAAGGCAAAATTCAAGGCCATCTGGTGGCTCCATTCAATCCATTTCGCTGACAAGACTTATAAATAAGAAAGCACAACTCCCGAAGGCAATCGTGAAATTTGCTATGCAAACGACAAACCCGAGCTCCCACTGGCCATTTCTCCTCCTGGTATCCGTGTGGGACCTCCTCCAGCCCTGGCCATTTTACAGCACTGGGCGTTTTTCAAAGCACTCTGCAAAAATTAACCAATTTATTCTCAGGGAGAGAAGGTAGCCGTTCGGCCTTGACGTGAAGCAAGGAGCTATTCCACGTAGGACAAAAGTGATGCAGCCTGACTTTCTCTGCTGGTATATATTTAGTGTCATCCCCTTGCAGCTTTCTGGGTCCTTCCATTTCTTAGGAAGCAACTGTGAAGAAGAGTGAGGCAGTCTACATTCTCCACAGGGAACAGAGGCAGCATATCCCTGGTAGGAGGAAGGGCTGAGGCTAAAGTCCTGGAAGAAAGCAGGGGCTGGCTGGAGGAGCTTGCCCTGACAGTGCCCTCTGGGACACTGTTTTAGTATTCAATCATTCTCTGGGCAATTCACATGCACTGATTTCCTCCTATCCTGACTGTTCTACAACACACGGGGCTTCTTAGGCTCTTATCTTGAAGTCAAGGTATCTCTGCCACTTGTTTTCCTGTTGAATACCTTCCCCCAAAAGTTTGTGGCACAGGGAAGACACTAAAGCACTCACAGATCCAATGTCCCTGCTTGGCACATAAGGAGTGGACACAGGTAACTGGAGCCTACATTTTGATGGAAGTAGTCATTCAAGCAACTAAGCCACATACATCTGTTAGACCTGCGGTTATAATGTCAGCTGTGGGCACTTGAGGATCATTGAAGTGATCCAGAGAGATCTTTGGAGTAGCAAACGGGAAAACGTGAGTGACAGGATCCTTCTAGGCACCGCCCTCCTGAGGAGCTGAGAATGTGGGAACTCAGAGCAAAGGGGCAAAGAAAGAAGCAACCTCTTCCCCAGCAACCAGGACGAGCCTCTAGGAGTGACTGGTATTCTTGTAGTGAGCAGTCTGTGTTCCTCCAGAGACACTGCCACATGCTCAGCAGAGTAGGGTCAAGGGCTAAACTCAGGTGACTCAAATCTCAGGGGGAGCCCTGAAACCTCAAAGACAGATGGTTTCAATCACTTGTGTTTCTAAAGAAGCAGAATAACTTGATGTTATGGGAGATGAGGGGGCGATAGTGCTGGGCTGCACCCCCCTAATCCTGCAGTAAACTGCCAGTCACTGAGAAGTCCTTCAGAAGAGACGGGTTGGCTGGGTTTGCTCCAGTGTTTTCCACTCTGTCACTCTCAAGTCGTCCATCACGGCCTTTCTGAGCCGCAGGGTGTCCGGGAGGTGCCACTGGTGTCACAGGCCCGGGGGTCAGGTGCACTCCAGGGAAGCTGCCTGTCGGTTAAAGTGCCCGTGAGAGCAGTCAGCACCTTGCCATTTAGGATATGTGATACTGATTACCCACGTCCTCTGTCTTCTCCACCGGGATTCTCAGATAGAGGTGAGGGACAGAGAGGCTCAGTGAAGAAGCTCTGGACCCTCACAAATGCCTCGGGTGTACCCATGGTGCACCTCCCTTCACCATCATCACCCCAAGGATCCCTGCACCCATGTAACGGTATCTGAGTTGTAGCTCATATTCCAGTTTGTTTAATTTCCCAGAACATCATTTAGTGTTCTTTGATTTGCTTCCTCAATAAAAGGACTCAGTGGAAACTGGGCTGGGTGTGTACCCAATTCCCTTTATCTTCAGTTTTCTCTTATTCATCGTCCTTCTTGGTCTTGACATCGTGGAATGGTCGCAGAAAAAAATCCTTAATATCTTATAATCTGTATAGGTTTTGTTTCATGGTGATTAGACCTAGCTTAGCATTTTCATAAAAATCTCTGCTGAAAAAAAAAAACCTTCAATCCTCCCTATCACCTTCTGATTTCTTCTGGCATCACGGGTTTCTCTGTGCCCACTTGATGGGAGTCTGCTTAACACAGGCGAAACTCTGGACCCACATGGGATGGTCCTCAGTGTCGTACTGTGAAGAAACAAGAAGAAATCGGGGAGAGACGTCTGTGTGACAGGAGAAATCACTCTGCTATATATTTTTATAGTTAGGAATAACATATATCTGCTTATATTACTCAATTTCTGAAAAAAGTATAAGAAAGACAACAGAAGCTTAAAAATGATTAATAAGGGCAGGGATAGAAGGTAAGAAGATGTAGGCTGAGATCCTGTAAGAATTCCCTGGGGTATTGCAGGTATTTGCCACAGCTAAAATACAACCATGGGGCGTGTAAGAGCAGCACACTGCCGACAGTGGAGAAAGTGGACACTCTGCACCTTATTATTGAGAGATAAAAATGGTGCTGTTGTTTTAGAAAACAGCCAAGGAGGTTTCTGAAAAATAAATAAGGAAATGAATCTACCACCCAAGCCAGCAGCAATTGCCATGGTTGTGCAACTGAATTAAATGAAATACACGTCTTCAGGGATATCAGCACCCCATGGTCCCCAAATCTCTATTCACAGTGGTCAAGCTGTGCGAACAACCCAAGTGCCCATTGAAAGCTAAACACTCCATTAGAACATTCCAGAATGGAAGAGAGGGAATTGCTACCACTGGCAACAAAGTGGATGACACAGAAACACAAAGATCACAGGGTCTTATTTACATGAGGCATAAAAGAATAAAACCCCAAACAGACCCTATGTAGAGCGTATCCCACGGAAGACATGACTAGGACAAGAGGTCTTTAGTGTGCTCGTTCACGAATGGTGAGCGTGGATTTACAACTGCCTACACTCTGATTATCATTTCACAATACAACCAACCATAGATCAAATAATAAAATAATTTCTGTAAATCAATTTTCCCATAGTATCTCAATAAAGCAGGAAAATTAAAACAAAAGGTTGAATTGAATTGTAATCACTTTCGATAACCAGGACAATTGCTAACTGCATTTTCAATACTTATCCTTATACCCAAAGATAGGTGCAGCTCTCACCTCTAATCTTTCAGGTTTCTTGCTGCAGCAGGTGGAGACCATTACAGAAAGATATATCTGATCAAAATTTAGAAAACAGCTACATGGGGGCCCTCACCCCATTTGACATGCCTGCAGTACGAGCCCTTACCTATGGCTTGGGGACGCTGTAAAAGAGGGTGGAAAGATGATGTGAGTCAGAGGATGGGACCTCTGCCACAGATCTGGCTTGTTGACAGGACAAGGAAGCTGCACCAATGAAATTGCAGCTTTGCAGCCTCCTGAACAAGACCTGAATGATGACAACACCAATCGACAGAACACTGTGGATGGGGAGATACCACAGTCTTGACCCCGAACTGAAGCCTCACAAGCAGCTAAGGACTGCTGAGAGAGGCGGAGTTGGTCTTTCCCAGAAACCAGAATGTAATTGACTATCTAATACCATTTGGGCAGTCTTAAAGTCATAAGCATATGAGCAAAATTAAATGCCGTCATTAGACTTTATTTATATATCTGTACATATGTGTGTATAACAATAAGGAAAGCAAGAACTTACAGATCTGAGAAGTGGTACACTGAAGGAGTTGGAAAGAGAGGAGGGAATGAGGGCAAATTTCATAAATGAATTACTCGTACATGAAAATAGGAAAGACAAAGAGATAAAAGAAAAGAATCATCACACTGAGTTCACCAAAATGTAAACACAGCTATTATCCAGTTAATTGCCTATCTCCAGAGAAGAAGAAAACTGTCATGAATGATGGGCATGTCTATAATAAGGACATGGTGAGGGGGTGCTGTCTATGGACCTTACAGTTGTCCTAGATGGGAAAACTCATTTGGAAGTTCACATGGTGTCAGTGTGATACAGATGCCCTGACTTCACACAGGAGGGAGAGAGAGAGAGAGAGAGAGAGAGAGAGAGAGAGAGAGAGAGAGAGAGAGGAAGAAGGAGGAGGAGGGGAGAGGGAAGGAGGGAGGGAGGGAGGGAGGAAAGAAGTGAGAGAGATAGAAAGAGACAGGGAGGGAGGGAGGAGGAAAGGAGAGAAGGAGGGAGAGAGAGAGAGAGAGAGAGAGAGAGAGAGAGAGAGAGAGAGAGAGCGAGCTGTAGTTTAAGTTGTCTGGAAACCAGAATTACAGAATTAGTTTTCCCTAGCCACAGCCAAGGTAGAGCTCATGGATCGTGGTGCAGTGTGCACAATTCCCTAGCTTGGTGGAACACGCTATGGCTTAGAGACCACAACAAAAGCACAGATGTGGGCACGGAAGCCACCTCCAGGGCCTTGTCTTGTGCCTCTGTAATTAAGTGGTGGCAATCCACTTAACAGGTCAACCACATTAGGCAGGGTGTATGATTTGGTCTTGGAAAAATTGAATTCCCTAAAAGTATAGTCAGCAACAGTTTTCCGGGCCAGCTTGGTCTTGGGGCAGAAGGACTGCCCACAGCAACTCTATACCTGGGGGCAGCGGGTACCACTGCTTTAAGCTCTGGACTAGAAGGGGCACACAGAGGAAAGCAAGGCTATCTCTCACCTCCCTTTGTCCTAACACTTCACATTCTGTAACCACTGTGCAGCCTCCATGCATCCAAACGTCTCTGGAATGGCGTTTTATCTCGACAGATGTGGCTTACAGGCGTATAAGTGGCACCTACTGGGAATGTAATGGACTGATTTCCTGGACTCTAAATCTTGACAAAGCGTTTCCTATGTGGATCCAGATGAAGACCACGAAGCGTGCAAACACAGACGTCTCCATCAGATATACAACAAGAGGCTTTTGCAGAAAGGCTCGTCTATTCAGCCAGCATCTCTTCCCCTCTCTTGAGAATGAAGTCACTAGACCATGATGGTGTGGGTGGCAGGTGGGATCCCCATTAGCCCTGCATTCTAACTAGAGTTTATGGAGAGTAAGATCCTAGGTGTGCGGCATATGCAATCTTCTGCACTTTTATAATTATGGCAATATTTCATAAAAAGTAGACTGTATGATGCTGCCTCTGTGGAGATGTAGTGCAAGGGGCAAAATGTGATTTCCAGACTTACACTGGAGTGCAAGGCTGAGTTCTGCCACCACCTTTATGGTACCTGAACCCACAGCAAGAAGCCAGGGTCCCCTCGTCTCTCTTCTCTCCCTGCAAGCCACATTCTTTTTCACTAGCCTTGCAGAACTCAGAAAAAAATGCACCAGGAGGGACATTGGAGGGAGATGCGTCTGCTATGTAAGAAACTTTGGGCAATGCTACCACACACACACACACACACACACACACGCACACGCACACACACACATACACATCTGGGAGAAAGAAAGCAAATAGGAATAGCCGAATGATAATGAATGAGACTGGATAAGGGCACTGGTTGTACATCTCCAACATCAGTGTGCAGTCTTTGAATATCATATCATGAAGCTGTGGTCTTCAGATGCACTGGACCATATTCATAGCTAAGCTAGGACCTGTACTCACAAGTCTTCCACATTGGTCAATGCCCACATAAAACTTCTCACTCCCAAAAGCTTAGACTTTAGCTTGGGTATCTCCTCCCCTTGAAGTTTCTAATGTGGAAATAGAGGAATGCTTTAGGTATTTGTGTCTCTTAAATGCTATGACATGGCATGAACCACAAGGAATGCACAGATGCCTCAAATTGTTTCATCCTGTGACTTGTTCTTCATCCTCATCCCACACTTGACCTGTACCAAACCTGAATATCCAACCCTCACTAGATCTGGGGTAGACTCAGCTATACTGGTGGCGCATGTTACAGGGGGTGGGTTCCTGTAACCCTGTAAGTTCCTGTAAGTCTGTGGTGTGAATTTAGAATGTTACCCACAGACTTACAGATATCAACCTAACCACCAAGACTGTGAGGTAGGGGGCGGGTGTGGCCCTACTGGGAAGTCACGACATCCACAAAGGCAGGAATCCAATCCCGCTGTAGGGCATAAGTTTGCACGTGGATCTGGAAGTCCTCACCTATGAGGCATAGGTGGAGGTCATATTCCAGAGCCTGGTCCTAGCTCCTCAGTTTTGCAGATTTGGAACACAGAAGGTAAGCTAGTCGCACCATAGTCCCTGGGAGACTGTGTCAATCCCCAGATTGTAACAACCCTGTTACTTCTTAACTTTGTGTAATGGGACAGGCTTTTCTTCCCAAGGCCTCTGGTCACTTTAAAATGTGTACACATTATCAACAGAGCTGCCATGCAGTCAGCCACATCTTGTCACCATTGGCCATGCTGGACACCAGGGACTCAAGATTCCTGCCCTGAACAGGTGCCATCTATACACCCTTCTTTCCATTTTGTCCCTTTTGCCCTTGTAGAATTTCTGAGATTCCCCTGGCTTGTAGAATTCCTGATAATAGGTGAGCAAAGACCAGGCTCGATCCCAAAGATAAAGAATAACTCAAGATCAACCCATGTTCATTTTGTCTTTTTATGCCCAGTTATCAGTACAAGGTCTAAAACTGAACATCAGTTCCCTGAATGACAGAGTGCAAACGAGTATTTGGAGGGTCAAGTTCATCAGCAGCTGTCTGGATTACAAGAATAAAATCATTGCCGGTTCTGCTGGGCTGGAGCCCCTGGGATGGCTGTGTGGGTCTATGCTTAGGAATAGGATCCACGTGGCTTCTGCGGGATCTCGGAAGAAAACACCAAAAACATTGCATGAGGAACTGTCCAGGCAGAGGCAACTCCTCCTGTTGGTCAGGACAGCACTGTGACTAGTCAGCATTATACAGAACACAAAGTTTCCATGTACACGGAGGGGTAAAAACATTAGTGGAATGTTTGACCATCCCCAAAATTAAGCTCATAAAATATTTTTAAACAAATAGCTCTGGTCTTAGCAGTTATTTACTGGATTTTATAGTCCAGTGTTAACCAAAGTCATAAAAATATAATGAGCAAGACTGTGCAGAAGTAGCCATGCTCTCGGTGCTGTTTCCCAGAATAGTAATGTGTGGTTTGCATGTTTCCTTGTGATTATCTGAATGTCCTAAAATATGTGTTACAAATTGTTGCAGAAATCAGGATTAGCTACACAGAAAAAGGATGGGAGACAGTGTGTCTCCTTCCCTCACTCACAATGCTACAGTGCTGACCCCAGGTGAAGGTCCAGCTGATAGAGCTGGCACCAGATGGAAACTGTAATGCTTAAAGAGAAAACTTTTTTTCTGACAATCCTAGAGCTTCCTGACACCTACTGCAGCCATTTCTGAGACATGCCCCCTTGGAGAAAAGGTTCCTGTCCTCCTGAGCTCCATAGTGAAATGAGGAAAACACTAGAAATAATGGCAGTGTATGATGAAGCTGTCTACAAGCCAGAGTCTACAAGCAACTGCTTCTCAGGATGCTCCTCACCTGGAGCGAGAAGCAGAAAGTAAAATTGTTGTGTTACTGCAAAACCCAGAGCTATGGATGGCAGAAGGAGAGATTTGGAATTCAGCAAGGGGTCCCAGGCCAGCAGTACTTAGTTAGTGTCCCCATAGAATCCCTCTTATGCCGGTCTTAACCCAAGTCTCCTTCAATTCTCCCCAAATTTAGGCTCTCACTCTTTCATGCCAAGCAACTTCCCGATTGAATTATTTCCCAAGCCCTCAATGAGTTCTCTTTTAATGGCAGGAGACAGGCTAAGATGATAAGCAGACAAGTGTGCAATACTGAGATTAGCAAGGAAAATATACACAACTATGTCTAGACACATACTGAAGGAAGAGCCTAAATAGATATGCATGAGATGTATAGTGGTGCTAATGCCATTGTAGAGGATGTCCCAGCACATCCAGAATCCAAAAATCCCAGACAAGGCTCTACAAGCCGGAAACCAGAAGCTTTGACACTGGGGACCTGGCTTCCTACTTCCAGCCCTTTTGAGAGATTTTGGGAGACCTGAAAGAATGACTTGGTAAATAGGCTTCTATAGAAATTTTAAGAAATCAGTGTGATTTTTCCACCGGCCGATTTTAATGTAATTCTGTAACACATTAGACCAGCCTTCACTGTCTTTGAAATGTAGTGTGTTAGGAATGGTATGCGCAGGTTAAAAGATTCTGGTTGGGAACACCAGGATTTACATGAAATTATCAGGCAGACTTTGATAGGGGCCTGGACAGACTCAAAAGAGCAAGCCTCATACAAGCCTGTCTCATTTTCTTTCAAAGCACCTTGATCTCCAAGCAGTCATCTATTAATTATATTACAGATAAGGTAAATAAAAGCGCACAACGTTGAGATCACAGCTCCTTTCTTCTGGGGCAGACTAAAGGTAGGAACGGCTGTGAAGTCTGTGGGCATGAGGGATGAGAAGGTGTGCCGTAACCAGGAGCTGCGTTTATTTTGACACGTGATGGATAGATCTGAAGTTCAATGGTGAGGAGTTTCTCTGAGAGAGCAGCAAAGAAGGCTGTGGGAAGGCCTGGGGGCCCAGCCCCTTCTGTCGGGGTTGTTGGGGTTTATATTTCAGTAGATCTGGTTTTAGAGAAGTTTTAGCTTCGGTGAAATAGAGAAGGCAACTCTGAGTTCCCATGATCTCCTGACCCCTGCACACACCCACAGTTCTCCCTGTTGGTACCCCCACTGCAACGAGAAGTAATTCTTACCCACACCTAGCTTGTAGGGGAGATGTGAAGGTGAATACTACAGACAATGTCCTGTGCCTTGACTCTGTGACCTTCTAGCTCTGGCTGCCATAATCAGACACTCCAGGCAGGGAAATGATGGACAGCAATGATCCGCTTCTCAGACTTGTGAAGACTGAGCAGCCACAGTTCAAGATGCCAGAAGATTTGGTGGATGGTGAGGGCTCTGCGGTGTTTAAAGCTGTCTCTAAAACCTTGGATTGGTTACTCCCCAATCCAATAGTGCTGATGGGAAATCTTTAAGATGTCATTAGGTAGGTAAATGAAGAATATATTTATTGTAAAATCTGTCCATGCTTCTCTTTATTTTTATATATTATTATTATCATTACTATTATTATTACATTTTGCTTTCTATTTATGGTTACCAGGCCTGAGCCAGGGACAACTCTTTTTTTTAACTTTTATTGATTATTTTCTATGACTTTCACATCATGCACCCTAATCCGCTTCATCTTCCCATCCTTCATATCCACATTTTGCCCTTGCAACCACCCCAAAGAGAACAAAAAATAAAAATTAAACAAAAATTAAAATGAAAAAATAATCTTAACATGGACACTGTGGTGTGTCACAGTAATGTGTCACTGTGATGTGTCACACAGTCTACCCTTTTGCACAAACAGCTTCCCTTGTAAATGTTCATCGCAGTGAGTCATTGATGTGGTTTGAGGCCACTGGCTTCTGCTATATAATCAATATGGGGTCCTCACCTGGACTCCTCTCAGATACCTACTGTTACCCAGTGTCACGGAGATCATGTCACTTTGGTTCCACAGGACTGGCGCCTTCATATGCTCCAGCAGTTCATGGATGGGTAGATGTTGGGGTGGACCAACTCAAAGCCCTGGATCTGGGTCTAGGTGGTAGCTGGGTTAGGTGATCAAGTTTCCCATAATGCTAACTTTCCCATAATGCACCAACAGAGCCAGCTTTGCCCAGATGAGGGACAGGACCAGCTCTGCCAGGTCAGACTTCAGGGTACTAATCAAATAAAGGTTCTTTCTTTACAAAGCATCCAGCCTGTGGCACTCTGCTACAGTAGAAAAAAGTAGACTGAGACCACCCTGGTTTCTGACTACACATGGTACTAAAAACAGAACCAGTCCTAGATTAAAAATCACAAATAAACAAACAAACAAAGCCCTTTACTTGACTTCAACTGGAATGCAATACATTAAGCCCAAAGCACATACGTGCTGCAATGTATTTCCTTATTTCCTGTCTAGTCCTAAAATTGTCTGAGGTCCTTTACAGCAAAAAACACATATACTAGAAAGTTCATAAATTATGTGAGTTTCTTGGCAATGAAAGCCAATGTTTACTCTAGAGAGAGCAGCTGACACAGTCAGTATAGGAGCTAAAGAGCTGCATGTGTGAGAAGAGACCTCTCACCCTGAGGGCCTCTTTTGGGGATAGAGGAGCCCAAGGCAGAGGTGAGACCCTCCTTTAGCAGGAAGACCATCAGGGTATCCCAAATACATCTCCATCTAAATTCTCCATTGTGCATAGTCTAAAACGAATACCCCAGAACTGCAGAGGGTGAAAGCATTTGAGACAGGCGCTTTAAAGGGAGAACTGAGCTAAAATGGAGGTCTTAGGGTGGGCATGAGTCAACCATGAATGGAGTCCTCATCAGAAAGGACATCTCCATCTGCAGAGAACTTTGCATCCTGTTAGTGCTGGGATTTTGTCTGGCTTGAACCTGTGTAGACTTTGTACGTTCTGCCAGTCTCTATGAGTATGGGGAAAAATTAAGTAAAAAGCTGTTTCCAGAAAGGAATCCTTATCAAGGCTCTGTCTTGCCAGGTTAATGCTCATTTCAGAAAGGAAAGGGTTATCTCCAAGTTAAAAAGGGACCAAGGCTTTTGAACAGTGCCTTGCAGACTGTCTCAGTAAGGTAAGTTTAATGACAAGAGTAAGGAGTAGTCCCAGAACCTACCTGGACTTGGAAGGATGAACTTTGAAGACTAAAAGAAGGGAGAGACTCCCTGTCTTCCAGCTAATAGAATCAGGTCTCTCTCTGTGTAATCTTGAAGAGAAGACCTGACTGTGTCTGGTGACACAGAGTTGTTACCCAGCTTCTAGGGAGCACCCTTGGGCTGGGCATGGTAGTACACACCTGTGATCATTAAAACTATGAGAAGGGTTCAGAATGTAGCTCAGTGGTAGAGTATTTGTCTTGTCTGGGTGCCCAGTGCTCTGGGTTATACTCAGAGGTTCTGAAAAATAAAAGGTTTCCTTCTCCAAGCCAAATAACCAATATCCCTGAATGTGTGAGTGAGATCTGGGTCCAGCTATCAGCAGGATCTGAGGAAGGCAGTGCTTCCTTTCCCTCCAACCTCCATCATCCTCTGACAGGTTTCAAAATCTCCGTCAAGTGGTTACCTGGGAAACACAGCTGTGCCAAAACCCTATCCTGCATCGACCCCTAAGCCCAGCACAGACACTCCAGAATGAGAAGATGGAATCACAGAGGAACCATTGTGGCTCTGTCTGAGAGTGGAAGGCTGCGGCTTGGGTGTGACTCCCAAGAACTGGGGCCATGACTCCCAGATCAACACTCTGCTTCAGAGCCGGGCTTCAGCTGGCTTCTCATACCCTTTACATTCGTCCCTAACAAGACCACAGTGATAAGCCGGCAACAATTATTCACTTGTAGCTACAGAGTACCCAATATCACACAAATTTGCTCAGCTGGCTATTAATCCTGACCTTTTCATTAGGAAGAAAAGAGGAAGCTAAGTGAATTCTGGGTGGCTGCAGTGGACACAGACGGAGGCAGCTTTGCCATCTTCGGGCACTCTGTTATCAATGCCACGAGACTTTCGATTGAAAAATCAATTTTCCTCTTCACTCCTTTTAACCTCTTGCGCCATCTTCTTCCCTTGCCTGGATCCGGATAACATAACTCACCATGAAAGCCAGACAGAAACAGCCTTGGGCATGTCCACAGGAAACGCAAGTCCATCTGAGCTCAGGAGGGCTTTTTTCCTCCCACTCAGGCTGCTTTACCCCAAAGGCACCTTTCAGCTCTCCTTATTAATCCTCACAGGTCCTGGGGAAAAGTGAAGCCAAGTGTTTTCTGTTAATAATGTGCACGGGCGGGCAGGCGGGAGCCGGACAGGCAGTGTGGGAAGAAAGGAGCATGGACTCATTAGCCAGGCACCAGAACTGCCTGAGTACACGCATGTCAAGGTGTCCGGTGCTCTCTGGCTGCTTGGCCATGAGCTCGTAGTCACATATGCACATGTTCACAGTGACACCAGGGCCTGAGCACAGCGCTCCATCCAAGTGGAGCATTGCTTTGCTCACCAGTCACTGACATGAGATTTGAGGACATCATAGTCCAACGCAGAAATGCTAAGTCTTCAGAGCTTGGGATCCTGAGTATGGAGCCACAAGTGTGAACTCCTTTGATGGCTCCGGCCTGCTAGCCATGGAGACACACACCTGTGAATGTTCTTAATGGCTCATGCCCTCTGCTCCTCTCCAAAGTGTTGCCAGAAAGAATACAGTTGTAACTTCACAAGAGCTGCCTAGGCCCTCGGCACCCCATTGTCCTCTCCTGTAAATGGGAATCAATGGCATCTGCCTCCCAGAGCCGCAGTGACAGAATGTACGGGAACTTTCCTGCTGCCTAGGGACTGAGTTTGTAAGGATCGATGAAGCCCTCCGTCACTTTGAGCCCTGCTAGGACACAGTGCACCAACTAAGAGAGCAGATATCTGTATTACACAGCTCTGGGGGCCAAGGTCTCAGAACCAGTACCAGCAATGTCTGGTGAGATGCTATCCGTGGTTGCTATGCGGCTGGCATGTGGCTATGTCACTGAAGGGCCAGACAGCTAATCACATCCACGAGGGACCCTAATCACATCCACGAGGGCCCCAACCTAGTGATCCTGTCATGTCTCTCAGACCTCAGCAATAGTGCCCTTCTGTTAGGGACTTTGGCACAGGGCTACACTGGGTGTAATGAATAAAATATTGTGTTATGTATCAGGCTGACGGTTTAAGTCAAGGGCTGATTTCTCTCCCATTTAAAGAGTGGGTAAGTCTCATTCTTTCTTATAAGTCATGGTAAAATACGTGACATCTCCTTTAAGAGACAGCTGCTGGCAGCTTGCTGTCATGGGAACTAGGTCATGGGATTTACACTGCTAAATGTTACCCCACTCCACCCCAGCTTCCTGGGCCACCCAGCATCATCTCTGCAGAAAGAGTTCGTGGTTCTCTAATAAAGTGTGTAGGAGCAGGAGGTGAGTGGGTTGGACCAGGGTGGTGGGACTGGGAAAGCTATTGGGACTAGAGTGCTGACAGGAACAGAGGTGAGAGGAGTTAGATGCTGGCTCCAATATGTCAGTCTGTGTAGCTGGGAGAAGGTCATTTGTTCTTCCCGGCTGCCCGGCTAGCTTACACCCGAAATAATCACTACTTGGCCTGTTCGCTCCAACTCCTTATTGGCTAACTCTTACACCTTAATTCAACCCATTTCTATTAATCTGCATCACGTGGAAGTGGCTTACAGGCAAAGATTCGACACGTCTATCTCTGGCAGCAGATCCATGGTGTCTTCTGACTCCACCTCTCTTTCTCCCAGTATTCAGTTCCATCTTCCCCCGCCTACCTAAGCTCTGCCCTATCAACAGGTCAAGGCAATTTCTTTATTCATTAATGGTAATTACAGCACATAGAGGGGGCACCCACTTTAAGTTTGAACAGTGGAAGGTAAGCTGCCCCCTCCAATCACACTGAAGGGCAGGCTGTTTTTGGCATTGAATTCATATTTAATGAAGGAAATCAAGGTTTATGGTGGGATTGCCAGGCTGGAAAAGCCCATTCATGAGCCAGACAAGGACATGAGACCAGGGCAAAGGCCCAGGCTACAGGGTCGTGATCACTGATGCTGTCCAGGATCCTCTAGGTGGACGAACTGGTGCAGGGAGTTAGCAACGAGGTCTGAGCAGGTGTCCTTGAGCCTTCTGGATGAGTGGGGCATGAAAAGAGACAGCTGAGGATACTAATCTATCACAAGTAGGGCTGCCTGAACCGGTTTTCCTCTTGTGAGAACAAGGGAGGTCGACTGTGACAGTTGTCTCTAGAGAAACCGCAGGTAAAACTGAAATAAGATGCTGTTGGTTCCATAGGCACAAGGGCTTGTGTAAGGGAAGCTCAGAGGAGAGGGACCAATTTGTCTTGGAAGGAAAAATAGGAAAGGATGTAGTTGAAGGACTAGACTCGATGCCTAAGAAGCTGTCTGAGAATGTTCTACATAAAGAGAAGCTTGGTCCAGGTAGACGGCTGCTTTGACCAGGCTGGAATTCTGGGCTTGTCAGCCATGGAGGGGAGATATTGAGACATCATAGGCTGAGGCAAAAAAGCAAAGAATAGAAGGGCAGAAAATGGAAGCTATGTGTCAAAAGCCAAGTCTAAAAGGTGGTGACAGAACAAAGGACCCCAGAAGAAGGCAAGGCCTGGCCTTGTCACAGGGATGGGAGGGACTGGTTACCGCATCTGGAAGATGGAGTGTTTCTCAATTGACTAGCCATCGGCTAAGAGTGGAATCCTGAAGTGGGAATGTTGGCAGGAGGCTGCTTGTTCGTTCCTAGCCACTTAGACTGAAATAATCACCCAGAAACTGTATTAATTACAATACTGTTTGGCCATAGCTTAAGCATATCACTAGCTAGCTCTTACATCTTTGGTAAACCCATTTCTATTATTTTATATTTTACTACAAGGTTTGTGACCTCCTGGCAAGGTTCCAACTGGCAGCTCACATCTTTTCTCTCTGGTGGCTCCCTGGAATCTTCCTGACTCCACCTTTTCTCTATGTATATTTATCTCTTTCAGCCTGGCTTTACTCTGTTAAGCCATTCATTGGCTGAAAGCAGCTTTTTTATTAACCAATAAACACAACACATATACAGAAGGACTCCCCACATCACGGGAGGCGTGAGAAGTGGGTTGTGAGCCACCATGTGTGTGCTGGGAACTGAACCCGGGTCCTCTGCAGGAGCAGCAAGCGCTCTTAATTGCTGAGCCATCTCTCCAGCTGAAGTTTACACACAGGAATGTCATAAGGACTGTGTTTCCTGAGGAACTGGCCTCATGTCTAGAGCTGAAGAATTGAGAACAGAGTAGACCTTGCCTCTGTTATTGTGAGGCCGTGGGGACTCTGTCCCCCACAGGACATGCATTTGGTGGCTGAGAGTGTTGATTCCCAGGATGCACATCTGGGGGTTTGTCTGTGTTTAGCTGTGGTGAATTTGGGGCACTGATGGCACTTGGATGTGAAGTCTTTACTTTTCATCCGCCCGAGATCTCACAGAGGCAGCTCAGTCAAGGAGAGTTCATGTACATATTCATATACACACGTACACACACAGAGAGACACTCATATAGACTCACATACACTCACATGACATATATACACAAACACACATACATCCACACACATGCACATGCACTCACCCAGGCACATATACACATACCTCATATACTCATACCACACACACACACACACACACACACCAAAAATCATGTTCTATTTCAAGACATTCTAGATATAAACCCAGATCCTGGAAAGAGCTAGTTTCATTAATTTTATAATTTAAAAAATGAAAATAAAAATGATTCCTCAAATAACCACTGTCATATTTTTTTTTTATTGTAAACCCTTTTTGTTGTTAAGGAATCTTAGACATCCACAGCAATCTAAAGCAGCAGCATTGAACAACATCTCACTGTCTCACAGAAAGTAGGATCCACCACTTTCCTTACTCTCTGCTGACTCTCCAGCATAAGTGGCAAACAGAAGTGTGGCTTCAAGTTCATATCTGTCACACACGTAGTCAGTTTTGGTATCATAATGGAAGCATATTTGTGTCGTAGCCATTTGTAACATTTAACGTCTCTCTATTGTGGGAATGTTCAAGCTCCTAGGTATCGAGAAGCACACAGCACCTCATCATTGCTGAGTCACTGGAGTGCAGGAGAAGAGCATGGTGGGAGGCACCAGGTGTCTTCTCTTCCCTAGGAGATCTGGTGTCTTTAGCCATGGGGCACTATCTTTAGGATTTAAATTCCTTCCTTTGTGAAAAGATAAGAATAGGTAAAACCATTTCTTGGTCACAGTCAGGGTAAATATGTCTTACATTCAGCTGTGCTGATTTTTCTTCCATCTCTTAAGAAGTTGAACATAGTGCTTCTCCACTGAGTATAATTGCCAGACAGTAACTCTGGGGGAAGACAAATACCTCAGAAAATTCATGCTTTCACCTGGGCCCCTGAACCTCTGGGGCTCTAGAAGTCTCTTCTACTCTAATGCCTTCTAGAGTCTGCTTGGTTTCCTACCTAATGTAAAGTCCTTCTGCAACCCTGTTCAGAAAATGCTGTACCAGGATAGCCCGGGGACCTCTTGAAAATACTTCTGTCTTCTTCCCATCCCATATGTAAGCAAGATGATGCTTTCATCTCTTTTTGTCACTAATGCCGTTGGAAATCATAATGGAACAGAGCAATGGGATAAAGTGGAACCCACAACTGAGTTATTTCAGTAAACAAAGCTCTCCTACTGTAAATGATCATGGGACTTAAATTCTGATACTCTGGACTGTACTAAAGCAGGAGCCAAGGCGTTTCACTGACATTCAAGACCTAAGATGGGAAGAAGATTGTCCCATGGTCCAGCTGCCTCATGATGAGTGAATCACCAAATCCAAAAGGTCAGTAGCCTGTGGGACAGGGTTTGTGTTAATGGTGGGGGGGGGCACCCATTCTCTTTTAGACTCTGTGGCATATTGACAAGGGGAGCACAGACAACAATGCATCAAGGGAACTCCGAGCATTTCCATACAGAGATGTCTTCAGCTCAGGAGGCTCCACAGAATTCTGGACAATGGCTGCCCACATGCAGGTAAAGACTATGTGGCCAATCTTGCAGCACAGGGATTAAGGCAGCTGTCTGACCCAGCCACACAACTCAGGGTATCTGTCAGATCTTCTTGCTGTAATCAAAGCAAGCATCTTAAAAGGAGACAGGTATATTCGGACTCATATACTCAGCTCACAGTTTCAGAGGGTTTAGCCCATCACTGGCTAAAAAGAAGGACATATTGGGACAGAGGCACTAAGTCAAAAAGCAAAGAAAAGACAAGAAGTGGCCAAGGCACACCCACCATGACCACTTCCTCCTGCCAAAGCCGTTTTCTCAATGTCCACCCACTCCCAATAGAGCATTCAAATTTTAAATCTATCAGTGAACTAAACCACTAACCAGACAGAGCCCCTACAGCCGTTCTCTCTGGAAAAGTCTTCAGTGTACCTGTGCCAACCTTCTACACAATTCCAATAAAGTTTACAGCTGAGATGAACCACTGGACTGTTAGGTGAATCCTCAGAAGATTCGTTGGGTTCAGCACTGTGGAGGAAATATCAGGCTTTATTGCATAGTTTAAAATTGTTCAGCACTGACAAGAACTGAATTTTGAGTCAGAGCATTTTAGTGGCCCTAAACACGATCCCTTGATATCCCTGTGATGGCTAGAAGTCTTGTAACCATGGCGTCTCTTGTTGTAGGAAAGCACCCTGACCATGAGACTAGACAGTCCACCTTGTGGGTGAGTGGCTGTGTACTCAGAAATACTAAGTCACGACGGGGAACCTGTTTGACAGCATCAGGAAAAACCAAACACGACATCCGCTTTCCCACGACATCCACTAATGGAGAAGGTCAGCTCTCTCTCTCTCTCTGAATTACAGAGCAACTATTTTATGTCCTGTGGTCTGCTGTCAAAGAGTCACTTATTAAACATTGATATTGATTTCATGTGTGGTGATTAGAACCCACAACTCAGGCACACCCTGAAAGGCGAGACAGAAACGAGCAAATCCCCTCACTTTACAGTGACCTGAATTCAGCATCAGATGCTAAAATCGGGGCCTAAGATTCTGATGGGGAGATAAAAGGCGGACCACATGTAGCCTGATATTGGCGGCAGATGGGATTGTCAAAGGGTGATGGCATTTCCTCCGACATGGACGCTAACATGACTAGCAGTAGAAGTATGCTTTGTTCCTACCCCACGTGCTCTCAATATTGGCAGTTATCGCTTCCTCCAACTTTGGAAATCAGACGTTATCCTGCCCGCTGCAATTGCTGCCCTGGTGCAGCATTAGAGACGAAGGTATGGACAGCCCTTTGTAAATCTCCAGATCCCTGTGCTAAAAATAAGGGTAGTGGGATTGCCGCTCCCTCCTCCTTACCCAAGCCTACGTGCTTCCGCGAGCACATTCCTATGCTGTACAAACAGCCCATTCTCCACAGACCCTGTGTCCCTCCATCTTCAGACCTTTTCTCTCAGCGTCAATGCCCCCCTCACATAGTTCCTTGCCCCTTGACACCCTTTAATTGACTGCAAATGAAGCTTTATTGCAAAATGCCTGCAGCTTTATTAAGCAACAGGATTTACAGGCAATAACATAATCAATATAACATTAATATTGCACATAATTAAATAAGATTCCTACAAGGTCCTGCCTGTATCCTGAAATATAGAGAGGCTGTTTTCACCAATGGCTTTAACCTGAGGGTAGGCTTGGGATTTGAAACCAAACTAGGAAGCACATAGTTCCCAGTTGTTCTTATTTTTAAGTTTTTCTTCTGAAACACATAGGAAATGACCCTGGAAAGCCACAGGAAGACTGTGCCCTTTTGTGTCCCCCAGGACACTTCTCTCCCAGGCCTGGCTCTGAAATAACTGCTGCTCTCAGGGTGCATGAGGACCAAAAGGCAAAGAGCTAACTGAACGAATTTGTTTCCCCACCGAGAAAAGCAGGCCCAGCCACTGCATGCTCTTGGGACATTCCAGTTCAGAGCGCCACATTTGCTGGGAAACCAAGAACCACAGCCTAGAATGGCATCCGCCAGCCACGTCTCCGGGGGCCTTGGTGCTCATATTTTAAATTCACAGAAATTCCCTTAGAACGCTCTTACAAAAGGCCCAGAAAAAAAAATATTACAAGAAGTCAATGGGTTAAGTGGGAACTCTGCACATGCGCACAGCCAATGGGATGCATGAAAGGCAAATGCCACATTGGGGAGACGTCACGAGAGGGAGGCCACTGACTTGTCACCTCCGGGCGGGTTTTACCCACTGTCACCTAGCAGCAGCTTGCGTGAGATGTTAGTTACCTTGTAACTTGCAAACCGGTTTCCTCAGTCCTCCCCATGTGACCACCTACAGCACCACACAAGGCTAGATAAAGCTCCAGAGGTGAAAGCGTCAGTGTAGCAGAAGGATGTGCGGCATGCACCAGTCACCGGGGCACTGTGGAGGATCATCTCTGTGACACACAGAGGCAGGGTAGAAGCATAGAAGCAAGCCTTTACCTAGGGATCCACTTTGTCCGTTATTCTGTCAAAGCTCTTTGCAGGAAGACCTCCATCCCTGGTAGGCAGCTGTCTTCCAGGTAGAATGTGGCTCAGGCTGGGTGTAGGACCCCTGATGTAAATAAAATCACATTGAACATCTTTGATGCCAAAAGCCTGGCATGCACCCAGAAACTAAGCAGTTGCTATTAACAAAATGAATTTTGACAGCTTTCTGGAAAAGCTGTGAGTCTTAATGTTTACATTCAAAGGGCATAAGACTGTGTTGCCCAGATCCAGCCAATAGGAAGGGTGGAGAGATTCAGCACTGGGAGGATGGTAGTATGACTAGACCAGAAACACTGGGAAGCTTGATGTCTACGAGCACACATCAGAGGCTGTCCTGGACCAATCCCAAGATCAATAAAGGCCACCTGGTGGGTCAGGCCTCAGGCCTGGGGGATGAAGTAAGGGCATGGAGTCTGACCATCAGCTAAAGAATCTGTTGCACCTGAAAGATCTGATGAATTTGCTTGAGCAAGCCACACCTTGGTAGAGGTCAAGGCAATTATCTTTGGATCCTCTGTCTCCCTGACCAGCACAGTAGAAATCTCCACATGCAGTGTATCCCTATAAACACATGGATCCATTTCTTAGCTGACTCTAAGAGTGGATAACATTGCCCATGGAAGCACAGGTATGAGCAGTCCAGGCAGGACTACTGAACAGGCTGAGTCTTGGTTCACAAAGAAAATGCAAAGACACATGGCTTTCTCATTCTTGTGTGGCTCAGCAAGTCCTTTGCCTCTCTTGGCCATACAGAGAAAGAGGGAAGTGAGCTTTCATTGGTAGGCTACAGCTTGTTTAGCCTACTGAGAAGAATGATAGTGTATTTTTTAACGAATGTTCTTTGAAGGAATTAAAATATTAATGGCCCACTCTGGAGAAAAGGAAAGCAAGATGGGGGAAGGAGCAGATGCTTTGCCTGGACTTCTTGCCTGTGGTTCTTGAGCAGCAAAACCCTCGGACAGAACATCCCAGGAGGATGATGCCTAGGTCACTTGCTTTTAAGCTTTTGGCTGATCCCTTAGTGAGAGGCCACCCCCAATGACCTACTGTGACATTTCAAGACAAGTTTCTAAATGGAAAACCCTCAGGGTGCCCACTCTTGTGTCCCCTTGCTCATCCTGGATGAGAGGAAAAAAGGAATATCAACAGAGTTTTTATGCTCTGGGAGAGGAGGTCTAAGGAAAAGGATGGGGAAATGGTAAGTTACTGGATTCTATCTTACAGAGCAACACAATGACTTTGACCACAGAAAGCCAGTGCCTTTGTCCCGAAAAGATAATTTTGCTAGTGACATACCAACCTGTCCTGTTTGAACATAAAAATATTCTTAAGAAAACAAATATTGGTTAAAAAAAATACTTGAATTAAAATTAAAGAAATAATTGACTTCAATTTGGAGAGCCCTATCCCAAGGGATCATGGGAATAATGTACAGTCAGAACCACACAGATTCATTCTACACTTGATAACAGAAGAACCCCATCTTGTCAGACCACCATGTTAAATGTGCCTTCAGAAGATTCGTAAGAGTCAGGGCTCACCATTCAGTGGAGGACTGGTCAGTGGTAACACCTGCAGTCTGCATGGGCAAGTCATGGCCCAGGAATCACCCTGAATATGGGCCTGCATGAGCCATTGGAGGCATCTTTATGTAGACATTGTTTATTTACAACTGGGCGATGGACTTCACCTAGTTACTATGTGAATAGTTACAGCTCAAGGCACTGGCTTTAGCCCACCCAAATGAAGTTGTCATCTATGGTTTCCCCATCAAAACTCCTCCAAAGACAGGACATGAGACAAACAGACGCTTTGCATCCCTCACCATGGGGAGGAATGGGGACCATCTTCCCCAAGAGCCGCTTGACTCTCCTTCCAACATGAACACACATTTTCACAGATGTCATACTCCTTTAAAAAAAAAGTGTCAAAGGGAATGAAAGACTGCATAGTGCACAGCGTGCAAAGATAGCACAGCCTGTAAGAGATGTCCCCTCTGGCTGTCAGAATTAAAGGGGGATTGCAGAATGATTTTAAGAGTCTCAAAGGGATGCTTGAGTACCAAAAGCCATCCAAATGAACAGTTAACTTTGATAATTGTAAATATGTCAGAGACATGTGTGTTGAATTCCACCCCTCAAAATCACAGATGGGTGTACCTCAAACTTCTGAAAATATTTGGGGTTCCAAATGGAAGTTTTTTAGGTAAACCAAAGCCATGTGCTGTAATTGTTGTATGCACATCTCATCAAGATGTTTGTTGTTGTTTTCTTCAAATATTTCATGCTCAAGGAGATTGGGCACAATTTTTACTAAAATTTCCCTGCCCCCAGCTTTTCTTCTTAGGAATAAGAAATATTTCCCAGGGGAAAAAAGATCAACTTCAGTCCCATGGTTTAAGCTGGTTTCAAACTTGGTCGAGAAATTCTTTTAGGGTTGAGAAAGTGACTGTGTCAGTAAAGTGTTTGCTGATGCCAAAAGACCCGAGTTCAGGTCTCAACAGCCACATAAAATCAGGAAATAAAATCATCTCTAATCCCAATGGTAGGGGTCTGAAAACAGGGCACTCATTGGCTAGTCAGGCCTGCCAGTGCAGCTGAAACAAAAATAGAGACTTCAAGTTCAGTCAGAGGTCCCGTCACAAAAATAAGGTGACGAACAACAGAGAAAGATGCCTGACATCAATCTCAGGTTTCCACATGTTCACTACACACCACACCACACACACACACACACTTATTTTTCTACCATTACTTTCCATTGTGGATGACTAAGCAAGGTGAGGGGGCATCGGGCTGCAATGGGCTTCATCCTTGAGAGACGTTTTGCCCGTGAGAAGGTATCCAATCTTGTTACCTGGCTGCTATTTCCAGTCTTTTTCTCACTTGTACAACTGAGTTCCCATCGGCAATGCACTAAGTGCGAGACTCTCCTTCACACATCCTTTAGCTAAGTCTTAGGCAACTCTCGTTACTCGGACAAAAGGAGCTGCATAAATACTAAAAAGACAGAAAAAAAAAAAAAACCAAAACATTACACAGGTGAAAGTTAATTGCACAAGAACCCAGCGAGCTGCAAATGGAGGGAAAACTTGTTCATACCTAGCCTTGGATGAGAGAGCCCAGAGCAGCTGAGCCACTATTTGAGCTGTGACTGCCTGCAATGCCTTCCAGATCCCACCGTGAGCTGGGGGACAAGGCAGAGTTTTATAATCCCTCTTTTGCTGTGGGACATTGAAAAAATGGTCCTGCTGACTGTGGATGTAGTAGAGATTTTATATTGATCTCTCATCATTTGCAGTTTTATATAATCATCCATGTGTCCGCTAACACTTGCACGGCCTCTAAGAGGATGGGTGCAGCCTGAATAATAAAAACCCAGAGACAGATATCGGGGTACAAGCTGAAGATCAGAAAAGCAAAGCAGTCAGCAACTAGAGAGTTCTTACCTTTACTAAGACATTCTGTCATCAGTCTGACTGCAGACTGATTGCAGTATGAGACCCTGAGCTCCTGTCTCCTCCAGTCTTCTATTCCTCTCTACTGCTGGTATTAAAAGCTGTGCACCATCACTGCCTGGCCTCTAATGAACTGCTGGTATTAAAGGTGTGTGCCCCCACTGTCTGGCCTCTATGGCTAACTAGTGTGAATTGCTGGGATTAAAGGTGTGTTGCCACCACTGCATGGCCCGCATGGCTAACTAGTGTGGCTAGCTTTGCATTCTGATCTTCAGGCAAGCCTTATTTATTAAAACGCAAATAAAATATCACTATAGACAGGTGCTGCACCATGCTCCGGGAAATCCTACTATTGACTACCACAAATTATTTTCACCATTCAAGATCAATTTTCTCAGAACGTTCTAGTTCTAGTTCAAGTATCGATTTAAAAGTGTCACAAGCCAATTCTGCAACAGGAAGTGGTTATCTGCACCTCGGGAAACGTTTGGCATTCTATCCTTCGGGTTGGCTCTACTACAGCTATCAACATGACCCTACCTAAGACGCAGATTCTTGGACTCCACCATAATCTTGCCAAAACAGAAACTGGAGAGGAAGCTGAAGGCACGTACCCTGTGATGAGGGTCTCCGGAGGCTCTTCAGCTCTTCTCCAGGAGCTGGGGCAATAAGGAGTGTCTGGGGAAGGGTATGCGAAGATTACAATTCACCCAGAGTGGAACGTCCAGAGCCAGCCTCCTCTTCCCTCTCCTCTCTCCCTTCCCCTCATCTTCGCTCCCTTCCACCACTATCTCCTCTCAGATTCCTCCCTACCCCAATTTAAGTAACTCTCTTAAACTGTAGACTCCCTGTGCATAGGCATGAAGTCAGCCATCCAAAGGTTTGACTTTCCTGCAGACAGGCAAGGTGCAGCAGGCCTCTCCTGCAGACAAGCAAGGGGCAGCATGCCTCTCCTGCAGACAGGCAAGGTGCAGCATGCTCTTTTGGTGGGCCTGAGAGCTGGAATACCCTCCATCTGCTGGCAGCATCAGTGTCTTCACTTGGTGAGCAATCGGCCTTTCAGAATCCCCCCTTCAACAGACTCTTCGCAGATGAACTGACAGTTTCAGGTCTTCTTGGTACTCGTGCAAAACGCCCGATGCTTCCTTGGAGACAGTCTCTGACTTCTCAGGTGCTAAGCATGCCTAATTCTCTGTTATCGCTATGGCCACCGTTAATCTCTCCTTTCATAAATGTGGTGCTGTCTGCCAATTTCCCTGAGATTATATTTGCAAACTCAAACCAAAACTGGGAAGAGCACAGAAACCAGCCTTAGCTTCAGATGGGGCTGCAAGAGCAGCCACTCTGGATCTCCCCAGGAGGAGCGAACCAACAAAGGAATCGTTAGCACCTGGAAACAGCAAGATCCTGGTCTCCATGCTGAGAACTGAACAGCTCTAACCCAGGGATGGAAAGCCCAAAAATATCCTTAAATGTTCCAAGTGGGAGTAATTCACAACCAGACGAGTCAGGTAGCTTAAGAAAGAGGCAAGAAGAAAAACTCTGAGTTTTAGGATCCCCTTTTGAACAGCTCAGAGGGTACCACACAGAGCCCAGCAACATGGAAACACACTCAACCAAGGAGCTGTCCTCTAAACCTGTGTCCCAGCATACACTAGGGCAGGCCCTACTTTGCAAATCCTTGCCGAGGTTGTAATGTCAAATTTTGGAGGAGGTGGTAGGTTGTCTGAGAGGCTGTGCCTATGAAATTTTAGCTAGAAGTCATGGGGACTCCCAACTGCTCACTGCTCAGGGCACTGCCCACCCCTCCACCCTACCCCAACCCCTCACTCTCACCCCCATTTAGCAGGAGTAAATGAACACACAGGAGTATAAACCAACAATGCAGATATCTGAAGAGGGCAGGGGGAAGGAGCAATGCTCCCCAGAAACTTGAACTCATTTAATGTGACTTCCTCCACAACCCCCTGTTTTGAATCCAGGCTGACTCCAAGTGGAGGTTAGTAGACTAGTAATGCTGCCTCTCAGCTTTTGTACAAGTCACCACAGGAGCCAGAGTCAAAAACCACACCATTCTGATCAACAGGACACATCTGCGGTGAATCCACACAGAAGTAATTAGTTTCCTGGTGGTGTTTTTACACTGGGGGCTTAATGCAGGACCCCATTATATAAACAAAAACTCCCAGACAGCTCCAACTGCCTGATAAAGAATAAATCAGATGGCAGAAGAGGGTTTGGCCTAGTGCTGCTACAGGCAATGACTTGTAATGAGGTATCCCAACACTAATTATGAAGCTTATTAAAGAGAATTGTCAAACTTGTACTAAAGTGCACACTATAATCATGTTAAAGTAGGCGGGCTTGGAGAGCAAACAGCCCTCAGTCACCCTGTGTGGCAGAACAGGACACACCGGTATCATCAGTCCATGGATCAAATCACAGAAACAATATTATCGTGCCTGGCAAATTGGTCAGGCTAAATCTGATGGCGAGACAGGTGAGAATCCCAACAGCTTGGTGATAATTCACACATCAGAGCTTCCCCGTTCGCGAACATCTGCCAGGGAAGAGCTAGGGAAACTGTCGGGAGCAAACACCGCCAACACAGTGTTTTATTATTAAACTTATTCTGAGGCTTCTCTGAGGTTGCAGAAGCAATATTTCAATGTACTCTTTCAGGAGGGAAGGGAAAAAAGATTAATAAAGATGTTAGGAAGCTGAACTGCTGTGAGATGTGTTTAATTATTCCCCACAGGACTGCCCCAGCAATCTGCTGACATTTAGCCCCGACCTTGCAAATCCTCAGTAAATATTAATATATCAACTCAAACAGGGGCCGTTGTTTTATTGGTTCACAGAGCTCAGAGAGATTCGCCACGGCGGTGAAAAATACTGTGTGGAACTGAGAGAGACGGGCCGCTTTGATTTCACCTTCTGCTGCACACGTGAGCTAGGGGCAGCAACGAAATGGCAACGCGGCTGCCTCTCCGCAGACACTAAGCGACACTTCAGAGGGCTTCACCTCCCTTTGTACAGCCTGCTGGAGTAATCCCAGAATCATAGTGGCCAGCGACTAGAGAGCAAGCAGAAGGGGACTGCTAGAGAGAAATCTCACCTCATTATCTGGGAGCGAGCAGAGGTTTGAACAAGACAGGGATCTAGTTGGTCCACCAATCTCTCCTACTTTGCCATCAGAGTGAACCCAGAACAGGTCAGCCAGACCTTGGGGCCTAGACTCAGCCATCAGGCCCCATTTCACCTTCAAAGGCCTTTTGTGACTCCCCAATTCTCAGGACTGCCTGTGCCTATTTGAAACTGGATATGACCTGCCAAATGGGATTTTCTTAAAGAGACGATGGTCCTTAGAATGATGGCTCCTTTTGTAACATTCCTTTCAGGAGGGTTATATTTTTAATTGTTTTTTTTGTCAATGCCTCAAAATTAGACATGTATTACTGATTTAATGTCCCCCCCATTAGTCTCAATTCCCTGAGGGTTGCAGGCTTGCTGTGAACCCGGAGGCCCCCAAAGTTCGTGGGTGCAAACCAGGGGCTGCTGAAGTGCACTTGGCTTTCAGATGTATGCACTGCTGAGCTAATGTGTGATTAATTTTATTCATAAAAATGTTAATCACTTCATTGTGAGATCTTTTTAACATTCAGGGCAGCCCGCACCTTCGTTCCTCCTACCCACCCTCTCGCAGCCATTTTTAATATTTCCTGACATTGTTGGAGCTTTCCAAGGAACCATCAATTAAGCATGCACTTAAATGTCAGTAACAAGCACAACAACGAACAAACAAGCCAACGGGAGGACACAAGAAAGACTCCAAGACTGACAATGACCGGCTCTGTCTGGTCTTCTACTACCTAGTCTGACTCCGGCACTCAGGCCCTCAAAGAGCCAACTGGAGAAGAGCTAGGAGAGAGGTCAGGCTACTTTCTTCCCTGTTGGAGGGGACGAGGAGAAAGAAAGAAATGAGAAGAAGATGAATGTGGAATAGGAATTCAAGATAAAAAGCCTTCTGTTTAGGAGATTTAACCTGGGGTAGGACTCTGCCGTGGTGGGTCCATAAGCCTCCTGGGCATGGTAGGCAGAGGAAGTGGCCTTAGCTGGTATGTTTACTTGTTTATCCCTGCCTCAGTCTTCTCTTCAGCCTAACCCCTTGTCCAAGCGATATACTCAAAAAGCTGGGAAAAGGATTGGGGAACCAATAAAACCCCAGGAGTTTTCAGAAAATCATCAATGGCTTATTTAAGAAAAAAAGAGGGGGCAGGTACTTGGACATGCCCAAAGAGTGACTTCCTGCACCGAGTTTCAGACCAACGCCCAAGAGTCCTGTGTGGGACTCATCCCTACTTAGACCCTTGTACCAGGAAAAGACAGCTCACTCTGTGTGTCCTTCCAGACTGAGGACTGTTGTTCTCTCTGCTACCCCACTTCAAACAACCTTAGGGTTTGAGGCTGCACAAGGGTGCTCCACCATGGTGGCCGGGTGACTTTCGAAGCTTCCCTTATCAATGAAAATGAGTGCTAAAATTTGGTGGTTTGGTATAAAGTCCATAGCTATAGAAATTGCTCATTTGAATCTAAAGCGTTCCCAACAGCCCCTAAGAGGGTAGGACCTGAGCTGAGCTTGCTAGACTGACCCAGAATCATTTGGCCTACAAACCCCCTGAGCAGGTCCCACCTTCTCAAGCGCAGGAAGGGGGTCTGCCTCCAGTCACCAGGCGGTCACCAGTCTCCAGGATACAGAGGCCTCCAGCAGCCCCTATGGGGTGACCTTTGGAGGCTTTTCAGCTCCAGCTCTGGAGCCATAATTAGAGCAGGCCTGCTCCATGGGGGCACGCTGGAGTCTGCAAAGCTCAGACAGCAGCTGAAAGGCTCCTGGGATCACTGCAGGGTTGTCTGGCTCGAGGAGATTGCAAATGAACACTCACCGCCAGCTTCAATCCAGAGCCGAACCTTGAGCAGAAGCTACAAGGAGTCTTTGAGGTGGGGCTCTCTCATTCTGGGCATCTCATGCCCTAGCTCACCCACGGGCCATTAAGAAATCCTTCTAACTGAGCGGACTCTGTCACCATTTTCACGGCCAAGACTACGGCCGATTCATTTCACATGTCCTTCGAACAGCTTCCACATCCTTGTTCTCCCTCACTGCCCACCAACCTGGAATCCTGTACCCTAAAGTCTCCCTGTCCAACTTAGGTGACTAAGGAACCTGACAGACTCCTCCCACCGTGTTCCAAAGTCAGGGATGCCTAGAAATTGGTCTGTCCTTGCAAATCCCTGCATCTGGCATTCTCCAAAGACATGGTTGCCCCACTGTGCAGAGTCCTTTTCTAGACCCTACTCCTCCTTGTTAAATCTCTGCCTTCCCTCTCTTCAGCCTTTCCATTTGCAGTAGCTGTTGGCGAATTGCAGTGGGAATACATTTCCTGTTCTATATGCCTCTGAACTCCTAAGCCATTGTCTTTGCCCCTCTATCAGACAAAGCACTTCCGGGTTCTCTGCACCCGGAGGGAAGGGAGAGAAGTGGTCAGGGGTTGCACTGAGCTTCCACTCCTGAAACTTGGAGGATCTGGGAGACAGACTCAAAGCCAGACCCAAGGCACCCCCAGGTGCTGTGTCTGAACCTGTCCTCCCTCTCTTTCTCTCTCCTTCAGCATTTTCTGCCCACGTCTGGACCACAGGACAAGTGAAACTCGGCAGGACATGATTCATCGGGTGGCACCCTTCTGAGCCGAGGCCCATATGACATTAATCAGTGTCAGACCGCTATAATGGAGATATGAATATGAATTCTCCATATTGCGGGGAGATAAATGTGCTTTTATATAATGGATCAGAGGGGAGAGGGATGGGTTGGAGCAGGGAGACCGCAGAAGTTCCAGCAGGTCAGTCAAGGGTGCTGGTGCCCACTCCACAGGAGCCTGGCTGGGAGGGCTAGCCTAAGCCCTCAAACTTGAGGCCCTAGTCCAGAGCTGTTTCTCATCCGTTCATGTTTTCCAGCAAACTTCCAAAGAAGCTCATTAGCAAAGAGTCTGTCCAGAACACTGCATGGCCTCTCCTCCCTGAGGCAGAGACCACCAGTACTGTGGGGAGTCCTAGCCCATGTGGCCACATTTCCTATCACAGAATCGCTGCCTCTGGAGAAGGTACTTGGGGGTTGTGGGGTGGAAGTGTCCTCATAGGCAACAACTTCCCCAGAAGCTTCTGGGGCTCTAATGTTAAAAGCCAAGGTGGGAAACTCACATTTGGCAATAGTAGAGAAAGATGTCTGGGTTCCACCCCCTCCCGAACCACCACAATGGAAGACTGGTTCTTGGGGGAGGCCAGACTGCTCAGTCTCTCCTTCTAGAGGGATGGACTCCAGTGCTGCTAGCATCCTGGCAGCTGGGAGTCTGCTAGTTCAGCCATTTTGGCACATGACAAATATCTTATGGAGGAAAAAATTAAAAGAATGGTGTGTAGACACTTAGGCAATTGTCAGATTCGGAGGTGTGAACATGAAGAACCTTACCTGTCTGTGCTGGCAGAGTTCGCCTGAGTCAGTCTGCAGCTTCCCGCAGTCGTCCAAAATGGATCTCCAAGCCTGTTTTGAAGTTCTGAGCAGCACACAAGCGTGCCCAGGTACCCCATTCCTCACTCCAGACACAAGGCATGCTGGTCAGGTTTCTTTAGAGATGCAGTTTCAAGGGGCCCCCATTCCAGAGCCTCTGGGGTGAAGGGTCCAGGGATAGGAGGCTCCATGCAGCCTCTGCAAGGAGGACTGTAAAAAGGTGCTTTTGACTCAGCAAATCCCATCAGGATACTGAAAACACAGCTTACAATCCAAGGCCCACTTTTGCCTCTAAATGCCAGTGGCCTGACAGCCCCCAGACACACCACAAACACACACACACACACACACACACACACACACACACATGCTCATGATTGATCCCAGGAACAAGCACTAAGCCTTGTCACTACAAATCCATGCTCTTGCCCAGGGAGCTCCAAGGCCCAACTGTCCAACTGTCCCAGGGTTTCAAGGAACCTTATAAACACCGCCAGTAGGGGTCAAGGCCCCATTCTGCTTTTGGACCATAGAGGGCGCCTCGAGCTTGTCCATTCAGACCTCAGAGCTCCCAGTAGCTTAGCAGAAGACATCTATAGGACCCAGGTCCACCTATCTTGACTACCCAGCTCCTCAGCTGCTCTGTCACCCCAGAATCCACCGCGCACTGATGCGTGAACGCACGTGCGGTATAGTCACTTGCCTGGGCAGCGGCTCTGAGCCTGTCTCCAGCCTGAAGTTCCAGAAGCCCAATCTTTAACCAGCTGGTGGTCAAGGGTGGGAAGAATTGAAGAGAAAAGGGAAAATGCCCCGAGTGCGATGTGGCCGTGGCAGCGCATGAAAATGCCTGCTGGTTCTCGAGGCAAGCAAGGAGCAATGAAAGTCTTCCCCTTCTCAGCCCAGCGGTGCACACACAGACTCTTCCCAGCAGCCTGGGGAAAGAGCAAGTCTCTAGCGGCTGGGAAGAGCTGAGCCCTAGCAGGGGAGGGGCTACACGACTTCGTCTTTCCAGACTAAACCCGCTCATCATCACCACCGCCCCCCTTCCGCCCCCGCAGTTTGCATCCCCCTTCGGCAGTTTTAATGTTTGCTTGCACATTCGTCACGAAGCCCGCAACCATCAAAGTCCCAAAAGTCCTGGCTCTGAGTTGGCAAATCCTCCCCGCGCTGCTGGAGAATGCTGCAAGGGACTAGCTCGAGAAGCCGCAAAGCTGGAGTGGCTGGACTCATAACTCTCAGCCATGGTTTTCAAAGTGCACGGGATGCCAGTTCCTCCCCACATCGTTGTTAAGGTCACTTCCAGCCTCCTCCAGCCCAATTCCGGCATCTAGGGAACTATTTATTCGTGATTTCAGTTGGTCGCAGATCGTCCCACCCGGGTTTAGAGGAGCTTCACAACCCACCAGAACTCCGCCCTTCCCCCCCAGCCCCCGCCCCGCGGCCCGCCCTGGTGCTTGCACCTCTTTCTCTGATGCCACTGCCACATCTTAAATCACAAGGGCAGGGAACCCCGAAAGCCAGAACCCGCAAACCATCTCGCTCACCTTTATGAGGATCTTAATGAGCCTTCCGTTTTCTCCTCTTTACATTTAACCAAGTAAATAAACACATTGCGAGCAATATTTCATACTCCATTAAGTTATCCCTCTGCCCAGAAAACGACCCTCCGCCAAAACGCACTGCACACACAACTAGTGAGTAATTGATTTCGAGCCCGAAGCTCCCCTTTGGGAGTATGATTGGGAATTCTCTTCATTTCCCCCCATTTTGATCCACTTTAAAACATCGTTTTTGTAAACTGCCTAAAATTGAACCCACTTACATTCAGAGAAAGGCTGCTCCAGATAAATGCTTGTCTAAGTGTGGCAAAGAATTAAACTGCCAACAAGAAATTGGCCTAGGAGCAAAATGAACCAATTCAACCACCACCACCACGGAAGGACTGTATATGCCTGACAAAGTAGTTTATTTGGTGTTAACGCTGTTCCAAGGCCCTACTCTTAAAGGAACCGCTTCGGCATAACCATGGGCCCCTGGACTCTGCCCAGGATTTCAAGATAGCACACACCCTTACCTCCCCCCAAAACGCATGAGCACAGGGACAAACAGCTGCAGCAGCGTGGGCATTATTTCATTTAGTTTATTAGACAAAAATATATGATTTAAACAAGTTCGCTGACGCGCTATTTACAATCTGAAATCACGCTATATACAGAAAGGGAGAGGGAAAAAAGAAACAAAGAAAAGAGACACAAACACGGGTGGAGGGTGCAGATTTACCGAATCGGATAATCAATCCGAGCAGCAGGCAGAGACTGCCCACCCCTGGAGCGCTTAGGCGGGATGAGCCCCTTTCTGCCGAGAGCGACGCGTGAGAATCGCTGACGCCGCTGTCACGTTTGTACCTTACACAAGTCTCAAATATTTGTCTTAATTCCTCCCTCGTCTTCTCCCTCCCCCAAGCCCTCCCCCCTCCCCTCCCTCGCAAAAGTAAAAGGCGACCCTTAATCAAGCAGACGGGAGGGCTGCGAGGATCCGAGGCGTTCCCTCCTGCGGGGCCAGCGAGCTGTATGAGAAACACAGCAAGAAGACACCAGCAATAAGTAGACATAGCAAGCGCCACTGCGACTAGGCTTCTTCAGGCAGAGCGGGACTGGAGCTAGACCGCCGCCCATCAGACTCCCCGCTCCTGAGAACGGACCGAGCTAGATGGATAGTGCTATCCAATTACTCCATTTAAGACTACAGGACAGGACCCTCACTGCCACCCCAGCTTTGCTCCATCCTGCCCCAAGGCAAAAAGCAAAAAGCACTCACTTGTCGCGCACAGGCTGGAAGGGTGACTTTAACTGCTGTGGGGGCGAATCCGACCTGGGGACTAGGTCTCTCTCTGCGAGGGAACAGAAGATGCGCAGGGTTAAGAGAGGGGTATAGGTAGTGGGGTGAGCCGGTTGGAAGGGCCCCTATGCCCAGATTCCTCGCTAAGGCTCATTTCATGCGACCAACGTCTGTCCCTACCCCTCCCTGGGACAAGCCCATGCATAGATACAGCTCGGCACCCCAGAGAGACCTAGGCCTAACTACTTGCATTAATAGTCACCTCTACCCACCACCACTGACACTATCCCTTGTCTGGCACCAAGTGAATGCAACCTTTTGGCTAGGTACCTGGAAGCGCAGGACTGCTACGGGCAGAGGCCTTATCACCGTGGAGCACCCCTGTGGCAACCTGGACAGGCGGCTGTGGAGGTGGTGGTGCGGGCAGGTGTGGGCCCTGTGGTGCGGCGTGTGGCGCTCCAACGCCCAGGAAGGAGCGCATGTTCAGCAGCGAGCCCTGTGCGAGGAACGCGCCGTTGGTCCAGTTGGAAAACTTGCCTATGTGGCAGGTGTACAGTCCGTGGCTGGGCAGAAAGGCCGGGTGTTGCAGAGGCGCGCCGCTGGGAGGCCCGTGCGGGCTAGGATGGCTGGAGGGTGGTGGTGGAGATGCCTTGGGCACGCCGTCGGGGCTAGTGGCTGTCTCAGCCAGCGACCAGATCTTGGGCTTGCTATTCGGCGCGCCCTGCAGGCCGACCGCCGAGGCGCCAGGACTCAGCAGGCGCGTGCTGCCGGGCTCTGAGACTTCCTTAGGCAGGCCCAAGGGCGAATCTTGGGACTTGAGTGCCTCAGCGGCCGACAACGGTGAGCCCTGGTCTCGAGTTAGGGAGGGAGGGGCTCCGCGTGCCCTAGGAACTTCAGCCTTGTCCTCCTCATCTTCATTGCTCTGGTCGCCATCACGCTCGTCGATCTGGTCGATGTCAATGCTCTCCAGGTCGATCTCTTCGTCGTCCTCGGTCTTCTCAGGGTCGCCCTCTGTGTCGCTGCCAAAGAGGGCGCCGTCTTCCTGGTCCTTGCTGCGCGCCCCCCATGTCACCTTGTTCTCCTTCTTGAGGCGGCGGCGCGCATTGGCGAACCAGGTGGAGACCTGTGTGAGGGTCATCTTAGTGATGATGGCCAGCATAATCTTCTCTCCCTTGGTGGGGTACGGGTTCTTGCGGTGCTCGTTGAGCCAGGCTTTCAACGTGCTGGTGCTCTCGCGGGTGGCGTTTTTAGGTCGCCCGGGATCCCCGTATTGAAACTGGCCATAGGGATAATAAGCAGGCGTTGTGTGGGCTGCGAAGGTGGCTGGGTGCACCCCTGGGTTGTCCTTGAGTTCATACTGAGAGCCCTGAAGCAACCACAGACCAAGAGGGAAGAGAGAGGAGAGAGAGAGAGAGAGAGAGAGAGAGAGAGAGAGAGAGAGAGAGAGAGAGAATGGAGGGAGAGAAGAGAGAGGAGAAATGAGTTTCAGCAGCGAGGGAAGGAAGATCCACGCTTCTGTGGACCCTGGGGGCTTCTAGGGCACCTGATTCACCGGGCTCAAAAACGGAAAACACACACACACACACACACACACACACACACACCACTATTTGGAGAGCCAAGGAAGTTGGAGTCTTAAAATGGATTGTTGGCGCTTAATCTCTACTAAACAGAGCTTTTTTACTGTTGCTCACTCTAGAAAAACTTAAAGAAGTCCTTGAATTTTAGAGCACAGCTAATCCCTGCCCCCTCCCAGTGGGCTTCCCAGGACCTGAGTCCCAGACACCAACCCTTCACAAAATTCAGATTTCCAGGTTCAGTTTATACTAGCTGGAGGGGGAAACCTTTTATGTAGGCTGCTGAAACAGTTTCTCCAAAGTGAAGCACCCAGAATGCAGGGCCCCTCCTTCCCACCCTGAAGTACTCAATCAAAAGAACCATCCAGGGCGTTTTTCAGTCAAAACTCACTACTAATTCAAAATGAAAGTACAATCCGCCTTTGGCCTCCCAAATTATTCTGCGTATAATGGTTCACTCTCACTTAGAGGTCTGTAGCGGTGACAGGTAATTTTAAAATTTTAATGCTCATCATTCTCAGCAACAGTGGCAAAACGCATTTTTTTTTTAAATACAAAAGGAGAGCTTATCCTGTAAAATATTAACGGCAGGCCCTGGAGTCACAGGCTGCAGCAGCTCGAGGGAATGGGTTCAGTTTCCTGGGCCTCTTCTCGGTTACTTTATCTATCGCTTAAGTTTGACTTTGATCTGCGCCCGAGCAAACACAAACAGTTTGAGGCATTTAGAGGCCATGATTTATTTGCAATCAATATTCTTTTTATCATCAGTAGTAAAACACAGCAAGTCAAATTATCCCATCAGGTTTTTTGGTAAATAACATTTTATCTTTCTAACAGCCTCATTAGGCCTCATTATTACCATAAATTGCCCAGACAGACGCTCACTCACAATTTTATCTTTTGGGTTCCAAATACCAGATCACAAAAGATTGGAAAGCTAGGCCACCACTGAGGGTTTGGGTTTAGGCTCACTCTCCAAGAACCCGGAAGGAGACCTGGAGGTAACATAAACACCTTAGGGGACAAATTTTATTTACCCTTTAGTTTAAAGTGAAAACAAAACTAAACAACAACAAAAACCTCCTGTGGATCTTCCCCACCTCACCACAATGGGAGCAGACTCTCTTTGCCCCCACATGTACACAGGCAACATTCCCAAATGACTCACATCTGTATTCAAAATTTCTGTTAAACATACGTGCGTGTACACACACACACACACACACACTATCACATATACGCACATATCAAAAAAGAAAAAAACAAAAAAACTTTTCATCTTCCGTCTTTTTTTATAAAAAGGATCCAGTTGCCAAGTTAGCAAAGACGAAGTCAGAATCCTAAGAAAGTTATAAAAGCATATTTCTTTATTTCCTCGACTAATTAGTTTAGTGATCGAGGCCCACGCGGAAAAGGCTTCTGTGGCCCAAATTCGTTTGTGCTTCGTCATTGTAAAATACACTACTCGCTTTTCAAAAGTATTTTAGTTGCCATGGTAAAGGAGAATTTTTGGCATCGTCTCTGCGGGGATTTTTTTTTTTTTTTTATGAAAGGGTACCTTGTAACTCTCTCATCGCTCCCAGAGCATCCAGGCTGTCCGAACAAAATGGGGGTCAATCTTCCTGGTTAGGGCGCATTAGAAAGGCGACTGGCCTGACCACTGAGAAACAGGCTTTCTCTCTAAACTACAAGAAAAGTTGCGGGGCGGGGGTGGGGGGACGCGCCCGCAGCGTTGTTCCTGCACACTTGGAGGCCAGTCTTTTAGGGGATCTGATCTGGTCTGTTTTTCCGGAGATGGAATAATTCGGGGTTCCCGGAAACCGCACTATCCAGAAGATAGCAGGGAGGCAGGGACCGCCTCTGGAAAACCCCGCGCCCACCTCGCAATTTGCCAGCGGCCTCAAGTTTAAGCAGTCCGACCTTCCAGTCAGACCAAGGAAAATTGATCGTTTGGAAGGATAGACTGGCCAATGCTCCCGCGGAGAATTAAATTTACATCCCCCTCCTCCATCTGACACCCACTGGGAGCGGAGATTGGAGGGCACCATTTATTTTAAGCCCTGGGACACTGTTTCTTTAATTCTCCCTTATGTAACGCGGGAAGAGAAATGCTTTTCTTTCGGTTCAAATGAAATGAAAACTTTGTCAACTTACGAAAGTAAAGGCAAATGCCGTTTCGAAAGCCAGAATTTATGTCAACTTAGTGTTTCTTAAATCTCCGATCCCTTCGATCCCTACACCGGCCACTAAGAGACCTCTCTCTGCTCTGCCGATGTCTATTGTTTGTTAGGATGTTTTTGACCGACTCCGCTATGTTTAACCGCTTCCTTTTGGTAAAGTCGAGGGCAACTAACTATCTCTGCTCTGCCAAAGAGAGAGAAGTAAGGTCGTGGGCCCCAGGGAAAGCTCAAGCAGCGCCCGGGCGAATTCGGCCGCCTGGCCAGGGCTCTGCTGGTAAAGCGACCCAGGCTGCGGGAACCCAGCAGGCCTGCCCTGTCGCACCGGCCCCGCGCCAGGAGAATTCGCCCCCGACCTCCGGTGCCTGCTACTGTCTCCGGCCTGCTCCTGAGGCTTTCTCCACTAGCGCGCAACCCTTTTCCAAGCTCCGGTCTTCAGCCTACCAAGACCGCGGGGGTCACTGCCTGGGCCTCTGGGCACTCCTGGGTGCCCCGGGGGACACGGCCTCCGCCGCCCGATCCCCCCTGCAGGACCCTTCTCACTTCTTTCCCAGAAACTGCCTGTGGGTCCTCGGTTTCCCCGCTGGCCCAGAGGCTCCCGCTGTCCCCGAGCGCCGTGATCTCCCACCGGCGCGGGCTGGGAGGACGCGCGGGAGGCGGGAGCACTCACCATCTGCGAGAAGAGGCTCAGGTCCGCAGCATAGGGCAGGAAGGCGCTGTAGTTGGGTGCGCCCGCGTAAGGTCCCGCCGCGGCATACATGCCCAACACTGAGGTAACTGCGGCGGCTCCCGTGCCTGCTCCCAGCTCCGCCGTCCCCGGCCGGCCCGACGAGGCGGCGGCCGCAGCAGCCGCGGCCGCAGCCAGCACCCCAGGGCGCTCTCCACCGTAGGCGCCCGGGCCCGCGGCGCTTAGGTACTGCGGGTAGCCCAACTGCGGAAAGGACATGTCCGCGGGGTCGGCGGCGACGGAGGGTAATACTAACAGTGCGGACGGGGAGACCGGCTAGGGATCGGGAGGGACGCGCGGGGGGGACTGCGGGCCGCCGGCCGGGGGCGCTCGGGCGGGCCCGGGGGCGAGGGCCGGTCGCTCTTCCTGGGCCCTGTGCTCTTTGGCGGCGCCCGGCTCCCGGCTGCGCCCGGATCCGAGATCGCGCGCCGACTGCGGCGGCCGCCCTCCGCTCGGCGGCGGGGCTCTCAGACACAATTTGAAGTTGATGCTTTGATTGGCATCCCCTTGAGCACAGGCCCCGCCCCTGGCTCCCCTCCCGCCCCGTCCCTGCCTCCAGCCCGCCCTCTCTGGCCGCTCCCGCCCCTCACGGCGAGCACGTGGTGCCCCGCGCCCGCGGGGCCACCTCCTCCTCTGGTGGGTACGCCAGGACGGGGCTGTTGGTGTTGGTCCGGAGGCCTCAGGCTCCTTCCTAACCAGCCCCCGCGGCTTTTGACAACCTGTCGACACCGGTTTACAGCTGTCTGATACCCGGTTTTGCATTTGAGATCTGTGCCCCCCACCCCCTTTTAACAAAAGCAACTCTGGGATTGCGTTTCTGCAGCTGGGGCGACAGGGAAAGAGGCCTGAGGCCAAGGGACAGTCTATGGCGAGCAACCTCTCCTCTATGGCTGGCTCTGCCGCACCTCCGTGGGACATATTTGGCTGAAGTGGCACCTCGGATGCAGGGTGGATTGTCCCCTTAGCCCCACTTCCTTTCAACAGATCCTCTGGAAACGGCTGGCCTCCTTGCACTTGGAGAAGCGGGATGTGGCCGCGCTCTGTAGGTTTCTCCAAATAGGAGAAGAAGAAAAAAAACTTTGAAAATGGGCAAGCCAGCTGAGAAGTCGCTGCGCGGAGGGATCCTAGAGGGAGGTGGTAAGGAGTGGAGAAAGGGGATGGACCTCTCAAGGTAAAAGAACTGGCGAATATTGCCCGCAGCCATAAACTACCCTCCCCCAGCTTTGGAGAAGCCTGCTTGGTCTGGGCGCCCGCGTTTGTCCACTAGGTGTGCAGATGCATAGAGTAAACTTGTCTGGAGCTCAGGTACAAGAGGAGCTGCGACCAGTCATTGGGCAGAACAACCACCAGGACCCTGGCCTTAATTACTCCCCCTCTCGTCCCCGCTGCCCAGTTCCTACCTCAGACGCTGGAAGAATCAGAACTAGACTAATTTGGGAGCTAAGCAGCGGTTATGGGCTGCCTGGGGCCTGGCCACTAGGTTCTAGGTACAGACTTTGAAAGTGCCTTCCTCTCTCATGCAAGAGGGACGGCTACAGCAGGATGCTTCTGTGCTGGGTTTCCTAGATGGGTCTTGAAAGTGCAGAACAAAAAACGTCCAGATACCTGTCTTCACTCTCAGAGTAAGTTTGCATAATGCTGTCTAGAGGTGGCACACACCTCAGTGTGTCACATCATTCTGATGGAACTTCGGTTGCAGGTTCAGGGTCAGTCTTAGGGAATTCAGTGCTATCTAGGCAAGCCTGGCCACAGGCCCCAACCTGCTACTGTGCTGCTGCTGCTGCTGCTGCTGCTGCTGCTGCTGCTGACCCTGGATGCCAGCTAAAGCCCACCTTCTCACCCGGATTCCCAAACTTCTGCTACATTAGGGAGGCCTTGCTTTCAGGTCTTGAGAACAGACACTGAGCCTTGCCTGGAATCAGCCCCAACACAGCTAGTTAAAGTAGTTACGAATTACCCACTGGGAAATCGCGCTTCATCGCTCTGCTCTGGTTTAGGTCTTACCTGTCCCCACATACTTCACACTACCACCTGAACTGGAGGGAACCATGAGGGACTGCCCAGGGCTCCAGCTTGCAAAACTCCTGGCTTCCTTCTGGTTCCTAGTTCATCAGTCACCTGCAAAGCAGAATCTTGGAATCCTATCTGTCTCTTGCACATACTCCGCACACAAACACAACTCTGCAGGGAAGTCATGGTGATGACAGGATCTGGCCATTGTTCTGGCTCTGTGAACCCAGAGTCACATTTCAGATGACAAGCAAACACAGGTCAGATAAGACCTGAGGTGTGACCTCAGAGCCTGGGGTGGGAAAGTCAGTCCAAACAAATATTCCTGCCAGTACTGACAGAGGGATTACCAGCTTGCTCCCCACAGCTTTCCACCTGACTGGCAGGTCTTGGGCCACTAGCACCAGGGGCTTTGAAGGAGCTGGAAGTACTTTGTCCTCACTCTCCCCACACTGGCACAGCAGGGCTGCTTCTCTGTGCTCTATGTAGGTCACCAGCACCAAAGACAAGAACTGAGTGGAAACTTGACAAGATAATTCAAGAGGACCCAGTTGGGCATGTCTGATAATTTCCCTTTAGGACGTGGCAGCAGCAAGGGTGTGGACTTGATTTGGGGAGATATGGGCAAGGTGACTGTTGTGCATTCTTGGCTGTTGACCATAGCTGGGGCTACAAGAAAGGCACTGTGCTTAAGGTCAGTTCCGGAAGGTGCTAGAAGAGACTGTGTCACCTCTTTTCTTTCCTTGGCCCCTCACCCTGAAACTTGCACCTAGTCCTGGGGAGCAACAGAGAAGTACAGACAGCAACTAGGGAAACACAGGAGTCATAAAATCCCCAGACCTTGCAGCTGGATGGGATGTCAAGCAGAAGCTAGAAGCTTCTGTCTCTGGTTGCTAAGAAGTCCCTTTCCCTCCAAATTTGACATACAGTGGAGAAGTTAGGGCCAAGAACTTGATGGCATCTATTGCATGCTGGAAGAAGTGTTTCAGGTCTAGAAATCCTCTAGGGGTCTTATTTTAATGCCATTGTTAGAGGACTCAACAATTGTCCAAGTCAGATCAGATACATCTGCTTGCCCTGTGTCTTGGACCCAGGATGGAGCAGTACAGAATGGGGGGAGGCTTCTGTGGGGGTCATTGAACTTTACCTGCTCACCCCACCAGAACCCCATGGATCCCTTCATGAGGAATATCCTCTTCCTGAGGAAACCCCAAGCAGTCTTCCCTGAGTTGATGATAATGATGGAAGGCTCTGGCAAGAGTCCCTTCTGAGAGTCACCCCTGCAGCTGTTAGGGAGAGCAAGCAGAAGACATTCAGACCCAGGAGTCTCTACAACATGGTGGAGTCCCTGATCAGGTCTGGAAGCCACAGAGCCTTGAGACAAACACAAAGCAGGGGACTGGAACTCTTGGCTGGGTCAACTGTTCTTGGGCTGACCCTTCTGGGGCAGAACTGAGCCTCCATGGACAAGGCAGACAGGTACTCTAGGGAAGAGGGAGTAAGGAGGCTGCTATAGGGCACACAGTCACTTTAGGGTCAAGTTGGTTTTTAAGTGGATCTTACAGCTTGATGGAATCCTTGTTCTGTGGGGATACTTTTCTAAAGGAGAGAAAGTTGGGTTTTAGTGCTGTTTCCCCGGGGTTCATTGTTGGTGAGCAGTCCCTGTTTCCTCTCTCTTTTCCTTCCCCCGGAATTTATTTAGTTGGAATTGAGATTAATCAAGCTAACAACATTCTGGTTTACAATTTTGTTTCTTCAAAAATCATCAGGCACTGGTTGCCAGGGTATGCTGAGCAGTACAGCTTGTGGGCTTCATTGTGGGAGCAGAAGAGCTGAGGATGCAAGTGACAGACTTCTGTTATTCAAAGCGACCATTGTGAGTTCTGGGGATGAGGACAGCAGCACCGGGTCTCCCATAAAGGACTGGGCTAACCTGGACAGCAGAGAGCCTCCACCCGACTTACTCAGGCTGGTTTACAGCTCTTGTTAAGTATCCTTAGGACTTTGCAACTTTCCCCAGCAAGGTCCGGGCTGCAGCACCATCCTAAGGCAAGTATCTATTGGTCCCAGGTGAATCAAATCCAAAGAACCTCAAGGACGGTTGTAGCTGTAACCACTACACTTAACCCTCAAGTATCCTCATGGCCCAGCCCTGCCCCGCCCTCCCCTCCACAAGCGGGGTCTTCTGCTCTCTCTTGCAGCACCAAGTAAGAGTTCATATGCGGAGCTGGATATTTTGATGACCGCGAAGGAGTCACACACAGCAGTAGCACGCTGGCGAGTTGCCCTGTAGGTTGGAAGTTGCAGGGATTGTGGCAGGTGCCATGTGGCCAGTCCTGCCGAATAAGCAGCCCAGTCTGCGCCAGTGACTTCGTGGAAACCTTGGAGGAAACACTTAAAAAGAAAGGACTAAGGGATCATTCCCTGCCCAGAGAGGAAGCCCTGCGGGACCAAGCCCAGCAGGGGCAGCCTGTGTTGAGGACCATTGGAGAAGGGAGCACAGCGCTTCTCAGGCGCCAGCAAACCCAGACATGAAAATAGCAGGGGACGAAGGGTAGAGGAGTAGACTAGACCTCAGTGGATCTCTCCAGAGTAACAGGGTATGGGTGTCCCGGAATCGGATGATGGGGATTGCATGTGTGTGCACACACGTAAATATTTTATAAATTTCCCTTTAATTAACCAGATCACTCCCATTATGCCTGCAGTACCATCAACAGCAACGGTGTGAATGAAGGTTTTCAGGGCTTATAATTTGATGTCACCCGATGGTCGCCCAGGGGCAGAAGCGCAATCGTAGCACCAGCTGCGCTTGTATTTATTTGTTTTCCCGCCGTGTTCCTGTAGGGCTCCATTATGCCGTTTTTAATTAGTTTGTGTTTGTATTTCACCCGTCCCAAATCAATCCCATCCCAGAGCAAGGCCATGTAAATTCTTGCAGTACAGGTGTTGCTTCCTGCTCCCCTAAGCTAGCAAACGCTTGTCTGACAAATGAAACTCGGACTGCCAGGCAGAAGACTGTCAGCTCCCGGCAGCTGAGATCGCAGATCAAAGCCAGTGGGACTTCTGAGCCCTGTGAGCGCCAGGGAGGATGAAGATGCTGCAGAGGCTCAGAATATCATTAGAGGGAGGCGGCCAGAGCGCAGGCCCTTAGACAAAGAGACTTCTAATTCCCTTCCAGGTCTGTGGTCATCCATTGGGCCAGAAATGAGCTAGGGTGGCCTTTCCTTTAGGACCAATAGATACACCATTTGCGTCTGCATTTTAGCGGTGGGTGGTGGTTGACTCCCGCCAGGTGTGCTGGAGAGGGTTGTGAGTGGGGTGGCTATTCCACTAATCCTAGCCTGAGCAAAGCTAAAAACATTAGCTGAAATTTCTAGGCAAGAGCCCCACCTCTTTATGTCTTTTCCTCTTGAAATGAAGGATGTGAAGAGCGTATAAATCCATTCTCCCTCCTTATTTTAAGGCTGGCTCTCTCTCTCTCTCTCTCTCTCTCTCTCTCTCTCTCTCTCTCTCTCTCTCTCTTTTTCTCTCTCTCTCTCTCTCTCTTCCCTTCTCTGGAATAAGAGATTGTTCATCTTTAACTCGGGCACATAGAAATTATGATTCTGCAGCAGTGTGTATTTAATTAGTGTAATCTCGCTTGAATTTAATTACCTAATGAATTATTTGTTTAAAAGGCAGACCACCTTGTTTGCTGAGCACCAGGCAAAACCTCTGGTAACTCGCTGCAAGGACTTTGCAGTTTTAGGTCTGATCTTTAATTCTCAGGGTCTGTAGCTGTTCTTGGATGGCTCAGACAGAGTGCTCTGGGGACGTGGGGGATGGACTACCAAGGGTTGAGTGGCATCACTCGGTCAGTGCAAAGGCCGTTTCTCTTCTGCTGTGTACACAGGGACCTTTGTGAATTAATGTCCCCTGACTTTTTATCATGTAAATCTAGTTTATGCTGTAAGCATTCCATGTACTTAGTGGTGCACATACCCCCTTCCACGCAAGTCTTGGCTGTGAGAGGACTCACTTGTGTTCCACATTTGTTATGAATATGTGATTGCATCAGGAAACCCCCTGAGCTCCCCAGTGCCAGGCTCCAGGGTGCATTTCCAGCCTCTCCTGATGGTGATAAATCCTTTGGTTGTGTGGATTCCAAACCACGGAAATGGAAGCAAGGCGGAGAAAGACTTCAACCTGAGCCACCTTTGGTTGCTAAACTGTGAACTACACCATTCCCGCTTTCCTTCAAGAGTGAGGCTAGAGAATGTCTAGCTGGTGTCTTCTGTAGGAAATACTAAGGCTAACCTGTTTCCATTGACATTCAACATTGTTTCCATTGACATTCAATGTCTAGTGCAAAGACTCTAATCACAGACTAGTGGACCATCTGCAATCTGTGTCTGGCTGTGGAACCTGAGGTATCTGCCTCCTGTCCTCTTGGGTTGAAGAACCTCCCCATTTCTGCTCTGTCTGTGGTAGGTAGGAGCTTCAGCAGGAGCATTTACAAATCGGTGGGGACGTGTATCTGTGGAGAAGGCATACCGCCTTGCTGAAGAACAAAGGGTAAATGAGACTACCCATATGCCATATTCCTGGGTGATTTGTTCACCAAATGCTTTAAGCTCAGGTGTGGGTAGCATTGTCATGTAAATTGATAAATAATTATTAAATTCTTTTTCTTCTGAAAATCTCTGAGTTTTACTATATCCACACATTTTGAAATGGGCATTTTAAAAACCAATAGTGGGTTTATTATAATATAATCTTAATCACATTCAATTCTGGCAACAATAACATCTTTCTTCCAAACAAACAGGCTGATGTGTATGTGCTTGCAGACTTATTTATGAATCTTCTTCACACATCCTTCCAAATAACAAGTGACAGTAACAACCGAAGAGGACTTGAGATAATAGCTGAGCAGTGATAGCGCATTTCTCAGATCTGAGCAAATCTACAGCTGAGTTCCTAGTCAGGCCCTCAGAGGAAATGATACTCACAGAACGGAAGGGTGGGAAGCACAAAGTGTCATATTTGTGCTTGACACTTCCAAAAATGTTTGAAATTTAGACTAAACAGTGATAGGACTTCATATCATCCCCAAAACATTTATATCACTGTAGATAAAAGCTGACATACTAGAAGTCCCTCACAACATCTATTGACAAACACACGCCGACAAAATAGAACCCAGCGGAAAGCTTAGCAATGCCCAGATGAAGGAAGGCCCCTACAAGACTTCATGGGTTAATAGGTTATAATCTGTTTTCTGGACTTTGAGGAAAATAGCTGAACAAAAATGTCCAATAAACTAGTATCTTAAAGGTTAATGGGTATCTGAAAAATTTTGAGAAATCCTGGAAACATCTGTGGTCTGCCAGCATTTTTCCAAGGTTGGTTTTACAGATTAAACACAGGCACGACCCAGGGTCCTTGACCTATCTGGCTATAACCTTCCTTCTCACTTAACTATCAGCCCAGATCATTTTTGGAGTTTGGAGTTCTTGTCTGGGTTCCTCTAGTTTTCTTTTTCGTTTTTTAATGTCACAAGAAGTACATGCTGTGGCTCAGCCTCCCGGCTTCCGAGCCTCCAAACCTTCCTTGAGTTTTGGGAGATCTCAGTGTACACACAACCCTGGCTACTCCCAAAGGAAAGGCCCTGTGAGTGTCAAGAGACAAAGAGAAGAGGATACAGTGTTGCCTTCTGACAGACACATTTCCAAGAGTAAGTTGACTCAAAGGAAATAACATACCTATGACCAAGTGGGAAGCCATAATAGGCAAAGGCTCTTTCTACCCCATGTCCCACAATTCCACAGATTCTTTTACAAGTCCCTTCTTTCCAGAACCATCATCATCGATGCATCATATCGCCAACACTCTGCCTACCCATCTTCCACACCTTTGACCTTTCAGCAGACATCCACAGGACAGACTAGGGTCCTTTCACGAGTGTTCACTGCCCTTCTCATAGACATCTAGTCTGTAGAACACGCAGTTTGATACCTCTGGATGCTATGCTGGATGCAGTGGACTCTTGTAGCAATGTCCATATCACTATTGTGACACCGTTTCTGGCAGAGAAATCTCCAAGCAATCTTTTTCATTTCAGTCCCGTTTCCTCTCAAGTACAAAAGAGTGCCCCTATGGCCTACAGCCATCATGACCCCAGGAGAACATGCCTGGGTCCACAGATCCTGAGGAGGTGGATGCACTTTAGGCTTGGCAAAGCAATTACTCCAGTATAAGCAATACGAGCCCACTCCTGCCTTCCCCAGTAGCTGTGCCTCGCTGCCGGTACATACGTGACCACTGTGTGGGTGACAGTGTTTTTTTTTTTTTAATTTTTATTTTTATTCTTTTTAATTAAAATTTCCACCTGCTCCCCGTTTCCCATTTCCCTCCCCTCCTCCCAAATATTGCCCCCTCCCCCCACTCTCCTCCCCCTAGCCCCACTCCTCTTCTCCACCCCCCACACCATTCCCCCTCCCTCTCGATACTGAAGAGCAGTCCAAATTCCCTTGTTAAGGATCTGGATGAACTATGACATTTTCTGTAGGATTGGTCGTGTACCATAACGGACAGGCAGGTCAGGTGACCTCTCACTGGGGCCCTCCTTCCCAGCCTGCCCCCACACCTGCCACCAGCTCCTGACGGCCTGGTATTCCCTTCCACTCCTATCACCTTTCCTTCCTACCCCTTCTTCCTTAATTCTCCTTTATCTATTTATTCTCTAACCCTGTGGGAAAATGCTATAAAAATAGAGAGCATTGTGTGCTGTGACGGAAGCTAAGATGAATTAGTTGTCTAAGTAACTTAAGTGTCTAAATTAGGCATTAAGTACCACACACAGAGACCAGTTAATGATTCTGCAAGGCAGGAGGGTGGACAGGGTCGGACATTAAACTCAGCTTCCTATTGCCCAGCGCGCTGTTAGGGCTATGCAGGGCACTCCTTCCTCTTCAGATTGTCAGTGGGGCACCAGAAGCAGCCTGTGAGTCACAGAAAGGATGAGGGTTTGTTTCCTTTCCTACCCTGAACCATCCAATCCAAGGGCCTTTACCCTGCAGCAGGACCTTCCCAGTTTTGGGTTCCGAGCACTTCTGATGTTGTCATCTACCTGAATGCCCAGTTCAGCAGCACTGCCATCTGAATGCCAGCTCCGGGTAGCCCTTTATTATTTCCCATCCTATCATTGGCTCTTCCACCCTAGGGTATAGCTATGTAGCCTTATCATCCTTCTTCCCCATCCCTTCCTCCCTTTTCTCGTATGATTTGAATATGAAACCTCATCTATAAGATTGGTCTCTAGCTGCTAGTACTGTATTAGACAGTTCTAGAAACATTAAGAGGAGGGACCTAGCTGGAAGAACTGAGGGTCAATACCTTGGCAGGTCACCAGGGGAGGATCTCCAGACCCTGGTTGATCTCTTCACTGTGTTCTTGGCACTGTAATGTCCTTCTTGTATGTGTGGATCCAAACAGCCATGGACAGAGAGAGCCTCTGAAATTGAACACACTGGATCTTTCCTTCCATGGTTTACGTCTGTAGCTGTAGAAAGCTGCTACACCCCTTGCCACATTAAATGCTATTATTTCTTCATTGAATTCAACTTCCAGGGAGGTTACAACCAGATACCACAGATTGGATTTGTCTCACGGGTTGGAGACAAGAAGTCCCAAATCAGGGTGTCTGGCAGGTGAGTGCTTCTAGCTGCTGAGAGTGGAGGCTAGGGACTTTAGGCCTTTCTGTTCCAGTTTTAGGTCTTCGTGGACAATCTCATGGTCTTTGACATTACAATCCCTGTTTTCATCTTTAATGTTACTTTTTAATTGTTTGTTGAAACCAAACATCACTATGTAGCTCAAACTGACTTTGAATTTGACAGCTCAAAGGCAGCTTTAGCCTCCTGAGTGTTGGGATTACAGGTGTGTGTAACACTATGACAAGTCCAAGGTCCTGCTCCTATAAGGACATCTGACCAGGTCCACCATCTTCCAGCTCACCTTCATTTCCACTAATTATACCGTGAAGATTTTATCTCCAAACAGGGTCACATTGTGAGACATCCCAAGGATCCAGATTCTGACATTTGCACTGTGGGGATCATACTTCTACCAACAGCAACACCTACTTCAGAGCCCTTCATAGAGAGTCTTCTCTTGTCCAAACTGCAAGTGTCATCTTTGTCTCCTGCCTATGCTCTGAGAGACAGGCAGCTGAGACTTTATTGTCAATGGGGACAGCTATGAATCTATCAAAAGGGAAGGCATGAAATCTTCTTGGTCTCTGGGCTTGGGCAAAGCTTGGGCTTGTTACACAGAAAACTAATAGAAAGTGTTCCATGGTCTTAGACAAGTGTGCGGTCCTCAGAGGGCATAGTCAAAGCCACAGCGTGGGCCTCATCAAGGCAGGCAGGAGGAAACACTCAGGCCCATTTGTCATGATGGATGCCTGTAGCATCAGAGTCAGTGGGCTTTGCTCTCTCTCAGGGCAATGTGGGAGCCTGTAGGTGTCTAGAAGGAGCAGGTGGGGATGTGATGTCAGAGGGTTGCCAAGAGGTTCCTGCACATCTGAGCTGTAGGATCAGGGCAGTTTAAGGTAGGATGATGGCTTGACACAGACACTGAAGTCACAAGCAGTGGGAGCGAGGAAAAACCTGAGACTGTGTGTCAGACCCAACTCCATCAGCCCTGGATTTCTTTTTCATTCTTCCCTGTCACTCACATCCCTCCAGGGATAACAGAGGGCATGGTGATGAGGAGGCCAGACACAGATGCCACCTGGCGAGTGCACAAGTGTGTACAGTCAGGGGGAGGGTTGCTTGGTGAGTGCACCAGTGTGCACAATCAGGGGGAGGGTTGCTTGGCTAGTGCCTGTCTGTTCTGTCTCCAGCACTGGAGATTGAACTTCACTTCCTACTTACACCCACACCCTTCCTTCCTTTTCACTTAAGTTTCAGAAAGATTCTCAACAAATTGTGCAGGCAGACTTAGAACCAATGCTGGCCTTGAATCTGTTATCTTTCTATCTCAGCCTCTTGAGTAATTGGGGTGTCAGCACTGTGCCATAAGAGGACATTTCTACTCTGCCCTTTAGGGAGAACAGCTCCACTTTCTGTACTGAATTGATTGAATATCAAGATGTAACTTTTGAGGGTCAAAGGCTCAGCAATTAAGCATTTGCTGCTCTCGAAGAGGATCTAAGTTCAGTTCCCACCATCCATATGGCAGGTCCTGTTTGCGACTCTGGACTGGTCTCAGTGCATCTGATACCCTCGTCTGCCTCTGATGTTACCGAGCACTCTCATGGTGCACATACATACAATGCAGGCAAGCACAGATACACATAAAAATTGAAACTTTTGCTTGTAATTTAATGGGAGCTTAGAAAGCCATGTTTGTTGTCAAGACCTGATATTGTCATCTTTAACTGACTTGATAAATGGCAAATGCTATTTTCTTGTGAAGAACAAGACACAAAGGCCCACCTTCTCAGGCCATTCTCTGAGTTCTTCCTTAGATCGTCAGATAATAGTCACATCGCTGATTCAGAATGGCAAAGTTTGACATACACAATGAGATCTAGAATAAGAAATGAATGGGGCACAGCACGGTCCACCTAAATGTGTTAGTTTCTTGTTTATTTGTTTGTTTTGGTCAACTTGGCACACGTCTAGATGATCTAGGAAGATGGAGCCTTTGTTGAGAAAACACCTCCATTAGACTTGACCACGGGTAATCAAGGGTCACTTTCTTGATTGATAGCAAATGAGGAATGGCCCAGCCCACTATGTAAAGTATTACCCCTGGACAACTAGGTGACCCTCGGTGCTTTAAGAAAGCAGGCTGAGTAAATACCATGGGGAGCAAGTCAGTAAGCAGTGCCAGTGTTCCCTCATGGCTCCCACTTAAGTTCCTGCTTCCAGGTTCCTGCCTTGAATTCCTGCTCTGACTTCCTTTGATGACGGACAGTGATATGGAATTGGGAACTGAAATAAACCCTTTCTTCTCCAAGTTGCTTGTCATCATGGTGTTTATCAGAGCTATAGAAAGAAAATCAGAGCACCACAGAATTATTCTTTCAGAAATCATTGTTGCATCAGTTTTTTCTTCCTTTCAGAGTATGTCATTGGTAAATGGCTGTTCACAGCATTGGGAAGGGCTCTGCTCCTGCTTGTCCCACAGTTGGTAAGACAGTTGGTAAGCCTTGTTCTTGGGGTCCAGTGATGACAGTGTTGAAAGGCTCCTGCTGTGGCACAGGCCACTTACGTCATGTGCAGTGAGGTTATTAAGTGTCATGAATAACGGGGTGTGCACGCCCCAGACTTGTGGAGAGCTGGGGTGACGTTGATGTCATTTAGCATCACGTAAAGTAGATCAGAGACTTTAAAAACTCCCAGAAGAACATGAAGAAAGTCTTTGAGGAACCATTCTCATGTATATTGAAATCTTCAACCCCCAATGATGTCCTCCACTGGAGTTTGGGCCTCAGTGGGTGGTGGGCGTCAGGTACCAAGGGCGCACATAGGTTTTCCTGGAGCAGAGGTACATCACAGGTGAATGAAGAGCTGCCAGGCAAGTGTTTACCCCAATGACTGTACACAAGGTATGCTGGGTTTCACCATGTTTGTTGGAGACGTCCCTGGGCTTGAATAGCCTCTTTATTAACATTAAGGGCCCTCTGGACCTTCCAAGATGAACCTTGTACAAGACAGCCACTCTTTAACGAAGACCTCCACAAAATGGCATTTCTGGGCACGTAGGCCAGGCCAGCCAGCCCCCTTCCCAGGGTCAACACACAGTTCAGGCTGAGCTACGGTAGGTGGTCCCAAAGAAACATCTATGCTCGCAGGGTTTCTGAGAGTGAGGCCATCCAAGTCCCTGCCTTTCCTGTGCTCCACTTTCACTGCCAGAGAGAGACAGAAGCCTTACTGCCCCCACCTCAGACTGTGTGCCTTTGACCAAAGTCTCTCCCTTTCCCCTCTGTCTACACTGGTCATTCCTGATATCCACATTGCGCTCTGTTTTTGGGAGTTCAGAGGTTTTAGGGCCAGTGCAAGTGAGATCATGCAATGTTTGTTTTTCTGAGTCTGTTTCATTTTACCCATAGCACACTTTCCAGCTACAGCCTCTTGGTGAATAGCAAATATATATATATATATATATATATATATATATATATATATATTAGCCTTCGCAGCAGCATCACATGTAGAACAGTGCCATATTTCCTTGTTTGCTCATCTACTGATGGACAGGACAGATTCCCTGTCTTCCCTCCTATGAACCATGAACATGGAAGCACAGATAGCTGTTTGACGTATCGATTTCATTTCCGCTGGATGCATTACACAGAAGTGCTGTTTCTGGACCACATCTATTTAGGGCTTGAGGAGGAACCTCTGTACTGGCTTCTCTAATGGGGGCACTGTTTCATGCCCTTTCTCTGCCCCCACACTGGAGAGTGTGCGGCCATTCCCTCCCTTTGTCTTGCTTCCATACGGCTACGAGAATCTCACACATCACATGATTCTTACAGGACCTTTCTCCCCTATCCTGTCCAGATGCTTGTTATAGCTGTGTTTTTGGAACTTTCTCTTTTACTTCAGCTGACAATAACATATGTGCATTGTATTCCAGTGGTCATTCTCAAAGAACCTTATCGAAACTTGGGGTTTGGGCATCACGAATTTCAAGGCAAAGTTTGCTGTCTAGTGTTTTTTATGAATTCTGGATTGTAGTGGGGATCTGGATACAGACAGGTCAGAGCTGAGTCCTCTGTGTGACTGAATGGATAGTAAACCAGGCGACCTCTCTGGGATGCAGACACAAGCACACGGCTCTGATTGACAGTGCCAAGTTTGTCTGTAGTAGGGCTGTACTGGATTGGTTCATTATTCATTTGCTTATCTAAAAATAGATATTTTTCTCTAAGAATAGTTAAATATGGAAAAGTGTAGTCTGGTTTACTTTATTGTGCTGGTAAATGAGGCTTTGACTGGTAAAAAATAAGACTGATGTCACTGTGTCAAAATGAGAACTAAGAGAATCTGAGGGTCATTTCTTTTCAAAGTTGATTATCATCCATTATGCATTTGGGGGATGTTTACTTTCTATTGGAAGTAGGAGCTGGTGGAGCAGAGACAAGATCGAAGAGTGACAGCAGGAGAGGGCTGCGAAGTTTTGACAGGAAGTGGGGTACCACTTCTGTGGGAAGCCACACTCTTTCTTGACACCTGTCTTGGGAGGCACAACGGTGGCAAGTCAGGCTGGTGCCTGGGGCAGGATGTCAATTGGGCATCTTCTCCCCTTCAATTATCCAGCAGCTGATAAAAAATAAAATAAAAATAAAATTTAAAATTTGACACGATTCACTAAGTTAGTCATCACAAGTTTGCATAGGATTCATCTGGGAAGCTCTCTCACCTGGTCCTCCCAGTGGGACAGAATTAGACTGCATACCCAGGAAGCCTGAGGTGCTCAGACAACCTCTTGGCCATGGGTGTTCAATTTCAGGTTGTGGTTTGGGATTTTTCAGATGAAAGCCCCGTGGCGGAGGGGTTGGAGATTCATGGGAGGCAGTAGGAGGATTAACACATTTCAGTATCCACCTTGCTTCCAGAAAGACTCCTGGCAAAGTCAAGTCCACTGGGCCGTAACACAAGTAACTATGTTTGATGTTTCTAGGCTGTTCTTATCCTAATAGGGCTATGCCAGAGTGTTGGGGTCTATGCCATTTTTATTAGAACTAGGGTTGATGTGGGGCAGTGTTGCACTGTGCACAAAGGAGGAAGTGGCTGGCTATCCAGAAGCAATCCACACATTAAGCCAAGAGTCAATTAATCTATCTCTCTAAGGACGCACACAAGCCGTGCCTTAATGGCTTGAAAGGCTGACAAGGGAGCGTCCATCCTACTCCCTGGGCACCAGTTACTATTACAAATGACTCTTCTCCTAAAGACATTTTATTCAGTGGAGGGGGGAGCACCTACTGTCACTGATTTTCCTTGGCTTTAGTAAGATAATTTGGGCACATTAACTAAAACACACAAACAAATAATGCCAACAGAAATAACCCTTCCAGCTAAGCAAGATCCTCTACACTTGTGTCAGGAATGTAAACAGAAAGAGGAATGCAGTCGTAATTGTATAGATTGTATAAGGTTTGGTGTCCAGATTGTTTTTTTTTTTCAGTTAGAGTGTCTCAACTATTTCATTATATTATGCTATGTTCTTAGATCTATGTCGTCCTGTCAGAGAAACTAAATCCACTTAACTATCCTTTTATTATCAGATATTGGAATAGGTTTGGGATTTTTATCATCTAATTTATAGATTTTATAATCTAATTGTGTATTTATCATTTGTTTACTAATATACTAATGTTATAACATAATATAATATTAGTATATTAGTGAAAAATTATTATTATATGTGTGCGTGTACATTTCAATGTATATTCATACACCTCTGTGCACATGGAAGCCAGAGGAAAACTTTCAGGGGTTAGTGATTTTATTACACATTTTATTTTAGGCAGGGTCTCTCTTCTTGTGCTGTGTGAGCTGCATATTCCAGACTAGACAGCCCATAAGCTTCCAGGTAATTCTCCTGTGTCTGCCTACCATCTCCCTACAGGAGTGCTGGGATTACAGATACTTGCAAACACACTCATATAAAAATACATGTATTTTTATGTATGTTTGAGAAATTGAACTCAGGTTATCAGGCTTGTACAACAAGTGTTTTTATATACAGAGCTATTGGGATGCCCCCTAGAAATCAGATTCTTGAAACAAATGTGATATACCATTTCAGAGCATTTTAATAATTATTACTAGCAAGATCTTGAGGATTTCTATCAGTATAAGCATTTTGCTTCTCAAGTGCTCAGCAACAAGGAGCATCTTCATTGGCAATCAACAAAACAAGCATTTGGAACACACGTGTTAAAACACTGTTCCTGGCTTCTTTGCATCTTGTTTCCTTTCTTAAATCTGTTTTAACTGGTTATTAAAATCTGAAACTCTATTTGCTCAAAGTAGCATTCACTTGCTGTGTGATTGTTCTAGTTTAGAAACAGTCAATAACAGTTCAACTGTGTGCCTCAGTTAAGGCAGCAGCAGGCAGAGCACGCCATAATCACACTAGCAGCTAGAACACCTGACAATTCATCCCTACGATATGCCTTGCAGAAGCTCCTACCACAGTGTTCTCCAGCTAGACTGCAGTGGTTGAGTGGTGTGGTCCACTTGCTCTGGGTGAACCCTGATGATCACCTCCTTATCTGCCTCATCAGTAAACCAAATGGGTGAATCTCCCCCAGGGCTACACTCATCCAGGACATCTCTTGGCCTTCTAGAGACAGAGACTCAAAGATAAACGGATCAAAGAAGATGCTATTATTTGGGAACTAGCTCCCATGTGTTGTGGTTTTTGTAGGGTTGTAAAAATATGATAGCTATTTGCAAGATTTGATTTGTTGTTTAGTTTCACGGAAGGTGCTTGTAGAGATTTTTTTTTTGTCTTCTCTAGACACCCAGATGTAGCAAAGATAGCAGGAAGAACCATTGAGCTTTATTACAATGTACTTAGGAGTATCGGTCACTTCTTTGAGCTTTCAGAGGGCTTCCGGTCTCACTTAATTAGCCCCACCACTGGCAAAAAGCCCATCAGGTTAAGCCCGAGCTGCTAACTGGACCATAAGATGTGCAGGAAATAAGTGGCTGCAACAACCTCTCAGCTAGGTTCTTGCGCTTTTCTTCTGCTTTCTGCTTAGTTTTGAAATTACCAACAAGCAACCATATTACTATAAAGATTTATTGAAAAATGAACATCATGTTTGCCTTCTAATAGAACATGTTTCAATGATACCTTTGGACAGACATCTGGTCTCATGCTCCAGTTTACTACAGTCAAACACTAGCTGGGCATTTCTGCTCAGTTCTCCCTAGTCTTCCTTGGATCTTTGATGCCCTTGGTAGACAATGCCCACCCATTCCTTGCTCCCACTAATACCTTGTGCATTTGCTGTTGAATGTTGTTGACGGCCTGAGGCCAGTCCAGTGAGGGGGGAGGACAGTGTATTTTCCACACAGTTGTCTGTGGAGCAAGAAAATATAAGGCTTCCAGAAGGATGTGCCCATAACGTTCAGAAGCCATAGCAGAAACAGTGTCATGCCATGCCTATTACATGATAAAACACTAAGGGAGTTCGTATTTCTAATGCTAGATCATAGAATTATTGACCAGGTGGTTTCTTAAGCTATGTCTTTCATAGGACACACACGACCCCAGTGTAGTCCCTTTTACCCATAGTCTCCTAAACCACTGAGCCATAACAGTCGCGAGAGTAACCAGGCTTGATGGATCTTTCTGTGGATTACAACAGGGAACCCTGGAGCAGAAGAGTCTGATGATCTCCTTCCTGTTCACCAAACGTGTGTTCAACCCTCATGTTCTCCTGTAGCAGTGCTGCCTTTTGAGTTTGATTGGCTGCAGTTTTATGATGTAGAAGTAAAGACATCTGTCCTTCATACGCAGCTCTGGATTGGTGGGAGGATCCACACATCACTGAGAAGTGGTTTTGAGGGGAAGATTCTTCCCTGTCTGGTTTCTACCATCAGTGTGTTGGGCTTGAGAAGGCAGGTCTCCACTGTTGAGCTCGGTTGAGCTCCTAACATTCATGTTTCTTGACTCTGCCCGGGCCAGGCAAGGCAACGATGACCTGTGCTCTGGGTTCGGCATTCTCTGATAAAGGAAGGCAGCTAGGCAGGAAGACTGCACTGTGGCCGCCAGACAAATGCTAATCCTAGCTTGAGGATCTGAGTCATGTCCCAGTAAACCTCTTCGGAGTGTTTATAGAAGGCCTGAGAACATTCTGTCTCCGAGGAAATATCCTTCAGACTCTTGATGGCTCATTAAAGGGTTGGAAAGTATTAAATAATTTTTATCTGAAATCTGAAGTACCCAAAGAGCAGGATAAATGTTTGGCTTCATTTTTGTAGTGTTGAGAGATGTCTTTGATTTCCAGGGTTTGCTAATCTTTGCGTTTTCCCGAGTACAGGTAATTCTATTACAAATTAACAAGGGAAAGCAAACTGACAGTGGGGTTTTAATTGCATATAATTACTTGGTATGCTGAAGTATTTTACAATTGAGATAATTTGCCTGAAAGTGTTGGTATTTAGCAAGCAGAGTTTATGGTAATTCCCTTATTTTTCCCCCAACCGCCTAGTAATCTTTAAAACAAGGAAGTAGGGCCAGAGTAAAAATTCTGAATGGAAACAAAGCTACACATGAAAGTGTCTAAAATGTATCTGTTTGTCTTTGTTTCAATAGGGATCCAAAACAAAGTTAATCTGATCACCCAGGATCAATAGAGGAGTGAAGATTCACATTTCTTTGAAGCTGGTAAAGGCAAATAAATAATCCTTCCAGACAATGGAGGTCTTTAATTCTCAGGCTCCAGCCTGAAAGCTATTGTGAGCAGGATTTGCCGGTTTCAGGTTTTCCCTTGGATGCTGCAGCAGGTGCCTTGATGCAGGAAAATGCCTATGATGATGCCGTGCCACCACGGGTAAGTGAAAGTCACTCTTAATCCAGCATTGCCATTTGATAATGGGGTTTTCTTTGCCATCATTTTATTCCTCAAGGACTACTCTTACCTGAGACTTGGTATCCAACTACCGGGACATGGAACAAGCAAAGGCAGGCTCACTTCAGATCGGAAAGGAAAAAAAAAAAAAAAAAAAAAAAAAAAAAAAACAAAAAAAACAAAAGCACTGGCAACATTCTAACCTGACCTTAAAGGTCTCCTGCCAGTCCAGGAGCAGTAGTGGGAGGAATATAAGTTTGAAAGTCAGAGGACTCCCTGCCCCAAGACTGTACTGGGGACCCCTCTCCTCTTCCCTGGATCTAGGCAGCTTATTCTACATTTCTAACTCCTTCCCGCAGGAGAGGACAGCAGGTCAGTCTGTCTTCTGCTGTGTGTCTGTCCCATAGTGGGCTGTCTGAAGAGAGCAGTCTCAGGATCCTTTCTTAAGCAGCCTAAGTCTGAGGCTATGCTTCTCTTGACCCCACAAGGTGCGAGGAGGCTGGGCAAGTGGCTTACATGAGGTTCCCGAGTTCAAAGTATTTAGGAGAGGTGGGAGAGAAGAACCCTCCTCAGTTTGTGTGCCTTGGCGCAGTCACGCTGCCCTAGGCCAATTCAAGGAGCAGTCAGATCCTTTGTAATAACTCTCATGCTCTCTCCAGACACATATAAAAATTTCTTATCCAGTTTCTCCCTGACTCAGCTCCTCGTCCTAGGTCCCAGGAGCTACAGGAAGCAATTAAAGGAGAATCCCTGTTTCATTACTTACAGATATAGAATGAGGAGAATATCTCTGTAGCCATGTTCTGTTGACTGAGGGTGTCCATGGAGTGTGGGGGTCACAAGTGCATCTTGTAATGAATACAGAAATGGTATGCGGAGAAGCAGAGACACACCACACAGGCTCTACATAGTCTTGTTCCCTTTAAAATAATTTACTACTTTATCAACTTCTATTCACAAGTATCATTCCCTGATACCAGCACATGCCAGACAGTGTCGCATGTTAGGCTCATGGAAATCAGAACCAGTCAAGATTATCCTCCTAGGAACTTAAGAAGAAGAGAAGCGTGGGTGTCCACTGCTGTAGGATCCCCAGGCTCTGCTCACTTACCTTCATGGAGCATTGCTCTACAGAAGAAAATGACAAATTGGTTTGATGGGATTTTGTGGGATCTGTCACACATACTTAAAAGCTGTGGGCAGCAGGCCAAAGATTTCTGAAACAGAAAGGATGTGTCTAACTGGTGGATTCCAAATGGCAAGGGGATAAATCCAGTTATGAGGGGTCTAGGTCATAGTTCTAATGCGAGGGAAGTGCCAGGCTAGAAAGGTATGATCTTCATACTGAGGGCTCAGCACATATCTACGGGAGAAGAGGAGCTTTCTCAGCACAGAAGGGGAGAGACAGGCTTTGTAACAATCATCACAAGGGCGCTGTATAGAGAATGCTTTGGAAATATAGAAAAGGCTGTATAGAAAATTCATAGACCAAGCCATGGCATACAAAAAGATGTTAAACGCCCATGAACGAGATCCTATCCCACACAGCCTTTCTCATAGCTCAGACCCGAAGGTGGAATGAAACAATGTAACGACTTTGGTTAAGGCTCAGAACTGGAGAGAGAATTGAAACAATGTAACAACTTTGATTATAGCTCGGGTGGTGAGGGGATGAAACAATGTAACAACTTTGATTAGGAAAAACAACTTTAGTAAAAGTTGTTACGTTGTTTCATCCCCCCCTTCAGTTCTGAGTCCTGTGAGGCTGAAGTGGCCAGGCGGTGGTGGTGCACGCCTTTAATCCCAGCACTCGGGAGGCAGAGGCCGGCGGATCTCTGTGAGTTCAAGGCCACCCTGGTCTACAAGAGCTAGTTCCAGGACAGGAACCAAAAAGCTACGGAGAAACCCTGTCTCGAAAAATAAAAAAAGAAAGAAAGAAAGAAAGAAAGAAAGAAAGAAAGAAAGAAAGAAAGAAAGAAAGAAGAAAGAAAGAAAGAAAGGAAGAAAGAAAGAAAGAAATAAATTAGTGCATGGGTGTTTATATAGCAAACAACATCTTTTTGTATCCCATGGCTTGGTTTAGGAAGTGGAGAAACAGATCTGAAAAAAAGACAGGAAATTATGTCTGAAGGTACGTGAACCAGAGGTGATGAACAGTACCATCTTCTATTTACCTTTTATTGTCATAACCTAAGAGGGTTGTTCCTTTGGGGATGTGGATCAGGTTGCCTCCTGAAGAGAGATCTTGGGACAGAGATGTGCTCACAACCACTATAGGTGTAGCCCCCTTAGGGCTCCACTGCCATGTCCGCTATCTCTGTACTGCAATCCCACACAGACCCGCCTCCCATGAGTGTTCATTTCCCTTCCTTGTAGCCAGTGCAGATACCCTTGGCACCAACAGTCTGTTTCAGAGTCTCAGGAGGGTAGTTTTATTATAGAGAGCTTTAAACATGATACCAACAGAGGAAAAGAGAAACACAAGAATGGACCGAAATTATTTGGTGGTCTGCTGAGCCATATGAAAATAGCCACCGTGCCCACATTTTTAATAATGCTGATGTCCTCACACAGGTTTTGATGCTCACAACTCAAGTCTGTATTTCACTGCTGGTTCAACCCTAAATGGATGCAACCTTCTCAAGCGTGGTCACCATAGAAATATCATCAGGAAGTGTGGCCAAGAGCACACAACACTCTGAATCTTGTCTTATTGCTGTTCTTATGGTTTCTTAATTTCTTTTTTTTTTTTTTTAAATTATTCTCCCTCTTATCCACTTCTCCTCTGATTGCCTTCAGGAAAAGAACAGGTCTCCCAAGGATATAGACCAAACACAGCATAAATGGTTACTATAAGACAAGGCATATACCATCATATCAAGGCAGAGCAAGGCAGCCAGTAGGAGGCAAAGTGTCCCAAGAGCAAATAGGTAGCTCAGAACGTTGTGGAACTGTTATCCTCCATCTAGGTGCTGGGGGTGCAGGTGTAGGTGCTCCCAGTGTCTGGCTTCTGAGCTCTCAGTCATGCTGTTCTGTCTTTCACACTCAGTAGCCAACACTTACTGTCAGGTGTGTGGTGCCCCCTAAGCCAATCAACCTTGTGATCCTGCTGTACTTCAGCTGCATGGGAATTTTTTAGTTTATTTATCTTTATGTGTATATGTCTGTGTGTCTAGCTGTGTATATGGGCAGATACATGATGGTACCTATAGAGGTCAGAAAATGGTATCAAAGCCTTGGAACTGATTGATAGGTATATGTGAGCTGCCTGATAGGGACCTGGGAATCAGACTATGGTCTTCTGAAAAAACAGCATGAAGTTTTGACTGCTGAACCATCTCTCCAGCAGGGAACATGTGAGTTTAACTACAGTCTTCCACCGGTAACACTTCGGGAATACACTTCCAGTGTTACACAGCCGCTTTCTACCTGGTCTCATGAATTCCACCAAGACACAAGTAAGCTATCCCAGAGTTTTGACCTCAGACACAAGACATGACTTTCTCTCTCATCACACTACCTTCAAAGTCTCCCCCTTGCCTTGCTCCCAGGACAGAGTTCAGCATGCAGAATGCCTAAGAAACCTCCACTGTGAAGTTCTGTCCTCCCTTCCATCACTCTTTGCTCAGAGTCTACACAATGAGAAGTCATCACTTTTACCTAGTGTCTAGTCATGTTTGTCTGGAAGTGAAGTTTGTGCTTTACCAGGCTCTCTTTGGTGGCATTATCTCCTCATCGGTTTGAAGGATCACAGGTCACAACCTAGTTTCTTGTTTCACCTGTAGGTATTGAATCTTCTATTGAACCATCTCATCTCTTTTCCCCTTCCGTCTCTGCCATTTGCAGTCTCATTTGAAGCCAAGGAGACATTGTCTGGCTGTGATGTTATCCAACAGGAGATGCTTTGTGGTCCAGCCATTCTTTGCCTCACTCACCCTCCTGAAGGTAGTCATCTTTTTTATGTCCTTTGGGCTTTTTATGTTAATCTCAGGTGTCTCAGACTCTCCCAAATTTCTGATGGAGCCTCTAAGCTATTGGAAAACATTGTTCTCTGAGTTAAACATTTTATTTCTAGTTTCAGTTCTGTCCATTTGAATTCTCATTGCTGTGTGACTTCAGGAAGCCCCTGTATATGATTGTGCAGTGACCACAAGCCTCAAGAAGTGAGTGGACTTCCAGCTTCTCAGTTTCTCTATTTGTCATTTGTCCACTGTTCTGTCCAAAGACACGCAATGCCAATCACAGAGGTGTCCTGGTGAGTCTTTAGGGTGGGCAGTGTTCATTCTCCAACACTGTATTTTCCTTTGATCTGTGCTGGCAGATCTGAGAGCTCTCCGTTGTGCACATACTTAGTGTAAGTTTGCTAATACTCAGATAGGCAGCCAGGTGACACTTTCACTGAGCTCATATTGAATGTGTGGGCCGAAGGGAGGAAAGCTGGCATGTGGGCAACATTGACTCTCCCAGTCTGTGCACATAGGTTGTAAGTCCCTTTCTCATGGTTTGGACTCCTTTTAGCACAGTTTTCCTTTTGTGGAATACATCTTGTAAGATATATTCCTGAGAAATTAACTTTTACATGCACCAGTGTAATTGCTATTCTATTTCATGTTTCGAGCTTTAGTTCTTCATTGCAGTTATACAGAAACAGTTGATCTATGAGTGACAGCTTGTATCCTGCTAACGTTAGATTAAGAAAGTTTTGCTAAGTCTTGGAGCTTTTGGGTAGACAAATATTTCTTCTACAGACAGTTATTATCATTCCCGTTCTGGCTCATGTACTATTTATTGAATTTCCTTCTCCTTTAACATTATCTAGGACTTCCAATAGTATTTTAGTTTATTGAGTTTTTTAATAAAAAAAATCATGAATAAATGCTATGCTTTGCCAGATGCTTTTTTGCATTTATTGATTTAATTGTTGATTTATTCTCTGTATTAGTTCAGTGATGTGATAATCATATGAACTTATTTTTCTATGTTAAATCAACCCTGAAACAAGTATATCCCACTTAATCTTGGTATATAGCTTTCTTGAAAAATGTCAGACTCACTTGCTAATATCTTTAGGGTTTATCTATTTTTAAGTCCTTGTTTTTGTTGAAATACTCAGAGTAGTTTTTGGTTCTGTACTGACCAGTTTAATTTTGACCCCGTGCTAATGGTGACTTGAAGGATGAGTAGGGAAACCTTTTGCCTGGGTAGATTTCAAGGGCAAATGTTTTAATGTCTTCATCGCTGTAATTCTTTAATAAATTCAACCAAGCCTGTACTTGTTCAGAAATAATTTAAAAAAACATCTGCTCCACCAATGGGGACCATGTTCAGTCCATCTTTCCTGGTGCAGCCTGAGGCCCTGTGGATGTCCATGGGCTGTGCCACCACCAGAGGCCATGTTGATATCCACTATCTATGCTGGGTCCATGCAGCTTTAGGAGACCATGTGGAGGTTTAGATTCATGCTGCTGCCACTGGCTGTTGTGGGTAGGGAAAAATTGGTTGTGGTAATATCAAGGATTCCAGACTCCTAGTTGAGACTGAAAGATGCTGAGGACTTCTGCAACAACCTCTCCCCTACCTGAGGAAAGGGGAAATGGTCTAGACAGGAGGTCTTTGAGAAGGGTCTTAAAGGGGTGCAGGGGGCAACTCCTTGAAGTTGTAGCTGTAGGCTTTTGGTGGGAATGGAACAAAACTCAGTTATCTTTGGCAAACTGGCCACTGGGAGTTTGGTCATGCTCTGATGAGTTATGGGCAGCACAGAGTGTATTTGGTTTATTTGGAGGAGCAAAGAGGGTGCACAGGTGGGAGGGTGGATCTGAGAGGAATGAGAAGTGAGTGTGATTGGTATGCATTGCTTGAAATTCTCAAATAATCAATAATTAAAAAAATAAAATATTGATCAAGTTTAACAGACATGCATACATCCATCCAGAAAGACACAAATTGTGCCCCCATCTTTTTGTGTGGAGTTTTAGCAGGGTTTTTCTTTCCAGGAATTGTTGCAGTCCATGTGTGTAACTAAACTGGTAGGCAGGCAAGAATTGTTCTTGGTGTTTCTTTATATTCTCTTAATGTATACAGGAACCACAGTGATTGCTCACTTTGTTTCTGAGATAAAGCATTCATGCTCTCTTTTGCTTTGTTACTTTGCAAAGAGACTTATTGATTTATAGAGCTTTTAAAATAATATATGTTGGCTTGTTTGCTTTCTTTATTTTTATTTATTTATTTGGTTTTCATTCCCTTGATAGCTCTTCTAATTTTTATTATGTTTTTATTCTACTTTACTTTTGACAAAATTTGCTATTCCTGTTCAGGTTCCTCAAGAAGCTGATGTGAAAAGTTGGAAGATTGAGTTCAGATCTTCTTTTCTTCCAGATGAATGCACAGAATACAAATTTTCCTCTTGCCACTGTTTTAAGAGTATCCAGAATGTTTTTTGCTGAGTTGCATTTTCACACTCCCTTAGCCTAAAACATTAAAAAAAAATTCTAACCTTCATTTAGAAGTGTGTCATTTATTACCCAAATGCTTGATAATTTTATGGCTGTGTATCAATGGTTATTTATAATTCAGTCATTGCCCAGGAGCTGATATTATCTGAATCTTATTCTTTTAAGTCCCCTAAGGTGTTTGAATTTGACTGAGAATATAGTTTACTTGGAAGAATGTCTACTTTGCTACTGCTTGCTTCACTAGTCTGTAGAGGCCAATAGACCCGTGGTTGGTGTTTGTTTAATTCAACTATGTCCTGATTGATTCTGCTCTACCTGCTGGACCTGCCCTTTCTTGATAGGTGCGTGTTGAAATCTTCATCGATGCCAATGCATCTGCCTGTTTGTCCTTGTGTCTCTATCAGTTTTAGCTTGTGGGTTTGCGGTTTTATTAGGAGCAAATGTGTTATCACATCACTAATGACTTCCTGGTGTCCTGCCCTCTGAAATGTCTGCCTCCATCCCTCACTGTTCCTCGTCACAATGTTCGCTCTCTCTGAGTTAAAATAGCTACTCCTACATTCTACCATCTATTTACTTGTAATATAAGGTGCTTTGCTGTGGGACAATAGTCTTTTATCCTGTTGCTTGTTATTATTTTTAATAAAATGCTGATTGGCCAGTAGCAATGCTGGAAAGAGAGAAGCACTGTTTGCATTTGAGACCCAGCCACAGAGGAAGCAAGATGTGATTGCCTCATCGAAAAAGGTACCAAGCTACATGGCTAACGTAGACAAGAAATACGAGCTACTTTAAGTTATAAAAATTTGTTAATAAGAAGAACCTGAGATACTGGGCCAATCAGTTTATAATTATTGTAGACCTCTGTGTGATTTCTTTGTGACTTAACAACTGCAGGAACCAAACAGGAAATAAACCTCAGCCAACAGTGCATTTTAAGTAGACAATATATATTTTGCTCCTATACTATTAGTCCATTCTGGCAGCTTCTGCCTTTGTGTTTTTAAAACTGCATCCAGTTTTATTAAAAGTATTTTTTCAGAAAGTAAATTATGACATTTCGGCAGTATCTGGGTCTACAGTCAATAATAATATCCATTAACACCATTCCTTTTTTGCTTTAGTGGCTTCTGAAGAAGATTTTGTTGGATGCTGTCTTCCTCCACTTTCTGGCTTCTAGCAGGGTGTCTCTTTCATTTTTAGCTCTGTGTCCTGTTAATGTAAAATGACTAGGTGTTGTGTTCATCTGTTCTTTAATTTCTTCTTCTATCCTTTTCTTTGTCTTTCCTTCCTCCCCTCGCTCCTTTCTGGTTTTAATCATGTTCGCTGTTCTCAGAACCTTCTAGCTAGATGGTTTTCTGTCTTATGTTACTTTGGAAAAGATTCTCTTCTTTCCTTTCTTCACCTCTTCCCTCCCTTCATTCTCCCCATCTTCTTTTTCTCTTCTGTCCTCTGTCTCTCCCTTCTTTCCTGACAAGTTGCCCAAGGTTTGATTTTAGATCCACAAAGTTTTCACTTCTGCATCCTTATGTCCTTTTAGTCACGTTTTTTTTTTCAAGGCCAAAACAGGTGCTGCTCTGCTTGTGGAGAGGAGAAAATCAGTGCTGAGTGCTGTAATGCATGGGGGCTGGAGGAAGAAAGGCCCCATGGGTGCTGTCCTGCATGAGGGCAGAAGAGACCCATGGGTGCTGTCCTGCATAGGGGCAAGTGCTATTCTGAATGGGGGCAGAATGGAAGGAGGGACCCATGGGTGATGCCTTGCACGGGTACAGGACAGACCCACAAATGCGTCTCTGCATGGTGGACAGGAGAGATTCATGGGTGCTTCACTGGGGTTTGAGGCTATGAGATTCTGGCACTGGAGCATCCAGTCAGGTATGGTTGAGTGCAAAAAGCTGGTCCAGCCCTGCTTCCCTTCTTGGGACTGGATCCTCTGGGTGCCCTGCTTCCCAGTGCGCTCGGGGATCCTGGCTTGGATTTCAGTGAGCCAGACTCTCAGCAGTCAGACTGGAGGAAAGATAATAATGATATGAAAAGACAGAAAATGCTATTTATCACTTATTCATTGCTGCCCTAATGTCATCGGCCTGGGATTTTATTGTTCTTTGGAATAACGGAATTTATTAAGTCCATTCGTCCCCGTCACATAAAAAACACTCTGTGCAAATGAGGAGAGCGGTGGGGGAAGACCTGAATCTCCAAAGGCTTGAGAACATCAAAAGCCATGGAGCTCCTTTTCCAGAAAAATCTGTCTTTCCTGGTTCAAGAGCCACCTCTCACAAGCCCACAGGCCAGCCCTGCAGTACAGAGTAAAGCAGAAGGAAGCAGAGTGTACAGTTTGGGGATATGTGATTCGACAACACCTAACACAAAGTAAAGGGAAGCAGAGCTGGATGGAAATGCCCATGTGGCTAATAGGAGTCCATTAATCTTGGAAGTCAAAGGTGGAGAACTGGGCATGCTGAGCTAGCACACATGTGGGCAATGATCAAGCACATGCAATAGTTGGTCAGCGGAGGCTTCTGGTTACTCACATTCTGTGGGTCACTGCAGTGTGTGTTGAGTCAGTGGAGAAACTAGAATCATTGGTTTCTAAGGAGAGAAGGTGCAGGCACTCCAGACACTGCAGGCGGGCACTCAGCCCTCACGTGGATGGCCAAATGTGACACCAAGTCAACCTGGGAGACCTGAACGGCCCTGGAAACTCACATCCTCTGAACTGTCTAGCTGGGACAATTCATGTATTATCTCAAGGCTTTTCTTACTGATTGATCCATAACTGATTGATTGATGACTGATTTTGCAGTAAGGTCTTGAAGCTAGGGTCTTTTTTTAAAAAAATAAAAAAACAACATTCAAGGCAAGAGCTGTACCGTTGAGATACATCCCTACCTCTTTGACTGATTGTGCTATTTTTTTTATTTTGAGACAGAGTATCACCAAACTGTTCATGCTAGCGCAGTTTATTCTTCTCACCTCAGCCTCCCAAGCAGCTGGTGTTAGAGGCTGAGGCCACCAGGCCTAGGGATGGTTTCATTTATTTAATGTTCTAATCTCTGAAAAGGTATGGTGATCAGAGAGAAATTATCCAGGATCTAAAAGCTCTTCATTTGCATAACAGGCCCATCCCTTCTTTCCTTCCTGTCTGGGGTTGGCCTGAAAGACCACGAACAAGTGGGCAGAGCTTCTCTGAGTGAGTCAAGATGACATTCAGTGAGCTGTGGACCCTGCTGATGTGAGCATGTGCAAACCCATCTACAGTTACAGTGACAGTTGCTATTCAGGAATGACATAGCCACCTCATGCTGATCACTGTCACTGTGGCTGGAATGGAAGTGAGGAACAGAGCCCTCTGGATGAATCTGGGTTTGGCGACTCCCGAGGGAACCTAGCTGCTTGTCAGGTTGCCAGCAGCGGCCATTGCTCTGTAGCCCAAGGCACCCTGGCTGGGGGATGCCCTCAAGTCCCAATTAGAAGAAAAACAGCGCCTGGGAGAAAACGCTAGGTAAATATGACTAGTCTCACTTTAATTAAGTTTGATCGGAGGTTATTCTACACCCAGGGAAGCCAGAGCCAATTTTTACAGTGAGGTTCACAAACCAAAGGCAAGTCGTGTAAGACAACAGGAGAACACAGACCCCAGCATGGCCTGGGGTTAGCCCAGGCATGCCTCCAGGCATCTACACAAAGAGCAAGTTCTCCAGCTCAGAAGGACTGACACGCCTACTCAGGCATGCCATCTTCCTTTCAAGTTCCAATAGCTCCGATTCTTCATCCTATCTAACCCCAGTTCCCAGATACTTAGAGCTCATTCCTCCCAATCACCATTGGTGAAAGAAGACAGCAGGGTAACTCACCAGCCAAGAGGGCCAACACTGAAGAGGCTGAGATCTACACAATCATCCTCAGGTAAGAATTGAGGACAAAACTTTGTTAGGGATGCCTTGACAAGACCCTGATTAGGGAAGACAGAACAGCACAGGGGCCCTTTATAGAGCTTGGAAACAGAAACAAGTTTCTTTGATACTTTTTATATATGTTCAAATTTACTCATTTACTTTCCACTGAAAATTAGGGTAATGGTCGTTTTATTAACGAGCTGATTGAGGCTAAGGGCTCTCCACAAAGAAAATGTGCAGGCCAGCAGTGTATACACAAAATTTAGAGGGGCCATGAGCTCCCAACATGGTGAAGTTGAGGCAAAGACTGCTGGGTAATGCCTTTGCTGTAGAGACAGAGTGGATACTCAAGTTTGGCCAAAGAACCTAAAGTCCATTCTTGGTGTGTTCTCCCTCATCCTACCTCATCTCTCATGCCAGTCACTTCTCCTGAACAGCCAGGCAAACCCTGCCTCACCTCTTGGCAAAAGTGAATATTTCAGACCTTCATTAATGCTGTTCATGTTTGTAATAATAGTACTGTCATCTATGAGCTGAACACAGTGACAGTGCCCATTCCACAGGGTTGTGTCTCCTAACTTAGCAGAGGGGAAGGTTCTTTTAGACCAGCATTGGACAGGCAGTCCCTAGAAACAGACTTTCCTTGAGCATTATCTGATTTGATTTTTCTGGAAATTTAGATTAAAATCAAGTAAAGCATAACCCTTTTGTAGATCAGTTATCTAAAGTGTATAGATATCTTTGCCTGAGTTCCCAATACGGAAACTTCTCACTCAGGAAAATTGATCATTTCTGCTTTCTCTGTATTTTCTGTTGTTTCACAGTGTCATCATTAGGGTCTTATCCACCGTGTTCTCAGACTGATAATAGCTGCTCAATGGGAAATCGTACTTCACACCTACGCCTAGAGCTCACGTCCCTGTGAATCCTAGAAATGGGTGTGATTCCACTCGGCTCTTCCTGTCAAGCCTTCCTAAAATCAGCAAAACTTTTGGAGTTTTCTTGTGTCTCGTTATGACCTTTACTCCTCAGAGGGAGACCACAGGATTTAATTTTCAGGGGAAAGAGAGGGAGTCAGCCCCTGGAGTCATAGCTGGGGAAAGCAATGACTCCAGCATAAGCCATGCAGGCCTGTAAGTGGGGAGAGTGGGGAAACTTTGACTGTGACAGATGTCACAATGGGCTGGTGTGTATCTCTTTATGTCCCCCATCCAATTCCATGCTTGCTGTGGTATTCTGAATTATACATATAGGGATGGAAACATACTGAGGAACATTAATTACACATAAAGAGAACACATGTGTATTTATCTGTGAATATATATGAACATATATACGTAAATGCACATGGGTATACAGATATATGTGTAGGTATTTGTTGTAGGAAGTTTAAAATCTTAGTTGTAGTGCACACCCTTCACTCCAGCACTTGGAAGCTGATGCAAGAGCGTTTCCATGAGTTGAGACCATACATGGGTTTCACAGTGATTTCAAGGCTAGTCTGGGCTACAGAGTAAGACCCTATCTCAAAAGAAAAAAAGTAATCTTTTTCCTAATTCACTAATTTTAGGTATTTTTTTAATTAAGAGAGTACACAGCCAATTGATTCTCAACAACAACAAAAATAGAACAATTAATGAAAAGAGAGTCTGAATTTGAAAGAAAGTAAAGAGCCATATACAGGAGGGTTTAGAGGGAAGAATGAGAAGGCGGAAATATAATTATATAACAGTCTCAAACACTAAAAGAAATAATATTTTAAAGTACCAAAGCCTGACACTGGGGAAGGGATAACTCCTTCCCCAAATACACCCTGGGGAAGGCAGGGGGCCTCCCAGTAAGCAGGCTCCAGGGAAATGTGCACTGGGGAGGATGTGCACATCTGGAAGACTGAGACTGGAGCCCCAGCTTTGGCTCCAGACCAGTTAGCTTGATACGGATCAAAGGTCGCACTCACTGTGAATCTGGAAGCCACAAAATTACGAGAAAAAGACATCAAGGCAGCACATCAAGGCATGGCCCATGCTACAACTTTCTGGAGAGTATTTCACGAATGCAGACAACAAAAGCAGAATTTGACAAGTGGGGTTCCTTCAGACGAAGAAGCTTCTGCATGGTAAAGGAAACCACAGAGCCCAGGGTGGGAGGTCAGTCCTGCGAATGGTTCCTCTGACAGAAAGTCAATATCCAAAACACGTTGGCGGCTCAGAAAACTCAAAAACAACACTACAGATAATGCTACAAATTGATGCCTCTAAAATGAAAAAAAAAAATAGAAAGAAAGAATGAAAGAAAACTTGAGTAGCCTATAAATTGTGAGGTTGACTTTATTAGCTTTCAGGAAGGGCAGGTCTTGCTCTGATTAGAATGGCTATTGCAAGGGGAAAAATTAAAACGTTTGTAAGCTGTGATATGAATGTACATCCATTCTGGAGTTAGAACAGAGGTACCTCACACATCTAAAAACTGAACTACTTGTGACTCAGACATCCCACTTCAGATATCTATCTGGAAGAAGTGAAGACCTAAGAGGCCCCTGTTTATCCATGTTGACCACAACACTGGCCATCAGAGCAAAGAAGGAAGAAGGGGTAAGTCTCAGGCAACCAGCATGTGGGTGGGTCAGGAACCCACCCAGGGCAAAGGAACGCTATTCAAATATAAAGATAAAAAAATCCTGTCACTTGCAGTAAAATGGAGTAAACTGAATGATTTGTGATACTAGATGAAATCAGTTGGACTCAAAGAGACAGGAACTCCACACTCTCCCACACCTACAGAAACTGAAAGTGTCAACCTGAAAGTAGAGGAGCCGATTCCTAGAAATAGGCAAGTTGTGAAGGTGGGGGAAGGAAGGTAGATTTGATCACACTGAATATGTGTGTAGATATACCACAAAGACTGTATTAAATGGACAGTGGCTATATTAATCAAAATAGAAATGTTTAAACTGAAAATAGGTCTACCAGATGACCCAATGATTGTATTCATGAGTATATGCCCACCGGAAATAGAATCAGCACACAGTGACCTGACCCATGTTTATTGAAGGGCTGTGTACTACAGCAGCAATACAAAATCCACATGGGTGTCCAGAAATGGATGTGTGCCAGAAGCACAGCTTGTATACAAGTGCATATTATTCATATCTAAAAATGCAGCCAAGTCTTGTCATTTCTGGAAAAATGGACAGGATCGTGGTGTCGTCTTTATGTGAAGTGAAATACAACTGCCCTAGTAAAAAGCCACCACAGATTTTTCTCTCCTGTGTGGAAGCTAAAACTTGTTCATTTGAATGTAGAATAGGGATTACCAGAGCCTGAGTGAGGAAAATGATAGGAAAGCTTGAGCACCAGGCATCGATGTTGATGTGGAGAGGAGTGGGCGCTAGAATCTCACAGCAGAGAGCGGCGATGACATTGATGATGATGATGGCCCACAGCAATCCATGACACCTTTCATGAGCAGCTGAAGACGAAACATGATGTGCTGTGATACAGAGGGAAGTCACCTTGATCTGCCAAAAGCAGTGTGCAGATGATTGAGTTTTCACACAGGCTTCATACCTGTGTGCAATTGCTATGTGTAAATTAAAAAGTTTAAGAAGTGTAAGGAGAGGGAAGTTCTGACTAACTCAATTTCATCTTTACTCCCTGCCAACACTGTTTACACCTTGCCCGGTAATTCCACCCAACTGAGATAATGAAAATTAATAAAATCAAAATGCCAGAATCTATGTGGGGTTTAATCAACTTTTCCTATAGCGTTTGTCTTCCAGTCTATTGAGGTAAAGGTTTTTACTGAGTTTTCTTAGCATACGGATTTTTTTTTTTTTTACATATTTACAGTAAACCTCCCTAGGTACAAGGCTTGTGCTTGCCCCCTTCCTTGCCTTCCTTTCCCTGAACCCACTGCCCCATGGCATCCTAACCATGCTGAGTGTTGGGCAATCACCCAAACATATTGTTCACATAACTCCCCAAGCTATAAGATCTGTCTTGTTGACTGCAGTTTCTGTCCCTCCCAGCTGCTCAGCCATTCAGTCACAAAGAAACATACAGAGGCTTACATTAATTATAAACTGGTTGGCCTATTAGCTCAGACTTCTTAATAACTCTTATAACTTACATTAACCCATAATTCTTGTTTGTGTCAGCCACGTTGCTTGGTACCTTTTATCAGCGAGGCTTTCTTTTCTTGCTTCCTCTGTGTCTGGGTGATGACGGCAGACTGAGTCTTTCCTCTTCCCAGAATTCTCTTGTTTTCATTGCCCCACTTCTACTTCCTGCCTGGTCATCCCATTTATACTTCCTGCCTGGCTATTGGCCAATCAGAGTATTATTAAAACAATACAAGTGACACATTGTCCCACAGCACTGTCTGAACCAAATGTCTCTGCTATTCTTTTTTTGACCCCACTGAGTCACCTTTAGGTGGCCTAAAGGCTCAGTTCCCTGTCTGTTGCCTGTTGCCCTGGGAAGGCAGTTTGTTTCTTCAGCATCTATATTGAGCTAGTCTCATCCATGGGACTTGGTCCTCCTCAGGAATACTCAGGTCTGGAAGATCTTTGTGAGTAAGCCCCAGAAGAGGGCTCAGCACTTGCATAGCAGAAATGGGGATTCATTGGATGAATAAAGTAAGGATGCAGCCTCTGCACCCTGAGCAGAGGGGGTACAATGGGTAACTAGCTGGGGGCTAAACCAGACCAAGCTACATCTAACCTCCATCCCTGACTCTTTATGCCCCCAGCGATGAAAACACAGTTAGCTGCCAGCACATCCCTTCCTTACCGAATCTCCTCATCCTTTTAGAATTATACCTCCTTCCCATTATTGCCCTGAGTGTTATTTTTTGAACTGTGAAGCCTTTACATAAACTCATTTACATCAACAATTTATACATCCTAAAAGTATGGCTATGCTTCGAGGATTTAAAAAATGCTATTTACAAGTCATATTCTGCCACAATTTATAGAGATTTACCTCCTGGGTTGCCGAGATTGAATTGGAAAGTAAGAAGAGCTGATTAGACCCCACATTTGCATATTTATTGGTGTTTGTCTGTAGACGGAGGGGGGGTCATTCGCCACATTACCCCTCCCAGTCTCTGCTGCACTCCTTTTGTAGTGACTAGATCCTAGCAATTGCTGTATCCCAGACACTGTGCAGGGCCCTAGAGTCAGAACTGAGAGGTCCATGGCTTCTGGAAACCTCTCTAGATATACATGCCTCCATTATATCCTAGCTCTGATTGGCGAGTCACCAGGGCTGTGCTGGTTTCTAGTAGTCCTGGGAACACCCTTGTCCTGGGAAACACCCACCCAGGTTGGTTTGGCTGAACTTCTGTGTAGACAAACTCCAGGGCTGTTCTCAGTCTCCTGTGGGAGCAACCTCCCACCCTCTTCTCCATAAATTGCTGAGTTCACTGCCACTAAGGCTCTAAAGGGGGAGACATAGAGGGTGCCCTAAGGTTCCAAAAGCCCCTGTGGTAGCTAACCAACTCATTGCCATATTTATACACAGCCCAGTTGGACAGTTGTTTTTGCCTTGGCCTTCGTCATTTGGAGCCCCAGTAGAGGAGGACTGGGTCTCTGTTGGAGACCTGTCTGGGGACTTGGTCTGAAGTTTGGGTCATGGGTGCTGCAGAGGACTGGACCTTAGCTCTGACTCCTGTTACTGTCCCACGTAGCTTATTCTGGCTCAGCCACACAGCCTCCTTCTAAAGAGGCCATCAGTAGGGCCGCACACATGGTGAGCAGCTATTGTTCAGAGAGCCACATTTCTGGTGGAAACTGCTCTGTGCAGCTATAGCACTGGGGGACTCAGAGCAGAAATCAGGGCCTGAGGGGAGGGCCAAGGTGGATGTGGACTGAAGGAGTGACCCTCCAGACAGAGAGCTGCAGTGCGAAACAGCTGAAAAAAATCAGGATGACTGATGGGAGGGCCAACCAATTGGGGACTTTCTCACCTGTTAATGGCATAAGACTAATTAGAATATAATACAGGTTCTTAAAGTTATAATGTATTTATTTTATATCTGATTAATCTCTTCATATAGAGCAGTGGGAAGCCATCTTCATCCCCTGAAGAGCCTGTCACTCAGATAAAGGCTACTCATTCCCTGCTGGCCTGCATATTTCTCCTATTATTTACTTTAGTACTTCTTGGTTTTGTTTTGTTTGTTTGTTTTGATGTTGTTGGTTTGTTATAGTTTTCCTGTTGTTGTTGGTGGTGGTGGTGGTTAAATCCTCAGTGTAAGTCCAGGCAGACATTTGGGAATTTTAAGAGAAGCCTGAGACAGTGAGAGATATCATTCATCTTGGTTTAATGACCTCCTGTCCTAAGTAACACTTGGCTTTTTAAGCAACCTCCAATCTCTAAGCTACTTGTGTGTGTGTGTGTGCACACACGCGTGTGTATGTCTATGTATCTGTGCATGTGTTCAAGTAGGTATGTGTTTGTGTATCTGTGCATGAAGGTGTGCTTGTGTGTCGGGGTATGCTAGAGTTTGCAGGTAAACATACCTGTGTGTGTATGTGTGTGTAGCCTAGACATGAACATCCAATGTTTTTTCTTAAGAGCCATCCACCTTGCTGAAGACATTCTCTCTCTTAAATCTGAGACTCAGTAATTCAGTTAGACCCAGGGATTCTTCTGTGTCCACTTCCCAGATCTGTGATTACAAGCGCAGGATACCCTGCTTTGTAAAAAGGGTTTAAGGTTCTGAATTCCAGCCCAAATGTTTGTGCAGAAAGAACTTTCCAGGCTGAGATGTCTCTCCAGCCACTCCCGTATTTAATCATGGTGACAAACCTGTATTCTCTGCATCTCAGGGAGACCCCCACTGCACTTCTGCCTGGCAAGACTTCTGGCTACTCTTGTCTTGGCATAACCATTGCACACACATTCATACCTAGAGCAATGGTGACATATTTGCCCCTTCCTGCCAGGTGTCAGCAAGGAGATGGCAGTGTGGTCACAGCCCACACTAGGGCAGAATGCCCAGCTCTCTCAGGACAGAGGGTTCGACCCCAGCTTCCTCTATAACTCAATGGAAGTTTTTTGTGTTTGTGATGCAAGCATACAGGCCATCCGACAAGGTCATGCTGCCCTGAGCCCATCATCTTTCTTGTGCATCTGCTCCATGTTTACAATGTTCAGTGTTGGGTGTCTTTGCTCAAAGGGCCTGGACTAGGAAGTCAGTGAATCAGGCCAGATGTGTGACTAGGACCCCAGCGCATGCACAGAATCCTGGCTTCTAAGAGAATATCAGGACAGTTCTCTCTTGATCTGAGGAGCAGGTCAAACTTTTGATGCCAGAGGCCTTGCAGGCAAGCAGACATCTGATATGGGCAGCTGCTAGCTACAGTTGACTCCCTGGAACTCATGCTTCTCTTTAGGTCCCCAGAAAGCCATTATTAAGACCCCTGTCTAAGTGGGATGAAGAGCTGTGTGTGATAGCGACATTTCTCATTTCTGTGACTGAGTAGTAGACAAAAGATGACTGAAAGGAGGGAGATGTATTAGGGCTCAGAGTTTGGAGACATTGTCCCTCATGGTGGGAAGGAATGGCATCATGAGCAGCTCTCTTCTGAAGTGGGAGGAGCTGGAGGTTTCCCCATCACATCTTGGAGGATCAGGAAGCAGGGAAAAGAGAGTGTGGTACTCTGCTGGCTTTTCCAATCCCCCTTTCTGTTTAATCCAGGAATTCAGCCCAGTGTTGTGGCCTCTTGTCAGTAAATCCTCAGTGGAAATGTTGACAAGCAAACTTGTCGTATGTTACCTTTTAATTGAAAAATTATACAAGGTATTTTTATTTTATTTTTGAGATTATAATATAATTACACCATTTATTACTTCCCTTTCCTCCCTCCAAAACTTCCCATATACTCCTCTGTCTTAGTCACAGTTATTGTAAAGAGACACTATGACCAAGGCAACCCTTATAAAAGAAAGCATTTAATTGGGGCTTGCTTATAGTATCAGAGGTTTAGCCCATTATCACCATGGTGGGAAAAAAGGCAGCATGCAGACATCAGACACGATGCTGGAGAAAATAGTTGAGAGCGACATCCTGATCGAGAGAGAGAGAAAGAGAGAGAGAGAGAACTAGGTTTAGGTTTTTGAAACCTCACAGTCTAATCCCAGAGACATACTTCCTCCAACAAGGCCACACCTCCTAATCCTTCCAATGTTTTCAAATATTGCCATTCCCTGGTGACTAAGATTTAAATATATAAGCCTATAGGGCCATTCTTATTCAAACCACCATAGCCTCTCTGTTCTTCAAATGCATGACCTCTTTGTAAACTAATTTTATTCATATGCATACATATATTATTTTATATATGTACTACATTTTCATTATCTATTCCCCAATTGAAGGACACCTAAGCAATTTCTATTCCCTAGGTATTGGGACTAGAGCAGAAATGAGCATGACTGAGCAAGTATCTGTGAAGTAGGATGTCTAGTTCATTGGGCATATGTCAAGGAGTCAAATAGCAGCGGCACACAATAGATTTATGTTCCACTCTTTTAGAATTTCACACACAGATTCCAATAGCGGTTAAACCAGTTTACAGTCCCACTAACAGTGAATGGTGGCCTCCTTTTCCTCCAGTCTCCTTCAGCATTTGTGATACTTGTTATATTGGTCTTAGGAAGTCTGACTCCGGGAAGATGAAAGCCCAAAGTTTTATTTGCACTTCCCCAGCTAGGAATGACGGACTCTTTTTTTTTTTTTTTTTTTTTTTTTAGATATTGCTTAATCTTTGTGTTTTCTTTCTTTAACAATTCTCCATTCAAGTCACAGGCCCATTTTTCAAAAGGTTCATTTTTTGACTCTTCTTTTGTTTGAATTCTTTGCATATACTTACTATATATAAAAAATATTTAATATATATATCATAGTGGATATTACTAATCCTCTGTCAGTTTTATAGCTGGCAAAAGTTCTTTCCCATTCTCTGGATCCCTCTTTACCCAGCTGATTCTTTGATCCTTTAGCTTACAGAATCTTTTTAGCTGTACGAAGTGCAACTTGTCAAATGTTGGCATTAATTCTTGGGCAAATCCAATCCCACACAATATACTTTCACTTTGGTTTTCTTCTCCTCCAATTCTTCTCAGATCACCCTGACTTTCCTATCTGCCCAACTTTGTGTTCTTTCTCTTTCTTTCTTTTAAAGACAAACAAAAACAAAGAAACATACACACACAAGCACAAAAAAAGAAACCACAAAACACAAACAAAAGACCAATAAAACAAAAACAGAAACCACAATACACAAACAAAAGACCAATAAACAAAACAAAACAAAAAGCCCAAACAAAAAAAAATGAGATATAAACACTATTCAGTTCATTTTGGTTGGCCAACTACTCCTGGGAATAGGGACTCCCCTAGAATCTGGTTAATAAATATACCTAGTGAGATCCACTGGAGAAACCTAATGTTTCTTTTACCAGTAGGTGTCAATTACAGATAGCTCCTTGCTTAGGTATGAGCGCCCATGTCTGCTCCCACTTCTCAGTACTGGAACCCCATCTGGCTTAAAACTGGGTGGACATTTTGCTTGCTGCCACAGTCTCTGTGAGTTCAGAGGAGTCCATATCGTCTTAAGTCCATTGACAGTCTTTTTATATTTATTTATTTTATTTCATGTATATTTGTAACACAAGCAGGCATCGTTCCAAAGGAGAACAGAAGAGGGCATTGGTTTCCATCAAACTGGAGATATAGGTGGTTATGGGCCACCATGTGGGTGCTGGGAACTGAGCATAAGTCCATTGCAAACGCAGTCAGTCAGTGTTCTTAATCTCTTAGTCATTTCTCCACCCCCCCCCTTGCATCCTTTACCTGCAATAGGAATGAAGGATACTGCAAGATACTTCTATATGTACACATATTTTTGCAGAAAGACCTGACTCAAGGGAGGATGTCAGGATGTTTTCTATCTCTTCACTGAGAACTCAAAACAGGGCTAGCACTTCTTCTTGTGAGAGATCTGTGCTTGTGGGGCTCTGGTGTCCTGTTGTCTTCTTGACAAAAAGGTGGCAGGGTCTCAGGCCAGCTCCTCTGAGGTCCTTCTCAGCTCTGGATTCTCTTGAGAATATCGAAGCCATCAAGAGGGAAAGGCTATCACCCAGATCTTCACGTGTATGCATGTGACACCTATCACGTGTCTAGCATGAGTGCATCTTGTTTCCTGCCTGGCTCAATGGGCTATAAATGTTACCTCTCTACCAGAAACCAAACTCTGTCATCACTCCATGCAGCAGAAGATAAGGACACCCCAACAGCAGCTGCGTTTCACTTGCTCTGCAGTGTTGGGAAACATTTGACAAACTTCACCACTGTTTTCTTCTAGGCAGGATTTCCTTTATATAATAATCCTGTCATGTACGGAATTCAAGTTGGTCTGGCCACACCCACACTGCTGTTTCTGCTTTCATCTGGCTGGCCATGACACAGATCTGCCAACAGAAAACGACCATCACAAACACTAAGCATCTAATGCCCAGATTTTCGGTTTTCAAAACATTGGTGAAAAGGAGTGAGTGCCAAGCACATGAAGTGATTTTCATGGCTATTTGTAATGTTCTGATAAGATGATCAGATGCAGATTTATCTGGCCCTCCCTCTTCCCAGTTTTATGAGGTAGTTTTGGCTTCATCTGGGGGAAACTGGTCTAGGATAGGTCTTAGTAAGCAAAGAAATGACCAGGAGCATCCAAGAAGCACCTGTCTTGATGATCAAGCAAGATACAAACACAAACATGTTATAGAATAAATGAACTTGTAGTCTAAATTTAGGAGACTAACTTTGCAAAAAATTATTTTACCCATACACTTTGAAAAATAAGGAAGGCATGATGGTAAAGTGGCTAGGATTTAAGAACAGGGGATTCATTGTGGTGTTGTCAAGATTATGTCCCTGAAACATAGGATCACCTGGGCCTCAGTCTTTTGTCGTGTGATACAGGGAAGCTGGGTATATGACTTCAGATTTCCTGCTCCCAAACCCTGGGCCTCACTCTGTTCCTGGGTTCATGAGCACCAGTCTCCTGACGCTCAGTTGTTTTGGAGCAAAGGAACTCTAAGCAGATGGCAACCCCGTGACCCTACAGAGGAAGGGGTAGAAGAGGGTCTGAAGCTGGGCAGCTCAAAGTAGACATTGTAGGTCAGTAGAAAAGTTCACAGCAAGAGACAGCAAGCAGAGATTTGGGAGTGGGCTGTATTGGAGGTCGGTGCCATGTAGGAAGCAGGAGATCCCCTTGGTTATAGAGGGAATTGTCTGTGGAGGACTTGTCTTCAAGGCTAGGAGCTCTTTGCAGTTAACTGTAGAAGGGAGTTTTGAAGCCTCAGTGTTTTGAGTGTGTGGGGCTTGGAAATGTGTGTGTGTGTGTGTGTGTGTGTGTGTGTGTGTGTGTGTGTGTGTGTGTCGTGTGACAGGGAACTCACTGCAGCATCCCTTGAGGTTACCTGACATGATACTGTTTCCTCACCTGGTGATATTTTGTATGCCCCTCTCCACTAGGACAGAGTTTCCTTACCATAATCTAGCCCATGAAAAATAGATAAAAATTAAATATGAGCCCATCTTTGCATCATGGACATATCCCTGGACCAATCCTTTTGATTTGCTCTTCTCCAGAATGTGGTTCTGAATGAGGTTGCTCTCAGGAAGGGAAATAAATATCCCTGAGTTTCTCTGGGGAACTGACTCTGGACTAACCCTTACATCAAGGGCATTGGTTAGACTGCAATGTGAATTCTAAGCTACTGTAATTCTTTCTGCCCTTAGGGGTGAAGGTTCTTGAGTCTTTCTGAAGCTAGTGACCATACTACTTTAACATATTCCAAATGTCCTGAGATCCTACTCTGCCCAGGCCTGAGACAGAGAGGCAGGAAGAAAGAGTTCACTGACCCAGGCCCTGAGCAAGCTTCTGGGAGGGCAAATCTTGGTATCATGAGCAGAATTCAGGGACTATGGCAAATGAGCAAATTATTTTAAAATTCTTTGTCAGTCCAATAAAACTCGTCAGTGAGCAGGATTTGAGACTTAAAAGAGAGGACTAAAAAGGACTCTTGTCCTGTAGCTGGGATTTCAGTCCTGTGGTAGCATTCCCGAAATTCCAGCCCCAGGCTGGTACCTGTGTACTCCAGGCGCCTGGAGCCAGCACCTGCACTGGGGATTCCAGCACTGCCTGCCTGCTTCGAAGCCACGGTCCCTGGCCTGCAGAAGTAAAAAGCACCTCCTTTCTCTTTGGCTTCAATATACTTCATCTCTTTTACTTTTTGCCCACTGGAATCTCTTTCATGAGAAGAGCAGCTAAAGACACCAGGCTTCCCGCAAATGGAGCGAGGTTATTCAGTACAAATGGAATGGACCTGATTTTTTTTCTCCCCCCTGATCAAAGCAAAACTCTTTTGAAGTTTAGCTATTTGATAGAAAATGTCTTTTATTACAAGCTGATATATGAGTTAATAGGACATAAAGATATTTTATTAAACTGCAAACCATTATTAATATTGCAGTTTTAACTTGAAAGAAATATGTGGAATGACACCGGAAATTAATTAGATTATTTCATCATTCTTTTACATTACAAACTTTGATACACTTGCACAGATATATAGGTGGATTGATGAAGAGACACAAAGACACACAGAATTTTAATGAGCGAGAGGCTTTTATCTACTAACACTTTGCGACTTAATTTTTTCTGTTTATTCTGCCTATTGATTCCAGTTGAAGCCTGCTGTTTTAATGTTGTTATTGATATTCTCTCTGGGTTCCTTCTAATTCTGGCATTGATATTACCTTGATCGGATTTAGTTTATTTGAATTGCCTGTAGGTTTTGGTCTCCTGAGTTTTTCACTGCTTATAGACATGCAAAGATAAAACCTCTCTTTTTATCTAAAAATCCTTGAGGGACCAAGAAAGATACAGCCGTTTCTGAGAACATTAAGAAGCAAGAGGCAACAGTCAAAAGGACTCTACTCCTCACCCAGTTTCTTCAAGACTTCATTTCCACATTCCCCGAACAGGCAGATGCCGGCTGACTTCTAATCACAGTTCAGTTGCTTCTGCAAACTGTGGGGGAGGAAGAGGTTCTGCAGGATGTCCCCGGTGGTTCAAGCTTTGGGTCAGGGGCTTTGCCTTGGGGTGGTTAATTTTTGCAAGAGACCATACATGAAAGTGCTTCTGACAGGTTTATTTCCTTGCTAAAGAAGATAGTGTCTGTTGCGAAGGAAGCCCTAGGTTCTATCTCTAGCACCAGGTAGTGGACATGGTGATATACACAATAATTCCAGCACTTGGAGGTTCAGGCAGAGCCAGACTAGTGTACATGAGACCTTGTCTTATAAAGAATAAAAATACATCAACCTGTGTATGATGATAAACTATATGAAATTGTCATTTCTTATTGACCCAAAACAGCTAGATTAGATATAGGCCATTTCACCATAGTGGCATGGGAAAAGACACTTTCCGATTGTGGATATTAGCATGACATGGAGGAACAAGGATTCAAAGTCAGCCTGGGCTGTATTGTGAGTTCTAGACTAGCCTGGGCTACAGAGTGAAAAACAAGCAAACAAAAACAACAGAGCCTGGAGAGATGACTCCATGGTTAAGAGCATTGGCTGCTCTCACGGAGGACTGGAGTTGAGCTGTCAGCACCCATATTGAGAGAGTCACAAAAAACTATTAATTCCAGCTTTCAGGAATGCAGTACCGTCTTCTGGCCTTCAGGGGCACCTCTACACTTATGCACACAGGTGCCCATAATTAAAATTATGAAAATCCTGCCTTCACTTAAGTACAAAATCATTAACATAAACGAGTCATTGGATGAAATCCTTCCTAGATTTGTTAGATGCTGCCATGACTTTAAAGGAGCAGGCTGCATGGAATATTTAATTCAGTGTGATTAATTAGAGGCCAGCAGCATGGGTCTCCATCACTCGGAGATGCTCAAGGGTCCTGGTTACACACGTATTCCATACCTCAGTCTTCCGTTCTCCACATCCTCATGCTTCAGCTGAAGAACATGCACTGTTAAACCTTGTCCATTGGCACAGGGAAGCCCAGTGTGGTGTGTATGTGTGAAGTTCATCATGAAGACCTCAGATAGCGCCTGATGACTGGAGAGTTGTTGCAAAGTTCACACTTAGATGTTCATGTACGCCGAGCCTATTTCAAGAATTTTGACTAACTCTTTTAATTACACATTAAACCAGCTCAATGATGCTTTTTTTTTTTTTTTTTTTTTTTTTTTTTTTTTTTTTTACGTTCCTGTTCCACTTGGAATGACTTGCCCAGAACTTTCCCTGGAAGCTAGTCATTGTGTCTTAGCTTCAGGGTCTCTATAGACTTTGACTAGAGAGACACGAAAGAGTGTTGATGCTTTCTTCATGTAATGGTTATTTAGTCTGTTTTCTAGCAAGATATCGTCTCAGTAGTAACTATACCTTCAACCCTGAGCAAGAAAAAATCCTTCCTCCCTAAGATGTCTCTTATCAGACGCATTCATGCAGTGATAAGAAAAGCAACTGAACGTTGCTAAAAATGCAGGCATGCTTAATACACTGGCGAGAGACGATGAGTTCTCTGGAGAAATTCAGAATTGGGGATGGATGTACAGAGTCAATATGGGAGATGGCTGGAGGAAAGAGTTGGGAGCAGTGAGACCCCAGATCCTGAATTTCTTGTAATCCCCTGATCTGAGTGCCTACAGCTGCTCTGAGCATGAGACCTTCAGGAGTTCCTGATGGCAGGAGAGTGGTTTCTGGTGGGTTTGGCTGGGGCGTGGCTATCTCTATATAAGCTGCCCCTGAACACAATAAAGGGGGCATTCTTGGGGAATTCAAGGATGATCCGTGTGTCTGTCTCTCTGTCTCTGTGTATCTGTGTATTTTAACCTCCAGCCCCCTTGCCTGAAGCTCACGAACTGGGTGCCAGCTCACAGAGCACAGACATGGGGGCGCGGTGCACGGCAATGAAGGATGCAAGTGACGAGAAGGTACATGGGGTGAAGATGATGGTAGAGCCCAGGCTGCTCCCTACAGTTGTACCCACACTGTGGTTCCTCCACAGTCACTCACAGTGGGTCTCAGCTGGGATGCTGCCCCAGAGAAGATGTCCCTGTCCCTCTAATCTTCAGCAGAAGTGAAAAGCACTTCACACAGAAAGGGATAGAGGTGTGGGAAAGCCCACTCCTGGCCACTCTACAGGACAAGAACAGGCAGGGCTATGAGGATCATAGTATACAACACTGGTGAATGACAATAACCTGAATCTTATTTCTTGTAACATTTAGGTGGCACCAGCGAGGCCACTCTGGCGCATGGGTCTTGGTGGCGGTAGCTTATGTTTTGATTTCATCCCGTGGAGGATATCTTCTCTGAGACCAAGGGCAGGGAGTGTTTTGAGAGCTGTTAATGACAAGGTAGGAAATTCAAGACATTAAAAAGTCACATGTAGTGAATGCCATTTTACAATGGGGCAAATTAATGAGCAAAGCTTTGTGGAGTTAATTGACCTTACATGAGTGAGCACTCCGTAGCCATCAGATTGCCGTCCGCTGAGGAACCAACTCCTTATGTTTCCTTAATAAGATCAAGGTGGAAGGATGCACAGGGCGGATTCCTCAGCTCACATGCTGGAGCCTGAGCAAGGTCATTTCCAGCTTCCAGCGTTGTGCAATTGGATGGTGAAGAAGCATTACTGTGCCTCAAATGAGACCCAGTTATCTTCCTGCCCCATCTTGGAGTTTGGGGATCATGAGCTGACATGATCTCATAAGTGTTATTTTTAAATGACAGGTGAAAGCAATTTGGGGTGAAGGTGCTGCCCAGATCATTTTCTGGATGGAATGACACATGTTCCCACAGAGCCGCGTTCCCGTGACAAGGGATGTTACCAGTCACTGGGCTGTGTTGTAGGTGTAGGACTCACGCTGTCTCTGCCATGACTGTTCTGGTCTGTGCAGATGAGATTAACCACTGCACTCCTGGAGTGAAGAACGGCCCCCATGCAGGGTTCCTCTGCTCTGCTGGGAACCTGGACAGAAGGTGTTTCTCTCCAGACAGAAAGGCAGGATTTCCTGGTGCTGTGGGTACAAGGCACAGCCTCTGTAAGCACCACTCAGTTCCTCATATAAATCTTTTCATGATATGACTTTATTCATATTGTATCAATTATTTTATGTGTAGGGTATATTCACATGTGTGTGTAACACAGTACAAGGTCATGCAGATGTACAGATGTATGTTGTGCATGCCTGCTCATTGTGTGACTCACATGAGTACATTTGGATCTCTGTATAGAATATGTACATTTGTAGACATACGTGTATACAAGTGGGTGGGTATTGTGATAGTTTGGTATTTAATCTTAGGTATTTGGATGCTTGGTCCCCAGTTGGTGTAATTGTTTGAGGAAGGTTAGGCAGTATGGCCATGTTGAAGAAAGCGTGTCATTGAAAGCTAACTTTGAGACTTTAAAGGCTCAAGCCATTTCCTGTCCATTTATTTCCTCTGCATTCTGCTTGTGTTTTAAGATATGACTTTCAACCGCCACTCCTGCCTCTTCCCCATCAAGAGGGACTCATATCTGTTTGGAACTATGAACTCCAACTCTTCCTTCTCTAAGTTGCTTTAATCATGATGTTTTATCATAGAAATAGAAAAACAATAGATAATGACATGGAAAGAAATATGTGTATGTATGTATACTCATGGGTCTGTGTATGGGATGCATGAATATCAGCCTGCACATGTACCTGTGGTTCATTGGTGGAGTGTGTACATATATGTTCAAACCCAAGTGTAGGGGATTATGGGTATTTTCAAAAAAAAGGGGGGGGATTAACTGGTTTGATAGGATGAGTGGTATTTGTAAATTACTGTTTTTAGAAAATTGTATTGGTACTGTTTCTTATATATTGATATATTAAATGTGAATGTTCCTACCTCTATTTTTGTATAAGAATATGCTTATAACTTTGTTTATGTTGTATTGATACATCTACCATATTACAATATACATTTCTACCTCTGATACTATTTATATAATAACATTGTTTACAGTTGAAGATCATTGTCTTCATATATTACACAGTTGTTTATTCTCTTAGTCTTCAAGTTAAATAGGTATTGAAAATTATATGTTTGTCATATTTATTTTTAAGTTAATCAGGTTTTTTAGATACATAGAGATTATTTTTAATATAGATAGTATGATCTTCAGCCTCTTCAAAAAACTTTTAAAAAAATGGCCTTTAATCTAACCTAAAATTCAGTGCCAATGAGACATAATTACTCCTGACAACACTACTCTACTCCCGAGAAAACGTTAAACACCAGAGACACTCCACTGGAAATTTGTCTTCTTGACAGAACTGGCCTTTGGGTTAAGAAAAGTCCATACCTCAACTACTAACAAAGATACAAAATATCCAAAAATGGATAAAACAAGATTGTCTTATCTTGCCAAGACAGGGTAGGATAGTTCTAAAAAAGTTCCTTGAAGGCGTAACTCATAAACAATCCCACACCAGTTTGGAATTATGATTAATAGGGTGGTATTTATTTAAAGGGGAAAAAACTTACAGATCACCATCCCAGACAACAGCCTTCTGCACAATCAGGAAGAAGTCTAGTCGCCGGAACTGGAGCATGAAGTAAAGAGAGAGCAGAGAGCGGGGAGGGAAGTAGCCGCTTTTTTAAAGGAAGAGAGACCACGCCCCAATGGGCTGGTATCTCAGTGGTATTGGCTGGAGGAGCGGAAGGACCTCCCGCAACACCTCCCCCTTTTGTTTAAGTAAGAGAGTTCTAAACCTACTATGAAATTATATACAATAAGTACAAATATCCTATTCTAACTAGCTTAGGTCTTGTATAATAAATAGCTTGGCCAAGTCATGAGTGGAAAGTAACTACATTTATATAGTCTTCAACCCCATCGAAGATCTGAGAAGGGAAATAATGTTACCTGAGTAATTAGGAAGTGCAATCAAACAACTTCCAAAACAGGCAACAAATCACAGAGAAAACTAGCTACCTGGGCAATCACCCAAGGTCATGTTTGTAGCGTTGAAGCAACCAACTTTGGCTAAGGCCTAACATAACCTACCACATGGTTTGTAATGGGATTTTGTGGGCTCCTCAATTTGGATTTTAATTTTTTTTATGTGTTTATGTGCATGCACACACATGTATGGTACCTCAGGAGACCAGAAAAGAAGGTTGAATTTCCCAGATCTGGAGTTATGTTATTATGAGCCTTCTGACGTGAGAGCTGGGAACTGAACTTGGGTCCTCTGCATTGAAAGTAAGCATTCTTAGCTATTGGTCCATCTTCCCAGTCCTAAAGCAAAAGAAAATTATGTCCACCTCCTCTCTCTCTCTCTCTCTCTCTCTCTCTCTCTCTCTCTCTCTCTCTGTGTGTGTGTGCATGCACACACACACTCATATATCTCTATATCTCTGTGCACATCATCTCTTCCATGGCTTTTACAGGTGCTGACTGCCAGAGATGCAATGGATAATTCTTGTTCCTAGAAAGACGTACCAGACGTCAAGACCAGTTCCCCCAAAGACCCTGTTTTGCATTCATGAATTTTTCATGATGAAATTAAACCAGCGTCCTTTTATATGTTGATATTGTTGCTCACATAGAAAAATCCTTAAAGGCTACTTTGAAAGTACCATTACATTCAAACCTATTCTGAACTTGCTTCCTGGGTGCTCTCTACCTCAGGTGCTGAGCAACTTTTCAGTCTGTAAAACTTAAAAGGAGATGATTCCTTTAAAAATCTCTACTGCAAAGCCTGTATAATGCTAGCACAGGCCACCAAAGGTCACTAAACTGTGGGTTGTCCCTGCGCGTGTTGCGGGCCACCAAGGACAGCACTGACACTCATTTCATAATGGCAATGATGTGATAAAAAGAGGTGACATGTTTCCAGAACCATAGTCATGGACTGGCTGGTCAGGCCAGGACTAAATATCAGCATGAAATTGTGATATTCCAGCTTGTTTGTCATTTCAACATAAAGCAACTTGAATCTCTTTCTTTCTTTCTTTCTTTCTTTCTTTCTTTCTTTCTTTCTTTCTTTCTTTCTTTCTTTCTTTCTTTCTTTCTTTCTTTCTGGAACCAATCCCATGGGAGTTGTTGGACCACATCCTCTCAGGAACTCCGAGTGACCTTCTGGTCTATAGTAATAAACTCTAGGTCTCTATGTCATTGTTTCTCAAGGTGTCAAGAACACCACGTGGGTCACCTGTGGGTCTTTAGTGAATATGTGCCCAGAAAATGTTTATCAAAATTATAGTGAATGTGGGCTCAGTGAATTTTGCGTACAGTGAATCCATTTAGAAAATAACACACAAAGAAATATCACCTGCTGTTGTTGATCTCCAGAGGTGATGGGGGAAGTCCACACTGACCCAGAGCCCAGAGAGCCCCTGGTTCATTCACTTCTGTATCACAAGGTTAAAATGAGATTACTCAAAGCCATTCTGCAGGCTCAGCTCCCTTTAATGGCTGACCTACCTGACAAAGTTCGCTTTTATTTTGAGTGTTCTGTAAACATGTTTTTCTTGGGGATCTGGAGGAGAATCAGCTATTACGCTTCAAAGAATCTCTGGTGCGCCTTGTCACCTGCAGGTTGGCCTTACTGCTGTTATTCGAGAAGTCTTTATTTTCCAGGTGGCTCCCAGCTCTAGCAGCGGTGCGCGCACGCTTGGCCCAGCATTTCACATTCCTGTCAGCACCGCGAGGTCGTATCTGTTAGTGCTGGAGGTTGTTAGGCCATTATCAGCCACTGATGCCTCTCCAGCTGCGAGACCAATTTGGATTCATGGAGGAAACATGGCCTGATGTCCCTGCGGTCATTCGGCGGGCCTGCGTTCTTCGCTGCCCTGGGCTTCTGTGTGCAGAGTCAGCCGGCTGCTCCCAGGACAATGAAGGAGGGGAAGCTTGCTCAGCCCAGCCCACTCTCAGGAAAAAGGGCAGCGCTTCATCTCCCCCACAACCAGCACATGGGGCTCCATTTTAAGTGTATGGGAGACAAGTCTGAGCAGCATTGCGCCATCTATAATTCATGATGATAGCAAGTTATTCTAATGGACTCTGTTCTATTTATCTTCCACCTAACACGTTGGGAGTGGAGACTCAGATTCATCATGCAGCTTTTGATTACCCCCTGCATTATGGTGGGTATTTTCCTTTCCTCTGCATAAACAGCAGAGGATAGAGATCTTGTTTTTCTTCCTTGGAGCATTCTGTGTTTTCTATTTTTTTTTTATTAGACAGACAGACAGATGCTAGCATCTGAGGGTGAAGCAGAGATTGAGCAAATCAGTCTTGTGAACACCAACGCTCAGTGCCTAGTTGCTTCAGGAGTGCTTGTCCCTTCTGCCATCTTCCCCAAACGGCTGAGGTAGGTGAGCTGGCTTTGAAATAAAACCCTCATGGGACAGTTGTAGAGGAGAGTGGAGAGCCAGGCTTGGAGGGGATCTAGTGTCTAGTGAAACAAATTCATTTGGGACGGGTTATATCCCTCATGGGACTTGTTCTGAGTCCCACAGGGAATGAACCCAGAATCTGGACCCTGATCTCATCACAGGAATTGAGTTTACATAATACACAGTGAAGGTTTCCATCACTAATGTAAATGATTTTCCCTCCATGGGGCACTTTGACATGGAAGCTTACCACATAAGGCCTTTGAGGAAAAGTAAGAGCCGTCACTGAGAGGTCTCTGGACCCTGCCAGTCTTGCCAATATCTTACCACATGAAAGAAAGTAGAGAGCCTGAAGATGAAGTTCTCAGAGAACTTGACTAGCCAGCATTTATCTTATGAGGAACCAAGCCCCAACTTCCACCCCAGGGTGTCCTTGGATGCTTCTAGAGTTAATCAGAAGCCTCTGGTCTCTTCTGGATTTCTCTGTTTTAACTCAGCCTTGCTTCATGCAGGTTCATCCTTCTCTTGCTGTGAAGAGTTGAAGTCCTGGATTCAGTGGTTCTTGGTCTGATGAGAAGCAGACAACAGCATCTTTAAGGGAAAGGGTAGCATTGGCTAATGGATTTGTGAACCGATGGCTTAGTTTGGATGGTGTGACTGAACACATTCACACTGGCCTCTTGTTGGGGTCTGCTCTACTCATTAACATCTATCCATTTTTTACCCAATTTTTATAAAGATTTATTTTATGCACACGAGTGTCTTGTCTGCACACATATCTGTGCACTGTGTGGGTTCCTGGCGCCCTTGGATATAGAAGAGCATGCCAGATCTCCAGGAACTGGAGTTATATATGGTGGTAAACTGTGAAGCGATTGCTGGGAACTGAACCTAACCGCTGTACAAGAGCCAGCGTTCTTAATTACTGAGCCATCTCCCCAGGCCCAACACATTATTCCATTATGCATGGCACACATGGGGATACGGGGATCCCCCAATAGGCTCTGAGATTACAGCACGGGCCTCATTTACACACTATGCAGTTAGAACTCAAGCTGGAGTCTCTTCCAGAAGAGGTTCTTGGATGTTTTACACAGTGTTTCGGGTTCTGTACTGGGCTGCCATCTTCTCCCTGCACTCCCTGCAGCCTCATGCTTCATGCCCAGGGCTCTGCCTTTGCAGGTGACCACAGTGCCTTTCTACTTTGCAACAGCCATGTCTTCTTCATTCTTCTTCCATTGATTTCCTTGATAGTGCTGCTGATAATGCCTTCTTTCTATGACCTTGCTGAAGGGAAGCTGTGGTCACGGTCCTCCCACTCAGAGAGAGTACTTTTACCCAAGGTGCTTACCTCAGGGCAAGGCTGAGGTTCTGGACACTGAAGGGTGGATATGTTTAAATACACCTGAGACACAGTGGTGGGTGCTCCTTACCACTCAACTTTTAAGGCTCATTTGATATTATTTTAATAAATGGTTCTTCCCCCTTTAAACACATATTTCTATCACTTTTGTTTTTTTTCCCCAAACCTTGAGTGTCAATATAAATTATGACTAAGGTGTAGATTGAACAAAAGAAACCACTAGGTATGAGCTAAGATGGAACTGCATTTGGGTAATTCTGCCTTGGCCATTCCATGATGAAAGCATTCCTGCCCTCCTCTGAGCACACGCTCATCCTGACATGATTCCTGCCACTCACCATTCAGGCTTGTCTTCCCAGGTGCTCTGTCACTGTGATAAAATATGCCCCAACAAAAAAGAAAAAAAAAGAAAGAAGGAAGGAAGGAAGGAAGGAAAAAAGAAAGAAAGAAAGAAAGAAAGAAAGAAAGAAAGAAAGAAAGAAGAAAAACTTAGGTGAGTGAGCGAGATGAATGGTTTCTTTTATTTCACATTTCCAAGCCCATTCTAGCAGGAAATCAAGGCAACAGAACCTGTACATAGCTGTTTATATCACTTCCACAGGGAAGAACAAGGAAAAGTGAATGTGTAAATGCTCAAAACTGCTTGTTTTCTTATGCTTGTCTTGATTTCTGCCTTCAAACATTTCAGAATAGCCTTCCTAAGGAACAGTACTTCTACAGTGGGCTGGGTCTTCCAACATCAATTAATTTTTTGACATCTCCCATAGAAATGTCTGTAGGCCAGCCTGTTGTAGACAGTACCTCATTGGACTCTCTTTCCAGGTCATTCTAGGTTGTGTCAGGTTGATAATTAAGGCAAGCCAGCACATCGTGCTTATTATTACAACCAACGTTTC